>NC_052532.1:126072734-126674100 GCF_016699485.2 Gallus gallus | reverse complement strand
GACTCATTACTAACTTCTCTCTCATGCATTAGACTCTTCTTTACGGTCTTTACCAATGTAGCCAATGCTGTCCTACACTGCATGAGTCTTCTTATCCTTTTCTTCACAATATAATAGATTGTACCAAATAATACTGGGTGAGAGTAATGAATAGCTAAACTTAGTTTAACTTTTGTCTGAATTCAGATTTGATGCACTGGAAGAGAACATACAACAGCATCTTTTTGCTTTTAGGTTCCTTAAAACACTGATTAAGAAAGATTGAGGATGTACAGACTTTATCTGTTCTGGCTCTACTTGCAGAGTACCAAGTCATAACCTGTAAAAACTTTATTATGATCAAAGAAAACATTTTTGCAAGACATATTAAATAGATGTAATGTAATATAATGTAACTATGTAATTGTATCCCATTTCTATGATTTGTATCAGAGATCAGAACAGACAGAGGGAGTGAGTGAACCCTTTCTTTACACCTTCTTTTCTTTTTAAAATATCCATCCTTGCCCATGAATATTTTTCTTGCAGACGCAAGAAAAAGTAAAATGTTTTCTACCGTATATTTCATAAAGCAAACTTCAGTGACTTTCAGTGAGCCAACAGAACTAAACCAATCTCTCCTGTGCAGATTTCATTTTTACAGTCTCTAAATGCCTTCTTTTCTTATTCCAGATTGAACAATATGATATTTTCAATTGTTGATCAGTATTTGTACTGATCAACAAGTATGCAAATCTGAAACACCTGCAATTTGAACTGAAGCACACCTATGCCTATAGGTTTTCCTAACAACAGATAGTTTGTTACCCTAAGAACTCTATGCATCCTGAAACAGTAAATGAAGCCACACAGGCTTTCCCTTTTGAAGACAAAGCCTAAATGCTGCACAAAACAGCGTTATCAATGCTTTTCAGAGACTTTTTCTAATCCAGCTCATACAAAGAAATGTACTTCACTGCTGTCTTAAAAGACTTAATTGACTTCCATGATGTAACTAAACTTAGTGTATGAGAAGTGATGATGATTATGAAAGGAAATATGCATAATGAACAGCTTAACTAATTCCCTAGAACTAAATGCAATTAAAACTCTTAATTACCAAAGAAATCACACAAGTGACCCATAATTATAGTGCTTTTGACATTTCAGGAAACAAAGTAAGTGTACTAGGTCTTCCTCCGGTCTTTCTTCCTACTGACACTTATTGTCAACAGCACAGCAACATTTTTAATATATGATGAAAGGTTTACAGACATCACATACAAAGTGGATTTATTAAGTTTGCTGCGCAGCAATGTTATAAACTGCTCACTGTCCTGGCCCACCCACATACTAAATTTAGAGATATGGAAGCAGCCAAGTTCTTCCCTATTTTGCATAAATATTGCAACATCAGCATCACTCCAACCAAGAGAGACAGCTGAGATTTATACAGACTTCAGCCGAGCTTCTGGCTCCTTTTCTGCATTATTTCTATAACTTGTGTCACTGATAAACACTAGTGCTATATGATCTCTCAAAAGGTCACACTAATATAGGATAATTTTCACTTTGGAATGAACTAGATGCTTAAAAAATTATAGTAGTAAAGCACATTGATTTATATATATTTCACTCTGTGGATCTAACATAAAATAAAAAATAATCACTTTACCAAAGAAAGAAATAATATCACCACAACACATCATTACCTCATCTTCCTACATGAAATTTAAGAACAGAAAGAACAAGCCACTAGTTAGGCCCATGGTATCTACAGCAGGCCCTCTCTAACCAATATACCGCAAATGTCTGGATGGAACAATTATATAAATTACAGAGATAGCCATCCGTGTTAATACCAAAAAGTGATAACCAAAAAGTTTTGAAGGACAGGAGATTAATATCAGTTTTTAAATAAAGAATTTTAAAAGCTTGTGTGTATAATATGCACAGGAAGTACTTATTGAACACATAACTTTGATCACATAGGACATTATTTTACCAGTTCTAAAGCAGAACAACAGTTGAGACTAAAGATGACATAACCTACGCGCATAGAATCATAGAATCATAGAATGGCCTGGGTTGAAAAGGACCACAATGATCATCCAGTTTCAATGCCCCTGTCACATGGTGGGTCGCCAACCACTAGACCAGGCTGCCCAGAGCCACATCCAGCTTGGCTTTGAATGCCTCCAGGGATAGGAAGCAACTTGTTTGCAAAATAAGCACTACCATATATTGTTTTGCAAAGAAAAAATGAAAATATTTTTTTCAACTTCTTAAAAATTGGTAAATAGAGCACAAGACTATTTCATATCCCATTAAAAGAAACTTCCTTTTGCTGGTTCTGGTCTGATGTGAGCCTTTCAACTCACTGAAATCATTTGCAGACACTGGGACTTAGAAATATTATTTAGTACTTTGTCTTTGAGTCAAGGCTGTACAGGTATGAGTTACAAATACTGCATTTCCTTTGAAAAAAGAATGACAAGAGTAGGAACCGTGTGTTAATTTCTCCCCTTTCTTAAACATTTTCTTTTGTTATTATTATATTGTTTTCTTATATGCAACATAGAGAACAGCTACTATGGAATTAATAATAAAATATTAGACTTTAGTTTTCATTTAATCTATTGTCACTGTTATATTGTCTTTTGGTCTGTTCAAACTGATACCACTGTGGTTAAGTTTTTCACTGGGTAAAATAGACATAAAAACCCTTCCATCCTACTGAGTTTTAGAACAAAATTAACATAGCCTTGTCTTCTAAGGAACTACTGACAGAATGACTCTCCAACCATGTAGGAAAAAAAAAAATCATGTTTAGGGAAAAATTGTACGCTTGACTAAAAAACACATTCTGTGTACAAAAGTTTTTAAAATTAAAGACTAATAATCTATTTTGTTCTGCCTTCCTGCTAAATCGAATCAAAAAGGGAAAGCAGTAGAGTTCTGAGGGAGTAGATAGATTTAAAAAGGGCTAGTTAGACCTTTGAGAGGTTATCCCAACGTTCATTCTTCAGCTTCTGAACAAGATCAGTCTTTTTCTGTGCTTAGTGAGAATGAATACTAGAAGATTGTTTTATATTCTGTCTCCAAATGACCAGAAACATTTTTATCAGAATGTTAATTATTATGTTTCAAGCTTCTAATGGATTATATATGGTGCTTCCATAAATTCACTGCTTGTCATCATTGATTTTTCTCCTTCACAATCAAATCAATAGGACAAAAACATAATAAACTATTTTTAAAATTTACACTCTGGAAACATTAATTTATGTACACATGCACAATGTAGTCTTCCATAAACATTTAAAGCGTAATTAAAATTCTATCATACAGTTTTAAAAACAAATGCTCTATTGACCTCAGTGGGTATAAAATAATCTCAAAACAGGCCTCCAAATGAAATTGATCAAGTACAACTAGCTCACATTGCTTTCAGAAGTATGTTGTTTATCTCTGTTAACTAGAGGGCGATCAGGCCTTACATTTCGACAGATAATTTGTCCTGTTGAATTCCAAAATTTTTACTTACTTAACAACAACAACAACAATAATAAAAACTAACAAAAACCAAACCAAAACAACCTAGTTAATATACTGTGATTGTATTAACATCTAAATAGCATCTAAGAAATTATTAGTCTGAAAGATAATAGTATTGTAACTGGTTTTTGTTTATTCAACAACTTTTATTTTGCTAACTCTTTTTTTTTTTTTTTTTTTCAGGTTTTCAAAACAATTTCACCACTCCAGACCAAATGCTTCTAATATGAGTGATCTAGGAATTTTCAAGAACTATCATATAATTCAGAATACAATGTAGACTCATCTACATCCCTTATTAAAAAAAGAGAGGAAACACCAACAACTTCACTATTGTGTCACAGCAGAGCTACTAGGCTATTATTTACGTAACTTGTGATTCCTTCTTTCTGACTCTTTGGCATAAAAAAGAGTATCTAGAAACAAGTGCAAAAATTGTATTTCTCTGTAACTCATTTACCAGCAGACTTACTTAAACAATATTGAATAAATGCATTTTAAGCAGCTACAGTATTTGCAATTTTTGTCTATGACTTTGTTAACTCAGAACATTTAATAACAAAAACAACAATAAAAATAAATAACTTGATTAATGTTTCATAATCTTTGGACTTAATCTGTTTCTGGAAAACAGTGGGAAATCCCAGTAGAAACAATGAATTACACTTCATTTTATTTAAAGGATGTGTGCCAGGGTTAAAAGAGTAATATTAAATATACTGCTTAAAAAAGTCACACAGCTCACAATTCTTCCCCCCCTCTACCCACCTCCTCTCCCTGCTCCCAGTTCGTTCTATTAAGAAACTACTCAGAAGCAAGCCAAGGTATTTTTAAATAATATAACAAGTGAACAAAAAAGCTGAAAAGTTATAATCAAATTAAGCATCAGCATATCAGAAATACCAACTACAAGTCACCATTCTGTATGATTCATATCAAGAATTATTCAGAATTTACATGTGAATTGGCTATTTAATTCAGACTTTTATTAACTTGCTAGTATTATACTGGGCAAGTCAGTACAAGAATCAAGTTTTTTTACTAGCAAATTTACTAGTTAAAAAATAAAAAGTCATTGGCAGAACTTAAATACAACCAACATCACACCAGAATGTTACAACTGCACATTATTAGATTACTCTGCTTATCCAGCAAAAATGCTACTCTACATTTAAGCACATGCTAGCAGCTACTGTCTCACAAACCAGTCCATCAGAAGTTATCTTAAGGTGGGCTGGAAAGATTAAAACAGTCTGAATGGGGAAGAGGAAGAACAAGGAGAAATTTCAAATTTCTTGTTTGTTTTCAAGACTCAATGAAGTGAAAGAAAGTGCCTGTGTGAGTGACAGTCAGATCCAGACACAGCGGCTCTGTGAAGCAAGGAGAAGGTGACATTTACATGCGGGGTTATTCTGATAATTCCGGATGGATGGAGCATTCTTTTTATAGAGGATTGTGTGTTTAGAGGACAGCGCACTGAGAACTTTGTATGGTAACTTGTGTTACAGGCCTCAAGAAATTCCTAGGCATTTCTGAAACAGTACCCAATTATCCCCACAGCAGAATTCTAACTCAATCAACTGTGGCTTGGATTAGCAATAGAAGAGTACTGTTCCTTAATGGAGAACACAAGGCAAATACTTAGGATGCTCTCTACTGAAGCTATGCAAACTGCATAACATGTTTTTTTGCTTTTTTGTTATTTTTATTTTTATTTTTTTGTTTTGTTTTATTTTGTTTTGTTTTGCTTTTTTAATGTCACTTATCTCTAGAAGTAGTAGAAGTAGACTGAAAAAGGAATTCTGTGCAATGACCTAGTTAATTTGTGCTGCCTTTCCTTCCACACAGAAGCACATTTACTAAAATCACTGACTTTCTTGACAGGTAACACAGAACACACGCATATAGTTACATCTTGAGTGTAAAGTCAAAATAATTTACATTTGAAGGGATCTCTAGAGGCCATTTAGTCACAGCTCTTTCTCAAAGAGTGTCCAGTTAAGGCCGGCTGCTCAGGGCCTTGACTGGTTGGGTTTTGAGTATCTCCGAAGACGGAGAGTACACACACTTTCAGGCAACCTGTCCCTCTATTTCCCCCATACTATAGTGAAAGAGGCTTTCAGTAGAAGTGAAATAAAAGTCATAGAAAATGGATTTATTTATTTATCTATCTCAGAATGACCTTTGCATTAGCCTGTATGCTACACAGTGACACTAGTCTTAGAGTGAGTTCATGAGACATATCTGTGTTACATTTTAATTCTTCATAATAAGTTTTCTAGAAAAAAAAAAAAAAGTTTTCTTTCAAACTTCAAAGAGCTTAAGGTTATCTTTTAGAGAATATTTAAGTTTCACAGCATAAAGCTCCAAGCATGAAGCCATTAACTAGGAACTTCAAATAACCTAACCAAACACTAAAAAAAAATAAAAATAATAATAATAAAAAAATTATCTACACATTTCAACTTTGGGAAATAACTACTTGTCTTTAAAATGGCTATTGTCTGTTCTGAATATACATGTATTTTATGACAAAGATGGACAACAAAGCACAAAAGCAAAACAAGTTGAAAAACGTACAGATTCTGAATTTGTTGAATTCCAGCAAGCACCTGACCTGAATCTTAAAATCTTGTTTTGTAAAATGGATTTTGCAAATTTCAAAGGAAAAAAAAAATCCTTCATAAACTTCATAATTTGAAACATATTAGCATAATGGTTTGACTCTGGGTCATTTGGAAGAACATTTGCTAAAACAGAATTACTTTACGTTTTCTTTTGAACTTACTGCTTTTCAAATTACTGTTTCCACTAAAATATGAACTTGTAATAGTAGTAATAGTAATTGTTTATCACAAAAATAGTTTGTTACCTCTGTGCAAAGTAAAATATAATTAACCTTCAGTTAATTAAAAAAAATAATTAATTAAATTAATTAACCTTCAGTTAAATATATGTCTATCATTAAAAATTAAATTCCATATACATATTTAAGACAAAATCAAAGGTGAAAAAATTATTGTTTCCTAATCAGAATTCTAACCTCTTGCAGGAAAGTACTTTCAAAAGCTATGCCAAAATAATGGTTTGTTGCCAACGATAGGTAGAGATGTTCCTTCCTTTTTATTTTAATCTCCCACCTATCTGCCTGTAAATTGACCTCTCATGAGCAAAGTCCTCAAAACATGTTTCAGTGCAAACCACTTGCTCATCCAACACAATAATGATTTCATATTAAAAGTAAGAGTTATTAGTTACTTAATGGATCGGTCATTCTGAAACATCCTGCATTTGTTGAAATTCATCAGTTTGAGTGAGTCTTTGGAAGAGACATGAGAGTTGATTTCTTTCAATCCATTTGACTGTAACTGCTGAAACTGTTAGTGTAAAGCTGGTTGCTATGTTATTATGCCTCCATGTTACCACAGAATCACAGAATTGCAGGGGTTGGAAGGGATGTCAAGAGATCATGGAGTCCAACCCCTCTGCTAAAGCAGGCACCCTACAATAGGTTGCACAGGTAGGTGTCCAGATGGATTTTAAATATCTTCAGAGAAGGAGAATACACAACCTCTTTGGGTAACCTATTCTAGTGATCCATCACCCTTACTGTAAAGAACTTCCTATGTTCCAGTTTTAGGCCATTACTCCTGGACCTACCACTACACACCACCAAGAAGAGCCTGGCCTCATCCAGTTGCCTCCCATCTATCTTAGATATACATTTATCAGATCCCCAATTAGTCTTCTTTTTCCCAGGCTGAACAGACTCTGTTTACTCAGCCTTTTCTCATATCAGAGATGCTCCAGGCCTTTAATCACCTTTGTGGCCCTCTGCTGGACTCCTTCTAGGAGATCACTGTCTTTCTTGAACTGAAGAGCCCAGAACTGGACCCAGCAGTCTCAATGTGGCCACACCAGGGTGGAGTAGAGGGGGAGGATCAGCTTCCTAGACCTGCTGGCCCTGCTCTATTTAATGAACCCCAGGAGACCATTGGCCTTCTTGACCACAAGGGCACACTGTTGGCTCATGGGGAACCGGTTGTCCACCAGGAACCCCAGGTCCTTCTCCACAGAGGTCCTCTCCAGCGTGTCATCCCCTAACCTGTACTGATGCATGCAATTTTTCCTCCCCAGGTACAAGACTCTACACTTGCTCTTGTTAAACCTCATCAGGTTTCTCTATCTGTTATGAATAACAGAAGAGAAATGCTACAGCTCCTTCAGTCATTTTGTAGCGTTTTGTTATACTTCCTCCAGGATGTCTATGTCTCTCATACTGAGAGCCCAGAACAGGACAGAGGACTCCAGGTGTGGTCTCACCAGTGCTGAGGGGAAGCATCATCTCCCCCATCCTGCTGGCAGCACTCCTCCTTATGCAGCCCAGTGTACCACCAGTCTTCTTCCCATGAAAATACATTACTGGTTCATGATCAGCTTGGTATCCACCAGCTATTATGATTACTTATTTTTGAGAGGATAGAATCAACTTGATTTTCTTTCCTGTTCAAAAATGTACAGCCATACTCACTGGTGTAGAGACAGATGGCACTGTAATGGAACTTTTAAATTTAAGGGTTTGAGTGACAAATGTGCAAAAGACACAGTAAAAACATATTGTTAAGCGGCCATTAGAGAACTTATGATGAGGAAAAAGAAAAGTTCCATTAGAAAATCTCTCAATCACCGTAATACTAATATAAACGCTTTGCATTTCTTCACAGTTAAATCAAAATTAAATTGCCTTCTCCACTAAAGCTTGAAGTCTACGTTCAAATAATCAACTGCACGAGAGTTTAGGGTTAGGTACTTAAACATTTTTGGGGAAGAAAAGCTAAGAAAGCTGAGTACTTTCTGCTTAATATCAGGCCACACCCTTCACAACCTCCTCTTTGCTTTTAAAAAACAAATCATGCCTATTTATATGTTAGCAAAACTACCGTAATATATCACAAACAGTGATTTTACATTTTTCTAACCATCACTACACATGAACTGAAAGAAGCCACCTCTTATTACAGCAACATGATCAGTTCTGAAATAGCCACTGCCACAGATATTGCTGCAAATTCTTCTGGATAAATTGACAGGAAGCTGAGTGGTATGAGCAGCATTTTACTCATAACTTGGAAGTTTCTGCTTCCAGTCAGTATATAAGATTCCCTGGGGAAACTAGACTTCAGCAGGTATGTCAAGGTGACGAAGTATCACTGCCATACAATCTATTGAAAGATATGTTCTGGTGACCAGGTAAAAAGTGCTGTGACTACCAAAAAAAAAAAAAAAAAAAATGGGGACAGGCTATCAGGTAAAGAAGTGAAAGACAAGTGGTAGTATTTTCTCTCTACGATATTTCAAAACTTTGCATGTTGATTTCAACTATGTCTAGTGAGAAATAGGTAAGATTCAGTACTGAATACAGAAGAATTATAAATTAGAGAGTAAATATATCTGAAGACCAAGAATGGAAATTTCTTTTCCACCATACGTAAAGATTGTCCTGGGATATATGTTCTGTGTTTTCAGGTCTTGAAGGTGTGGCTAAACACATCTGGTTTTGTTTGAGGGTTATTCTGAAAGTCATGCCTCTTATTTTATTGTTAGTCCAAGATGTCAGAGGCAGATGTTGATGGTATGGAGGTAAAGGTTAAACCTTCCCACCAATATTCTGTTACATTTTCTTGCTGTGTGACAGATGGCAGGAGAAGGGCAGTCTGACAAAATGGTGTCTGTTGTGGTAGCACGTAGGAAGCAAATGTGTGTCATCGAATTCCTCCGTGCAGAAAAAATGGCATCAAATGATGTTCATTGACACTTGCTGAATGTTTACGGAGACTAAGCAGTGGTTGTTAGCATAGTGAGGCAGTGGAGGGGGTGTTTCAGTAATAACAGTAACAGTGGGTCATTTCTGCAGGTCTGGATTTTTTACAAGCACAGCCTACAGACTCTTGTTCATTGCTGGTGACAATGTTGAAAGCTATTGTTTTGTAGCAGAGAATTTGCTCTCTCAAAGTGAACTATTATGCTCTTTGTATCTGTTGTCTTTTCCGTGTAAATGGAGACGTTATTTAGAAGAAACTACACATTTTTCAAAGGTTTTTCAGTCTTACTCTTATCAGCTTGAACAAAGGGGCTTGACCAGATAAGCAAGCTCTTGTTATTTCTGAGTATGTGGACATCTGTTATTCATAACAGATAGAGAAACCTGTTGAGGTTTAACAAGAGCAAGTGTAGAGTCTTGTACCTGGGGAGGAAAAATTGCATGCATCAGTACAGGTTAGGGGATGACACGCTGGAGAGGACCTCTGTGGAGAAGGACCTGGGGTTCCTGGTGGACAACCGGTTCCCTATGAGCCAACAGTGTGCCCTTGTGGTCAAGAAGGCCAATGGTCTCCTGGGGTTCATTAAATAGAGCAGGGCCAGCAGGTCTAGGAAGCTGATCCTCCCCCTCTACTCCACCCTGGTGTGGCCACATTGAGACTGCTGGGTCCAGTTCTGGGCTCTTCAGTTCAAGAAAGACAGGGACCTTCTAGGGAAAGTACAGTGGCCAGCTACAAGGATGATTAGTTGCCTGGAACTTCTCCCCCACGAGAAAAGGCTGAGAGGGCTGTGGGAATACATAAAGGACAGGCGTCACATGGGTATTTATGCTGTTCTGTGGGGGGAGGCAGGCATATATGTGTATCGTAGAAGTACACATATTTGCTTGACTATTAAAAATACATGGTTAGTCTCAATACTGTTTGTAAGTACTGTTTTTGTACAAGGCTGTGGCAGCCTTGCTTCTATCAGGGTGCATAATTTAAAACAATTATTATATGCACTTGCATACGCAGCATATAGTTTAAAATGTGTATCTGTGTATATGACTATATACAGACATAAAACTGTATGAATTAATATAGCTTACATCATATGTTGTCAAAATATCAATTGTATTTCAGGAATGGAAGGGGAGAAAAGCCTTTTTCCACAATACTTAGTCACGATTGAAACAAACCCTTAAGATGATATCCACCAGGACAGTATACAATACATTTTACCAAGGTCTTCCCCAGATATAAGTTCTCTAATATTCATAATAATATTCACAAGCCTACTGATACTGGCAAGAAGCTTATGTGTCAACAGGTCTGGTACTTCACTGTCTTCACCATGAGAAATGGTGCACAAAAACACCACAAATTCTTGCAAATTAAGGTAATTTTCATTTGTACGAAATGGAACTCATGAATAGAGGCATTTGCAAATAAAATGAGAGAACCCTGTTTACTGTCTATGTAAGAAATAGAAAAGTGGTTGGTTTGTTTTTGTCAGGCAGCACAAGTTTTTAATGTCTCCAATCATTCAGACCTTCAATTGAGATTTATTAAACTGTCAAATGAAAGCAATTTTACAATGTACTCAATTGTAGTTCATTTCAGAACATTCATTTCTCTGTAAACAGAAAATCCAGATTCTCCATAAGCAATCGGTCCCTTTCCTTCTCTTTGAAGCAAGAAGGAAAAAAAATGTTAGGTAAAGAAATTCTAAATGAAACAGAAACAAAGAAAAAAGCATTCAGAAACCTATATATGTTAAGATATTCAAAAAGTGTGAACTTTGAAATCAAAAGAGTTCCACAGTGACTGCCTCCAAAATTAATGAAAGAAAAAAAAAATGGTGTCAATAACTTTTATCAAACAAAACAAACAGAGGTATAGAAATTAAAGGCATTTAAAATGAATACCTAACTACCACAGTTCTTAGAGGAGGATGGCCTCTGCCCATATTATGTAGAAGACCCCTCCATTTAGACAATACTGATGGGTGGAGAACAGGAAGTAGGGCCTCAGCTCTCCATTTACTTCGTGTATTTAGCATAGGGAGTGCTATGAAACACCCTAACCGTAAACAAAAGTTAAAAGAAGTTTCAGGTTTCTGTATGCTCTCCAAATCTTTAAACATAGAAAAGAAAGAACTCCAAGGGAATCTAAATCACGGTGGAAGGTTATTTGGCTCATAATTTAAATTAGTTAGATATTGCTATGAAATACTATTACAATTTACTATTGAAATCCTCAAATATGCAAGAATTATATTTGAAAAGTTTGTCAGTCATAAAAATTAGGAAAGAAAAAGCAAGCAGAAGGACGATTATAAACTTCAGAAAGTCCAGCAGAGGGCTGTCAAGATGGCTTGCGAATGTAGCACTTGCCCTGTGAGAAAATGATGAGGGAGAGCTGGGCTTGTTCAGCTCAGGGGAACAGAGGACCTAATGCAACTGCCCAGTCTCTCTGAGGACATTACCAAGAAGATGAAGATAGGCAATTTACCAGGATGCACTGAATGAATCATATTCATTCTATGAGGACATTAATTGATATAGGACAGGTTGTGACTAGATAAAATGAAAAAAAAAAAAAAAAAAAAAAAGACCATAGAATAAGCACTGGAAAACATTGTCTGGTGAAAATGTATCAGCTTCACCCCTGGAAGTTTTCAAGAAGTAACTCTACAAGCCTGGAATAACCTGGTCTGAATTCAGTATTGACTTACTAACAGAGGGTTGAATTAATTACTTTATAAGGTTACTTCAAACTATAATGCTTCTATAGAAGAGTTAATGTATTAAATATCCTTCAGCATTCCTCTGCTTTAGTTTTCAAACCCTCAGAGCATTAAGAATTGTTTCTAGAGTATTATTAGTACACTAGTTTTTCACATCTATTGCGTGCTAGAACAATTACTACCCACAGAAAGGCTTGTCTACTGGGCCAAAGGGAAATGTTTTCTTTTTTGAACACTCAATTCCCTGGCATCTCCACTATACAAAAGAAATTAATAGGTAATAGAACAACTCAAATATTTTTCTAGTATAGTACTACCATAAACTCAGATGATTTAATTACAATATTAACTTTAGATATCTTTTAGTCTCTTAGTTTATGTCCAGACTACGAGGATATTCCACTTCTTGAGGCAGAGGGTGGGGAAGGTAGTGACACTAAGGTAATATTCCCAGATCGGAACAAATGGAACAAGAATTGATTCAAAAAACTACAATAGAAAATATGGGAAAAGATAGCTCAGGTCTTTCTACTATACCAGGGAAACTTGAGTGGAAAATTTCAAAAGACTCTGACAAATATTTAGAAAGCAGGAGGTTTATTAGAAGTCTGAAACAAGACTATAATACCTATACGAACCAACATGAAACAGTTATTTAGCCTTCTTCTATGCAGACTAAAGTGATCTTAGGGAACAGCCTACTATTGTTCAAGAATAGGGCCTAATCTGACAGAGGGGAGGCATCTGTAGGCCTGTTTGCTCTGATCCAAGCATTACTGAGACTGACCACATACTCCCAGTAGGCACATACAAACACATAAATATATAATGACTATTCACACAGATCAGTAGTGATGTTCACCTCTCTCATGACCACAAACACCACTAATAGCTTCATCTTATTCCCCTCTCTGAGAACAGAGATTGAAGTTCTGGTGCTGGGAATATATACATATACACAACACAGATCCCTCCAATTGCTGGGCTCAGACACTGCCCTAGAAGCTGCTCCTGAATCTGTGCCTCCTCTGTTGCTTGCTGCCGTGGTTTTACATCACTAGGTAGCTAAGCTCCAAAAATGTAGTCTCACTTCCCGAAGAGGAAGTGCAATGGGTCCAGGAGCTGGCTTGCAGGGTACAATTTAAGATTCTCCACCTTCCTTTGCCTCTCTGCGCTCTTTTTACAGTTCTTTAGGTGAGATTTAATCAGATAACTGAATGACTGCATCCTGTGGTAGATCTTCCCCTTATGCACCATCCAATTCTATCCAAGTTTCTTTAATATGTGCTCCTTGATCCTTAACACGCAAGACTGGGAATTCAAGTAGTTTTCCAAAGGTCTTTATAACTCAGAGCTTTCATAATATACACTATACTACATATAGCACTCAACAGGAGAAAAAGAGACACCCAAATCAGACATTCTATTTTTCCTTTCTTTTCCATGCTGCTATTATTCCAGTGTTCAGTTTGATCCTAAAGCAATACAGCACAGCATGTCACAAGCATTATTATGTCTTTATACTGCAGAGTAACTGAAATCCTTTTATTAAAATACAGCATTCTGTGATGGATTTCTTCATCCTTGGAGTGACATTGAGCCTGAAGCTCTTACTAGTAATCACTTTATACAAAGCCAGATCACATACTCAACTGTAAGTTGAGAAGCTAAGGAATCAATCCATATACTTTTTAAAAATTGCACGAAAGCTGGTAAGACTGAATTGCTCCTGCAAAGAATGGATACATGTAGACATTTGGAACATTTTATTCATCCTTCATTAATATTGTAACTTTAAAATAAAATCAACACCAAAAACATCAAAGAAACAAGATAGTTATTCCACTGAATATTAATCATCATAAGAAAATATAAGACTGTCATAAACTAATGCTACAGCTGTAAAGAAGAGCTGTGAATGACATAAAATTAGGATTTCAACAAAGGAGGAGTAAAAGTCTTCTACTACCTTATTCAAAATCAACCAATATTTTCCAAGCATACTTGATCTTCAAGTGATTGTTAGAATGATATGAAAAACAAAAGCAAAAAAAAAAGCAAGTGACAAGAGAAAGGGATAGTAGTAAATAGCTCAAATGCCTTTGAATTACTAGCTAAAGAAAAGCAGAATAGAAATTAAACTCTGATATCAGTATTTCTAAAGAAAACCTTTCTGCTTTGAGAGACATGCTGAAGTACACATTTGCAGCTAAATCTTCTTTCCACTATCTTAATGAGATTTTAAATTGAGAAGTATAACATCCTAAATGTTTGACGAGTTTTTGCTGTAATGTTAGCTCTGTCACATTATCTATCAATGCTCCTGAGAAAAAAAGCTTTTACTACATCAACATATACATCATTAACTTACCGACTGCTTCCTGACTCTTCATCTACAATCCCTAAAAAATTTTTGGGAAATCATTAAGGACAAATGGGCTACAACAAGCTATTAACTCTTAATAATTTACAATGAAGCTATATAGAATATAGATTTCTTAATGTAATAACAAATTTAAGTTTTCATTTTCACCTTCAAGGCTCTACATTATCTTATCAACAATTACTGTGTGTCTTGCTTTTATTTCCTTCTACTCCCTAGGCACCTTCTATCCTTTCACTTAATTACGTTCTTTATCTCTATCTCCTATTTTCAGTTGTGTGTCTTATATCAGGCTGACTTCTTTGTCTTGTACAATCTCCGTGCATATATTCTTCATCTTTTTTCAGCAGTATCGTTACATATACACTCTTTCAGGAATCATTGGTACATTCTTTTCTCCCTCTTGTTCGTATCACTGAGCAATTAACTGAAATTTGTCTTATATCGCTTTCCTTCCTTGCTGGACCAGAGAATAGAGCTGAAAGCTAATGCAGAGCTGATTGATTCAGTTCTTAACTCTATGAAAAATGACCTCTGTTGTTAACTAATGAAGCCTGTGGAAAACTGAGGGACAACACTTGCTGGTCCTCTGAAATAGGAACTTGGAAAAATCATTCACTATAAACATCCACAGCAATAAGCAAATGCCAGAATGTGGTGTGTGGTGGGGAATGAGTAGCTTCTACAAGGTATGTCTTGACTTCTTATAGTTTTACATGGTTACGTATATAACAGCACTCTGACACTTTCCAAGATTAGACTCCATGCCTATCATCCAATATACATGAATTTGATTTCTTTTTTTTCCCCCTCACAGGTTAATGTGTATTTAAGGATCATATGATGTAGATGGTGAGCAGCCATGGCACATAAATATCAGGAAACTTGGAGCATTCCAAGACTATTAATATTAATAGTGTAATAGAGTCATACATTATTCCTGAATCCTAGAACACCTGACTGTAGGACTCTCAGCTTTCCAAACATGTGCTCCATAAAATATAACCCTTCATAGAAACTATCAGATTATAATTTATCTGGTTATTTATTATAATTATAAAACTATCTTCTCAAGGAAACATTTACAAAATCTGGAAGCATGCTTTGCTGAAGTTTAAGGAAAAATACATCTTTGTGATGAAAATTTCCTTACTGAAAAATTTTAAATTTGCAATTCAAAGTGATCTTCAAAGAATAAGTCATAGCTAAGTTTAAAGCTGCAAGTGCATTCTGCATCATGTACACTATCATTTTTTGTCAAATAAAAGGTTCTGTTTGACGTTTACTTTGGAAAACTGCATTACTGAAAGTGGAACACAATAAGGTATGTCACATACTATTATGCTTTTTGCCCCTGGCAATTTTTGTTTTTTAATCTGTAAGAGCTCTGAGGCTCGGGACAATAGGTTGAAATCTCTAATTCTTCTGCTCTTTAGTCTAAAAGTGCAACATCCAAATATGTTCTAGAGAAAGCAACTGAACAGATTGCTACGACTGGACATCTGTTCATGAGAAAAAGGACAATTTCCTAACAAGAGGCAAATATTCTCTATAAAACACAACATTTTCAGTAATGGATGAAATCTCATCTACTCAGTCAGGAATACCTCAAGGCTCTGAAGCAACTTCACTATGAAGTGAAGGATATTAATATTTCTAATATTTAAAAAAAAAATCTTATAAAATGCTAGTATTTTAGAAAGCAACTGTAGATTCATTTTAAAATAATTCTACGATCCAGAGAATTAAGACAAGTATGCCTGTATATTTAGTAAAGTCTACCATGACACAAAGTTTTGTGGGTTAGCTGGGATAAGAAATATCTGTAAAAAACTTATACTGAGTACTCAAATGGCAAATGAAGTAAAATGAAGTCAAGAAGTTTATGTAATACATATTATATGGAAAAGAAATAAGTTACGTGCACATCTGAATTCATAAAGTTTAAGTATTAGACATATCTGTAGACAGCTCAATGAAACACCTTTGCTTGACAATAAAAACTACACGAGTTGCTACAAAAGAAAAAAGTAAATAATATCGGTGATAATGTACAAGGCCTCTTATTTTATTATATTGGCCCATAACATCAGAGGCAGATGTTGGTGGTATTGCAGTAGAAACTGAAACTTCCAGTCAATATTCTGTTACATTTTGTTGCAGTTTGACAAACAGCATTAGAGGGGAAGTCTGGCTAAACGATGTCTGACATGGAAGTGAATGCAAACTGAAGGTATGCCATTGAATTCCCCCATGTAAAAAAAATTGCACCCACTGACATTCATTGAATGTTTAAGGAATCCAAACAGTGGATGTCAGCATGGTGGCTGGTGCATTTCAGCAGTGGCAACAGAAATATGAAAGACAAGCCACGTTCTAGAAGGCCATACATATTTTCACAAGAATGGCATGTAGGCTCTTGTTCATCACTGGCAAAAATGTATAGCTAACAAAGGTGACTATGTTGAAAACCAATGCTTTGTGGCTGAGAATTTGCTCTTTCAAATAGTTTTATTGTGCTCTTTGTATCTACTGTAGTTTCAGAGCGACCTATGTATATACATATATATATATATATATATATATATATAATGCTCTTTGGAGCACTCTGTGTACTCTATGCCACAGACTTTATTCTGTGTTGAAACTCTTTTGATAGGAAGAGTGTGAAGAAATGCAATAAAATGTGTATGGGGAAGAAAATATACACACACAAAACACAGAAGAAAAACAATCTATTTGGATGGTAAAGAGTCTCAACAGACTAAAAAGCATGGATGAGGAACATCCTATTGAGGAGCAAGAAATAAGGATGGATGTGTATAAGTACTTAAAATACTGATCAACTTCACATCTTTGTAGCTCATAATGTAAAAAAAGTGGACTTCAATGAAGTTAGAATGTGGGAAATTCAGAAAAAAAAATGCAAAAGGTTTACAGAAATTAATGTCTCTGGTTGTCAGCAGTATCAGGAGAATAAAGTAAAATGTTTACTAAAAGTATTTTTTCTGTTTTGTTTAAAAACAGTTTTCAATTAGTTAGCATAGGAATAATGGAATATAGTTAGCCTTCTCGAGCTAAAAGTGAAGTATTATGTCTATAGTATTGTCTGCCATCAGAGATGTTATACTGTAAAATGGACACTGAATCTGAACGTGAACATCAACTCTTATGTTCAGCACTATTTGGACAAGCAAAAATAACTATTCTTGGTGGAATAGAAGGAAAGTATTTTCTAGCATTACTTGGAATTGTTTCCTACTTCAAAAGAAAACTACTTAATCTGACTGAAGGTTAACTTGGACTACTTATGTACTGGCTTTGAATCATGCTATTATTTAAAATAAAGAGGTGATGGAATGGAAATGTTAAGCATGTATTTTTAGCAGATAAGCCTGCCACTTCAGATATTTCATATGTTACAAGGAATAACTGAAAATAATAATAATCTTCCACAACAATAATATAAAAAAATCCAAAACATTCCTTTGTGGAGTACATTTTGAAATCATCTTTTTAGTGCACTTATTTGTTATATAGCAATCAGCCTGAGCAAATGCTTTGTCCTGTTTAAAATATAAATAATTTGCAAGTGTTAACTGATTGTCCTGTATGTAGGTTTTCTGTAGACATGCCAAAAAACACAGACTTTGCCACAGAATAGAATAAGCAGAATACTGCCAAAAATATCATCTCTCTGAATTGCACCTTTATAAAGTAACTTAAAAAATAAAAGAAGCAAATAATTAAAACCTTCCAGTGCTTCAGTGCACTAAAACAACAAACACTTAGACTTTAGTCTTTCAAAGGTTTCCAGAGATCTTCCCATAACAATAATTTTAAGAGGAGCAACCAAAAAATAACTGCTAACAATGCAATTCCTTGTCTCAGTTTTCACTCTTTATTCCAAAACTGAAAAAGCACTGTTACAATACATTCTGGGGTAATTACAAATGTAACCTGGGGCACAGAAAGGATCAGTGTACTAGTTCTTTTTGAAAGAGAATTTCTTCATGCTTTCTGTAATGCAGACAACATTAAAAAACATTTTTTGTGAAAATTCATCTTAACTGAAATTTAATTATTCAATGATTTTTTTCCCCTTTGGTATCACACACATACAAAGAAAAAAAAAAAAAAGCTCAGAGTCTTGAAAGAAAGAAAAAGATACTCAGTGAACAATTTTTTTTTTTTTACTACTTACTATGCATACTTACTATATGATGATATCCATAATTATTTCCCTAAAACAATTAGAAATGCATCTTGAGTGACCTGCTAATCTGAATATAATGCTTTAAGAATATGGAGGTATACTAGTCTCTTTATGCTTACACACTCACCTCACGTAGAAGCATAAAAGGCTGCAGAAGATAATTTATTATTCTGCATCACATTTCATCAAGTCCCTTAGCAGCTGCTTGATACATTATCGAGACAAATGCAAGGAAAAAAAATATATTCCTGCTGCCCTACCCCCAAGTAGGGTACCCCAAAGACTAAGAACCAATTATAATCTCTGCTTCTTCTTCCAATCAGATATATTAAGTGAAAGTAAACCTTGACCAGGTTATTGTCTGTATGGAATTTCAATGACTTTTTTCATCTCCATAAGACAAATACAGCCATAAATAAACATGCAGCGCAGTAACAAGGGCAATGTCTGGAACACTTAAGAGCTAAATTACTTTCAAGCCATGCAACATCTCATTTCTCTTCCACAAATACATAATAAAGACTGCCAGCATGGGGGAGGGTGTATTTGTATGAGTACATGCATATGTGAGCACACATGCCTCAGGAGAAGAGGGAGGAAAAATAAAAATTAACCACATGAACTGAGAGGACAATAATTGAAAAAACAAACAAACAACCCCCCCGCCCCCCAAAAAAACCACCAAAAAATAAAAAATAAAAAAACACCTGACAACACAAACTACAACAAAAACCCTCACAATTTTCAAACAGTCTCTTTATTTTATATTCACAAGACAATTAAAGAAAAGCTCTATTATGAACTAAGGGAAAAAGTGTATGAGCATAGCAGATCTTCAGATGTCCTACACTCTAAGTTGTGGTGAGATATCTAGCGTTCTTTATATAACTACCATCACACCTATGAAGCTTGAAACTGAGCTTCAGCACTATGGACTTTACCATATAGCCAGGGAGATGCAAATAAGGACAACATGCTTAGACTATTTAGAAGTTAAGGAAGGTGCAGGATTCAGCCAGTAGATTGTCCACTGCACAAAAAAGTACATTTCACTAGAGTTCTGAGATCTTTGTATCCAAATATGGAATACTACTAGGAGCTTAACTGTGATTTATACTTAAATTGTCTTCCTTCTGACACTATAATTTGTAGACAAGATGGGCATTTTAGCTGAAAACTCGACTTCTGTTGATTAACAAGCATCAGTTTTAGAATTAATTTCCACCAGGGCAATGTTAGCACAGTTTAAACAAACAAAAAAATCTGCATGAAGAATTGGGAATAAAAAAAAAGGTTTTTTTCAGGACATACACTAAGTTTATCTTAGACTTCCTATGAAGATGTCATTGCTGCACCTCCCAGTATTATGTTTCCTATACCAGTCAATGAGGGATTTGGTACTTGTCTCAGTGTAGAAAATGAAATACATAGACAACAAGATAACAAGCCAATAATACACAAAAAAAAATCTATGTTTCTTTATTTCCAAGACTGAATTCCTTTAATACTCAATAAAAGTACTAGCTTGCCCTTAAAAAAAAAAAAAAAAAATGGGGAAAGGAATTTGAATCAGATAAACTAGTTTCTACTCAGTCATGCCTTTCCCCACTCTAACCTGAAAGACAGAAAATCCTAACTTGCCTCTAAAAAAAGTTTTTGAGACCCTTCAGTTTATTTCTGGAAACATGCAGCTATGATACTAAAATTCTCCTTGTGCGATACTATACTATCAGGCATGAGCTAATTATTCCAGCATATAAATTAAAATGAATGGTGACTGTATGCTATACATTTTAAGTACAGTACTAAAAAAGTTGTACATGCCTGGAGTCGTAGTTTGTGAACATAAAAGAAAACAGATGATTTCAGTAGATCTGCCTGAGAATGGGATGATGGCCAGTTTCTGGAAGATTACAAAAAAATATAACAAACTACGCACCTATCTAGAGCATACAAGAAATAATAGAACAAGGAAGAAGTAAGTTTTAATGGAGAATGTTTCATTAGTGTTTTTATAGTAAGATTCAGTGAATCATGATGAAGAAGTAGTTGCATATATATCATTTCTATTAATAAAACGTTTTCAGCTAGCATTTAGTTGCTTCTCCTGTATCTCCTTCACTGACAATCCATGATGCCTTGAAGGCTAAGTTCCTGCTACAAACTTCATAGCTAAGCTAAGAAACATGCAATAGACTGATGCAAGGTAAAAGTGAAAAGATGATTTTTGTGTCTATTCAATTCTAGATTCTAGCCACCAAATCCTATACATATTTGATTTTTACAGTGCTTGGGAATATGCTTAAAAGGTATAATTTATTCATAGTTTATTCCTCTAAATTCTGAAAACAACAGCTTCTCCAATGTGGAACAATAATAACAAAAACAAACAAAAATATTTAAGTTATGCTCTTGATTATTTTGCACTGTCCCATAATCATTAAAATTCAAAAGCTATGCCACCAACACATCCTAAATAATAAAATTAAAACTTGATCAAACATAGTCTGTAAATAAGTCTTCAGACATAGTGCAAATCAAGAACAATTTGAGCTTTACGAATTCAGAAAAAAAACTCCAGTCAGGAACATTCTGGAGAAAACAACAGCTGGTATATCCTGTTGTAAGTAGGTGATTCCCTAGGGAAACACAAGAACTGGAAGACTGAATTGTCAGTTTAAACAGTGATCAAGAGGCTATTTTTCTGATATATTTTAGGAAATTTTCCATTCAGTGTCCAAGATCTCCTCCGGTTAGCTTTAGAAGAGAAATGATGATCCCAGATTTATGCTACAATGTCTATGGAGTCAATATTTTTTGATGGTTTTGGAGTGACCTGGGATGACTTTTTCAATTATGCTTAGCAAACAAGTAACCCAAAGAGATATTTAGCTCCTGAGAAACAGACACAAGCTGTTCAGATTGGTCAATTTTGGACACACAGAGAAAATAAAAAATATCACTTTTCAAGAAAGTATAGAGCAAGAAAGGGAGTCTCTTAATATGTTTGGCATATCATCTTGGCTAGAAGGCAGACAGGTGGAAATGCCCTGATCTCAAGTGAGCTGATACACTTTTTCAGATTTTATTTACTTTCTGCATGGAACAACTGAAATAATATGGATACACAAATGCTGTGACATGCTTCATTCATCTCTCACTCACTCTCCATAAGCTAAGTAAAATTTATCATACCTAACCTTTACCTGTCAAGGGAATGAACTCTGCTTTTGTTGTAAATCTGAGCATATACACAGGAGGACTGGTTCCAAAATCTTATGCAGAGAGGAGTGGATTCAGAGCCCTGAGCCAGTTACTCAGTAGACCTGCCATGTCCCAGGAACTGGTGTCCCCATCACACAACCACATTGCTAGCAAGGAAGGGTCTTTTCTATTTCATAAGGAATTTGGCCACTGTGCAGCAAGGATAATGGAAACACTGAGAGACAGCATAACACAGGATATTCTTTACTTCTTCCAATAACAACTTTATCCAAATTCACCAATGATCAGTATAGACAAGTGACTTAAGAAAAAAAAAAAAAAAAGCAAACAAAAAGATCTGCTTTCCATCTAAAAAAGTAACACAAGCTAGAAAGAATATTAGAACATTTTTCCCTCTTCACTCTGCAAGTGGCTCCTGGCACAAGATATATTTGCTTAACAACACATCTAGAGCAATGGTAATTTATTACAAACATCACTTACTTACGCCACTGACTGAAGCCTAATGCTTTGAAAGTCAGGTTTACTAAGACCATTATGGCCACATGTTATTCCACTGGAAAAAGCAGGTATCTAGCAATATGCTAAAATAACTGGTAAAAACAGATTCCAAGAAGACAACACACCAGAGCATGGGTATGTCAAAATGACTTACAGCAGGCATGTCCAACATGTGGGACAGCTAGCAATGTGTGCTATGCCCTGCCCACCAGGCCAACATATTAGTGGCTCTCCCCCCACCAATAACTCCAGCCAAACAACTGAAACACTTGTCCAAAACAGTTCCTTTTCATTCAGTGCAGCCTAGGCCAGACAAAAGGTTGGACACTTACATTATACAGTATGAATAGATATTTGAAAGAATGTTTTGGCTGAAGAAAAATTGGTAATGTAGACGTATTTAAGAAACAGACTAGAGCAAAGGCTGAAGAGACAGCTATTTATGAATGTTTGAACTACTCTGAAAAATATGTATGTATTTTTCTTTTAATGCTTTTGTTATTTCTAAAATAAAATGGCTGATTTGTGAATTGTAAATACTCAGGAAAAAGTATGTGCCAATTTATTTACAAAATGGAAAAGGGGCAGACATGATGACTAAAATATATGATTTCAACAGCAGGGATTCTAATTTACAGCTCAGTGCATTGCCTAGAATGACTGTTCGCACCTTTGTAATTTCTCTGTCTTATTTAGAGTACTCTTAATAAATTCAACTTCCAGATATACAAAAAAATAACAAAAATAGTACCAATAAAATAACTCCTTATCTGAAAACCATAGTAACTGAAATACATATACTATATGCACGCAGTAGAAATAGTTCAATCGAGGGAAACAAAGAAGAAAGAAAAATGGTATAAGAAATAAAACTTCATTTTTGATATTCTTTTAACAGAAGCTCACAGTAATGACGGTCACATTAAGTGGTATACCAGCCTTCTAAATCCTCTGCTTTCTTGTGCAGTATAGACTAATATTGCACCACAGTCACAATGTCCTGAATGTATATTACTCTTTCATCATATCTTTTGTAAGAAAAAGCATCTCCAGAAATTTCACTTTGGGCTTCTCTTTTCTGTGACATAAGAAGTCCACTGAGACTCTCAACTTCTAATGCTATTTAATCAGTCTGAAAAATTTTAATGAACTCTTACTAGATCTGATGCAGAGATTATTCATAACTGTTAGATCAGTTAATTAATTTGAAATGGAATAAAATGCTAAGAAATACACTTTTAAATTAAGACAGATTTAAATCATTTGGAATTTTTTTGATAGAACATACTGATTCTTCATGAGAGTTCTAACCACTTATAGAAGCAGAGGTTTTTTCCAGTCTTAATGATTCTAATATTATCTAGTCCAGCTGTTAACCTATCACCACCATGCCCATTAAACTATGCCCCTCAGTGCTGCATCTACCCTCTTCTTGAAAACTTCCAACAATTGTGACTCCATCACCTCCACAGGAAGCCTGTTCCAATGCATTATGATTCCTTCTGAGAAGAAATTTTTCTTAATATCCAACCTGAACCTCCCCTGGCACAAATTATGTGCATTACCTCTCTTTTTATCACCAGCTACATGGGAGAAGAGTCCTATCCGCACCTAACTACAACCTCCTTTCAGGTAGTTGAAGAGAGCAGTAAGGTCTCCTCCCTAAGCCTGCTCTTCTCCAGGCTAAACAATTCCAGTTCAAATGGTCAAGTACATTAGGATATCTTTTTGGAATGAAGTTGATGCATGTATTCAGAATGAAAAGAGGAAAAAGAAAGTTTAGTAAACACTATTCATGTTATGACACATTCATTGCAACTTATCTCACTTTGCATTCCCAGACAGGACAAATACCAGTTGGACTCTGGGTGAAAACTTAGAACATGAAAGGCTGAAGAATCTCATCTAATCATCCCTTACATCTTTGCATACACATTTTTTTTCCTCAACAATCCTACAGAGAAATCAGTAATCACAGTCCAAAACACTTAAAGTTGTTCCTTAAAAATTAGTATGCAATGCATTTTCTGCAGTAATGAAACTCCAAACATTAGAATTTATGTTTCACTCAGGATAGACAAGAAGTGAAAAAAATATTTTTAGGAGAATGACAATTTTATTTGAAATAAAAGGGAACATATACTCTCACTACCAATTTATCTTTGAGATATTCTCCCTACAGATTTCTATTTCAGAATCAAGTTTGCAAAGTTATATATGAAGGAGAAACTAGTCTTAAATCAGAAAACAAGAAATATGATCCCAGAGCTTTAGAATGCAAAAGGAAAGAGATGGATTAGAAAAAATGTATACCCCTGTTTATCAAGAAGTATCTTCAATGGTTAGGTAAATCAGCCAGGAAGGTGCGAAAAGTGAGCTGATCCACGTTTAAATAACTCTTTCTAAACTTCAAGGAGTGAAGTTATATTTGGAGATGTATACAGAGAGGAAAATCACTGAACTTTCTTATGTGCAGTACCATGAAGTAAATCAGAGTAATCTGCATTACAAATATTATAATGCAGTGAAGGGGAATGACACTTTCCAACAACCTCTTACTTAAACAACATAAGCACCATTAGGGGAAAAAAAAAAAAAAAAAAAAAAGAAAAAAAAAAAAAAGAAAGAAAAGACACTGCTGATTTTTCAAATGTTTGTTTTAAATCCTAACCTAAATATTTATAATATTAAAAAATTATTCCGATAATTTGTTCCCTCCCCTCCTTACCTTCTCTGGAGGTGCAGGAGGGTGAAATCTCTTTGCACAGACTAGAAATGCATCAGGCTGTGGCTTGCCACCCTTCACCTCAGGGTCATCTCCCAGCACAATATGATGAAAAAGATTGAAGAAGTCTTTATGTCTGGATGTTTTCATCTGAAATGTCACTTCAGCTGAGCTAGTGGCAACAGCTATGGGTATGTTGTGTTTGTGTAAATGTTGGATCAGTTTATTGACCCCTGCAAGACAAATAGATATGTACATTTTATTCTATATTTATATATACACATTTGCAGTTATATGTTTTTTTTTTTTTTTCCTATTTACAACATATTTAGCAATATTTCAAAAATGCTGTCTAATTGAATTTAACAACCTATTCTGACTGGTTAGTGTCGAAAAGGTATCTTGCTACATCTGGAAATGTTCTTGCTCCATCAAGGAATATTCCTCTAAGTATACAATGATTCTGTCATCAAATGATAATTTTCTCAAAATATGCTGAAAATAACATCAAAGCCATTGCATCTGTATGCCCGTAAGAAGCTTACTCAGTGTCCTCAACTTTATCAACATTTATTATTTCAAACATATCTAAAGTTATGTTCTTGGAAAAAAAAAAAGAATAAATAAATATTAAAGAAAATGCTCTTCTCACTGACTGGCATAGTCTGTAATTTCTGAAGCAGGAATCCATCTGGCTTAAACCAGCCCCTAAGAGCACTTAGGGGCTCTTCTACCTCTTTTACAATTACTAGATAAAGCAATTGGACAGAAAAGTAGAGCTGTCAATCACAGGTGTTAATAACAGAGCTTTATCTATTGATGATGTGAACCCTAAGTAATGAATACCTTGACCACAATAGATAGAAATTTTAATCTACTCCAATCTTCCAGTGAAGGTTAATGCCAAGAATGGTGAAAATACAGCAGTCACTGTGAGAAGGAAACACGCTTTGCTTTTCAGTGCAAGTTTTGAATCTCCTATGCAAAGTCTTCAATGTTTCTTCATAGCAGCATTCTGAAAACATACCTCTCTTCAGATTGCTAATTATCCTTAGCCCTGCTTCATCAAAGCTTCAGCTCATCCATCAGTGTATGTTTACTCTACATTTCTACTGGAGGTAGCCAGCCACAGAAAAGCAATGCTGCTGAAAGGTTATTTATTCAGAGTTCTCTCTTATATTCTCTCAGCACAGGTCATGATTTCAGTGCATAAATGTGTGTGTATTTACTTTCACTTTTTGACTTTCCTACCTATAAGAGAGCTGTACCTAACACCTTCAGAGAGCAAAGACTTACATTACTCAGAAAATGTACTTTGATAAAAATATATTCAAGTAATCATTTTAAAATTATATGTGTAAAAACAGCAAGATGGATAAGAAAAAAAATACAGAGTGCACTCACTCACTAGTAGCTAACGTACAGTATCAACACCCATCCACCACATAGAGACCTATCTGTTAGGCTTCTTGGCACCATCCTCTATTCCTCCTACTTGACCAAAAGAAACAAGGTTCTCCTTTTTTTTCAGCATTAGTTACGGGGGACTTTCCTGATGTGGTACATACACAATTACAAAACCAAGCCATACAGCATAATTTCTTCATGTATTAAGATCAGGAACAAACATATTGTTATGATTTATTTCCAAACATACACTTTTCATTTTAAAAAACCAAAAAGATAAATAATGTTATTTCTTCTATTCCTTTAAATAATAAGTTTTAAAAGAGACACAGAAACTTACTATATTTCTGGTGCAATAGTTAACAATGACTATTGGAAAGAAAATTAGGTGAAAAGAACTGTACACTAAATTCAGATATGTAAGTTGAAAAGCAGGATCAACTTTAAACATCAGCACATTTAAAAACAGATAAATCACAAATGTCAATGAAGTTAGAAACTTCTGGGAAAAAACAAATACAGATAAAACCTAAATCAACAGGAAGAAGTTATTACTCTTGAGACTACAGATATATTTTCAAGAAACATGTTTTTTACAACATAATGTTTTAAAAAAAGAAGTAATATCCCCCCACCCAAGGTGCTCTTCATTTTCTTTAGTCAGTCAAAATCACTGTCACTAACACATTGGATCAGCTAAGAAACTAAAGACTTATTTTGAACAACAAAACCCTTTGGCTAATTGTCACACTTTCCTTTTCAGTGACCAAAGCAAAAGTTCATGAGTTTAGATTTCCCCCCTTCTGCTCTCCAGGCTGCACAGCCCTAGCTCTCAGCCTCTCCTCAAATGGGAAGTGGTCTAGCCCCTTGATCGCCTTGGGGGCCCTGAGGTAGACTCTTTCCAGTATGTCCATGTCTCACTTTGTACTAGGGGCCTCAGAACTTGACACAACAGCATCACCAAGGCTGAGCAGAGGGGAAGAATCATTTTTCTGGACATACTGGCCATATTTTGTCTGTATATGCAGACAAGAATACCAGTCTTCCCAGTTTTGTGTCATCTGCCTTTACTGAATCATATTTACTGAATCATTTACTGAAGGTGCAGTCCATCCCAACATCCAGATCGTTAACACAGGACCGGACCCACTATTCACCCCTAAAGTACTTTGCTCACTACTGGTCTCCATCAAGTCTTCACATTGCTGACCACTACCCTCTGGCCCTGGTTGTCCACCCAGTCTTTCTAATCCACCTCACTGCCTGCTCATCCAACCCATGCTTCAGTAGTTTCTCTATGAGGTCTTAGACCTTACTGAAGCCCACCGCTCACCTCTTTAGTTATCACATTTTATACTCAAATGGCATTATTTATTATTATGTGAAAATTAATAATACACTTGTAACACCCAAAACCTAAATACATTAAATTAGGCCTCAAATAAACAGTGGCATTGTTAGTGACAAATTCTTTCATGAACATAACCAGGTACTCTATCTCTCATTCATCTCTATGTGCCATCTACATACTAATGGCATCCAATTAACAGTTTAACTGTTATGCAGTCCCCTGTAATTCTGGAGTTTATCTACACTATGTAGCCAATGCTAATATAACTATGCTTGAAAATTCTTGTAGCTGAGATGTAGTATATTCTGTGGAAGAAACAACATGGAACATGGCTACACACTTTTTTTTTGGAGAACAATCTTGATCAATAGATTTTTGCCCTGTGCACTGAAATTTTTGCTGGAGAAGATATACAGGTCACCGTGCACTTTCTTCACGTAACTTGCCAGCAAATTATGAGCACAAACACAACTTCACTCTCTTCTTGCTGACTTTCAGCACTCCAAGAAGTTCTTCAAATACATCACACAGTGTTGTTCCTCATTCACTGTGCCAGAGATAGCTTTCTACTCACACCAAAAGCATGGGTGCAGAGGACACCTGACCTCTGGGTCACAAAAAACATGCCATTCAGAGACACGTACTCAAGTCTACAAGTGATTACACAGAAGAAGTAGTCTGTGAGGCTTCAGAGGGCATTAGAAAGAAAATACTTCTGAGAAAATGGTTAAAGAAGTGCTTCACATGTTTAAATTAACTATGTACATGCATTGTGCTTGTCTTGTATGATTTATGACCAGTTGTGAACAAATAGAAATCTTAAAAATAAATATAGTTTCTGTCTAGAAAGATTAGTCTTCCTTTTCAAAATCATTTACAGTTACTGTGTTAAATGTAACATCAGATCCAAATTGAAGCTTTTCAAGATTTCATCACTCTTTTTAATCAAAGAAAGCTAACATTGCCACTCGGGGCTTTGTCAAGTTGATTGGATTTTTAACCAATTCAATAATAATCCTTTAAGATCTTAAAAGCAATTTACAGTAAAAACCTCAACAGCAACAAAAAATAAAAAGTACCTAAAGAGAAAATAAATCTCACTGAGAACAATAAGAAGCCAACTATTCAACTAAGTCACAAACTGATTTCAAAATATTTTTATGTGCTAAAACAGTTCCAAGCCCATCAGAACAGTGCTATTCATTACCTGCACATTCTCTATCCTCAGGTGAATTCAGCATTGCTGTTATGATGGTGATAGAGTGATGGAGGTGGGGCTACCCAACACTTGTTGTAATTGCCATGAATCTCGTGAGACTGTGAAAATATATCTCTCATATCCACCTGTTTCTTTTTTGTTCTGAGACATCATTTTTTAAAAAAGTTGTTTGTAATGGTACATTATCTTTTCAGTGAGTTTCAGAAGTAGAGATGGAAACTAATAACCCACTCCTCATCTGGAAAAATAATTGGCTATAATGATGAATTCTATCTTCTCTTCTTATTTCTCTCTAAAGAGCACTAAGGATTCTTCTAGAGGCATAGGGTCTCTTTGTATATCAAGTCAATAATTTTGTCATAGTCTAGACATTCTGACACAGGGAAGCCCATGGGAAAACAACAACAACAACAACAACAAAACACTGCTAAATTTTACATAATTTGAAACCTCTGTCAACTGTATTTATGACTTCCTGGTAAAAGCATTTTGGGGTTGCAGCTCTTCAGGACTTACAGCAAAGGTCAAATGTTTGAAATCAGCCAAACAGACAAGATCACTCCCAATGTGCAGTAGTTAATTGATACATCTTTCAGAGCTACAGACTCAGTGAATCCAGTGTGGGCTCACCAGAATTTTTTAGAATTAAAACAATAATAGCAAGGAAAAGAGAACATGGTAGGAAGTCTGTTTAACTCTGAAGGGCACAGATGCTAATCAAGGAAACAACAGCTAAGCAAACTAAACTAGAATGCTGGTTGAATAGAGCTGTTAAGATTTAAATAAATAAATAAATGACGTAACTCTAGAATAAGCTCTCATTGGAACTTGTACTACTTTTCTTCTTGTAATTTATAATTCACTTTGTTCAGTACAAAAACTAAGCTTTGAAAATACCTACTCCAGTCTACAAGAGATAGTCAATCATAACTGAACAGGAAGATGGTTTCTGCTTCACATTCTGCACTGGCTGAAAAGGAACTGCAAAGAAAGAAATCCCAGTTATGACAAAGATGATCCAAGAGGGGAAAAGTTTTGAAAAAAAGCATACTACCACACAATCCTCAAGCATCTGTACTTTGTAATGATGCTGAATGAAAAAAAAAGGAGACAGGTATAAAAGAATGGCATTAATTTCTTAACTTTGACATGGCAAGTGTCTACTGACAGCTGTGTAACTCGGAGGTGGATTTTTCTGGCTGTGTATATATTCTGGGTTTATGTTAAAAGTACACCCATAGATTCTCTTCTCTTCATAGATTAAAACTCTATATGATTAGAATTTGATACATTGAGGCTTCCGGTCAGCTTAGCCATATTGAAATCTTCAATTCAATCTGTACCTTCAAATGCTAGTATCTCTGAAAGCTTTTATACAGAGGCATGGCTTTGATACAGACTGTCAGGCAAAACTTCCATATTATCCCTAACCATCAATGACATAACTGTCAAATACTTGATTTGGGAATTAACAGACTTATCGCTGCTGGAAATAATGCATAGCATTAATAAATATGATACTAATAAATAAATATGATGCATAAATAGTGCATCATTTAGCACTGTTCTTTATCAATCAAAATTCAAATCCTATTTCCCAGAAAAAATTGTCAAAATAGATTGAAACTAGAACATCACCTGGCTAATAGCTGTCAAAAGTTGACCAGTTAGAGGCTCATCATGTCAGAATCACCTTACTCCTTTATTACATATCATGACAATTAACTTTTACTTTCCTGTATTTACCTGTAACAATCTGAAACACCAGATTAGTCAGAGAATACTGTAAACCTAAAATATCACCATTGCCTTACATCTTAGACAATACCTGCATGATGTTCATTCTTAATTAAAGAATATTAAAAAGCAGCAGAATAAATCCACAAGATTTATATTAAATAATGTTCTCAGAAGATATAGAAGTACATGAGAAAGGCATCAATTAAAAAACTCTGGTTGTCAGAATGAAACGTGGGTTAGTCCTTAAATAAAATAAATACTAAGTAGCTGGTACAATTTATTTCTAGATTAATATCTAACATTAACCTGGTTTACTTAAAATTCATGGCAATTCAGCTTGTATCTCATATATTGCTATAAAGTACAAATCCCATTACTTCAGTGACCAAGGCTGCATTTGATCCTCACAATGGCATAAGGCCATCAAGTATTTATGTTAACATTAATTCTGCTTTAGTGAATTGTCTGAAGAAAATTATTCCATGCATACAGTTGAACTGAAAGATTAACCAGTTGAACAGTTCTGGCAATGATAAAAATGCCTACGTGTTTGCCTCAGTAAGAATTTTGCTTGATTCACCTATAGTAGACAAGCAAGCCCAGAACTCATTTTTTGAAATAAGGAACAGCGCAAAGCTTAATATTTCTTTTGGCTAATTTATTCCATCACCTCTCTGATCTCTGTTCAAGCTACTTCACTGACATTAACATAATCCCTGACAAACACAGACTATTCACTCAGTGGCATCTACTACATGTGCTACTCCATTAAAGTGACTCTTCTCTGTGATTTCTAACACTTCCACCACCGATCTATCTATCTGACATTTTTTAAACCCAGACTAAGGTGTTTTCTTTGTCTTGAAAGGGATATGTCTGCAGAAGTTTGATGTAAAAAATGAAAAACAAATCCCTCCATCATTTTTGTTTTCCTAGTGAGTTTAACTAGGCTTACAGTATTAGTTGGATCTACATGCGAGAAAGGAACAGTTTCAAAACTCCTGCATATAAAAAGGATCAGAGATACACACAGGTACATTGGCTGTGCAAGAGGTTCAAGTTTTTAGTTACCTAAGCAAATTGCATCTTTTCTTTTTGCTTCTTTTTATTTGGTCTTAACACATCACATATTTTTAACAATTAATGCCTTATGAGACTAGGTATAAAAAAGGATCTAAAAATTAAAACATTATAATTAATGTATTGTAGCAATTACTTGGGGGGGGGGGGGGGGGGAACAAACAAACAAAAACACCACACACTGCAAGAAAAGAAAATCCAAAAGGTGGAATTGTTTTAGTGACAATGTAGTGACCTCATTTTAATATACGTATATTTTTGTTTGTTTTTTCATTTCTCCCATCCTTTCTTTTTTTCCCCTGTACATTACTGATATTTGCTTCAGGACTTTTTCTTTATACAAAATGTTAGCAGCAGTCCTAGTTTTAAGTATTGTTTCTCTTTTTACAGATTCTTCTCTAGGCATTCCACATGTAAATGTAATGGAATATAATGTACAAGTTTATATCATAAATGAGATTCATTCTCTTGTACATATCAAGGCAGCTGGTTTATGCTTCATAGAGGGGTTACACTCTTCTGTCTTGGAATAACCTAAGAAACCCTCATTCTCCACTGTTACACATCTGTCTCAGATGTCATGCTTAAGTTTAAATGTTCAAAGTAAGACAGATGAATTCAACCTTAAAAAAAGCATGGACAAATACATTTGCCTGTACACCAAAAAATACAGTTGTTCTTAAAGCTGGACCAGAGAAAAATGACTTACTGTGTTACATAGTTGCCAGCAACTATTCTACAGAATTCCTTGTTCATAAGACTGAATTTGGGCATATTTACATTGTTTTTTACTTCTGTTCTTTAAAACATATAAAAAGCAGCTGTTCAAGTAAATAAGAAAAAAAAAATCAGTACTTTTAACAGATAAAATATCTTTCACATGTAAGTAACAGATTTGAATATAACTTACTAAAGCAAGAGAGATGAAACTGAGTCTCTAAAAGGAACTTTTATTGACATCAGATTAAAAAATTCTACTTTGGTTAGCATTTACCTAATTCCATTAGCAGTTTATAAGTACTAAAGAGAAGCATACCTGGCATCAATTCAGCTGTATGGAATATCTTCTCCTGCTTCATTTTACTTTCATGTAATAACTCCTCTTTGGTTATTGGAAGATCTAGAACATCTCGAATAATCTGTGCCCCTTCTAGTGCTTTTTTACCCATGACTAACGATTTTACGTCCCAGGTATAGGACTTTCCAAAACGCCCACATATCTCTTCAAACACCAATGTATAGAGACGTTCAGTATCTGCCAAAAAACAAAGAAACAAAACAAGAAACAACAGTAGATTACAAATACATGCAGCCAGTTGACCAGCCAGTGTTAACAGGATAGTGTAAATGATCATATAGCAGTTTTCCAGGAATAAGAAAGTACATTGTCTCACTGAGAGAAAATCAGTCTTCTAAGATCATTTCAGAGATATGTAGGTCATTCAAGCTATCACTTTATCACTTCTGTATTCAGAAAAGGTTACTGAGGCTTACAACAAAGAGCTATCTAGACCTGTTCTTCCATCAACTTTCTTTTCCATTGGCACTTTACATTACAGGTTACCAAGCAGCGACTTAATTAAAATGCTGTATTTATTCCTTGAATGGGAAAGAAAAGAAGGGAAGGAAATCTGGTACTCAAAGATGTCATTACATATTCCATGTAAATTGGGAAAAAAAAATTAATTATTTAAGAGTGTCTTTGAACGGAGGCTTCAGAGCGCTTTCAAAAGACACTACAGTCATTATTATAGCGCTGCCGGCACCTCTGCATTTACATGTGATTACTCAAGCAGAACACACCTACCTGGATTTCTTGGATTTCCAAGGGGGTTCTGGCAAGAGTTTTGCTAGTGAAAGGTGTTTATAGTTTCAAAACTCTTTTTCTTTTCTTTTCTTTTAAATATCAGCATACAATCCTTCTTGTCTTCTCCATATGATAAATCATTGAAAAATGTCAATAATGTTTAATTTGACACCAAATATGGGAAGAAAGGTCCTTTCAGCTCTTGATTTCATTTTTGCAAAGATCCTGAACAGTAGTATTTCTACTAGACTGTTTATCTTTTTGAGTTGTCTCCTTTTGAAACAAAGCTCCTGTTATTAACCATCCTTTAATTTCCTTCTCAGGCATTTTTTTGCCTCCTGTACCTCTAAAGGCCTGCTAATTATTATTATCACTTTAGCAGCGAAAGACAAAAGTAATGAAATAAAGTAGCTGCATTTATGAAATTTGTTTAGAGAGATCGGGGACTTCTCTTGTCACCATATCTTTTGCTATGCAAAAATATTTTTATAGGGAAAATAAAATACTGAAATTATTCATGAGAACCTTGACTCATTTTCTGAATAGTTAGGATGTAAGCAACAGCATTTAAATTGTAAGACTTAATACAGGTACCATGAAAAAGACAGACGGAAGAAAAAAAAGCAGAGCCTATGGCTACAGTATACCCAGTGACCTTCCTTTGCAGTCTGACAAGTGCTTACTGCTTAGCCTAGTAATCTGCTTGTCCTGAGATCAGCAGATGGTTCTGATCTGAAATCAAATGAGAAACATCACTGCACCTATATCATCATGTGACTACACAACAGTGCAGAAGACATGCACTGTTGCCTGCCAGAACAATCCCCTTTATTTTTCCCTTCGGTAACCAGAAAAGACACTGATCCAAAGGAAGAGCTAGAGAACCAATGCACCTGTCTGTGCTATTTAACAGGGTAGCAAACCGTTTATAAAAAGTTCTTTGCACAAATATGAGAGAAAAATAATAACAGCTGATGTACGACTGCTTACAGATTCTCAGCCAATCATACTTAATGAGAAAACATTAGGAGTAACCAAGAAAGTCATAAAACATACATCAAATGTATCACATCATCATTCTGAATCAGAAGAAACACAAGTGATTTGGCATTAAAAAGTGATATGCTGGCTAGCGCCAGGAAGGAAAAAACAAACCTTGTTTGCTTTATATTGCCAGGGAGTACTCCCAGCAAGGTGAGTTAACAACAAAATGCTTCAATTTTCACAGTACTTTCCTTCTATTTCTCAGATGCATTGATTTTTCTTGTACATCTCATATTCAACTGTTGACTCTAAGTTGAAAATTGAAACTGAAAATTAATCCTCATCTTATTAAGCAATACATAACAAACTAAGTATAAATAAAAACAAAACACAGAATTAAAAGCCTAGTTGCAGAACACGACTTTTCTTCCTATCTGTATGATCATTTCATTAATCTGAAAGTGAACGACTCAACTGTATAGCTACTCAATTTAATAGCCCCTTGCATTTAAATATCACATGCTATACTTGAGAACAAAACCTTGTCTTCTTACATAAATGTTAAATAATGTCTAGATTACAGACTAAAAGATGATAGATAATGCTGAAGTTTGCAGACCACTTATGAATAACTTTGCATCAAATCTATTAATTAAATATTATGCTACATGCATTGTGTTGGAATGGACAGCATAGGTTTTGCTCTCTAGCAGCAATTCCAGCCTAAGTCCCACTTAGGGCTTAGAGCTGTCTGACTTTAAAACATGAGGCAGTGCTCCATGTATTTTCATGTTTCCATGTTCAAAGACGGGTCACCACATCCTAGTGACAGCAGCTGGGAACTGCTAATTATGATATGTTTAATTAGTGATTGGAGTCCCCCACACTTGAGTCTTGGTATCTCTAATGCCCTTATCATTCTGACAGTGTGCGACTCCACAAGTCTGTGGCCAGAGAGGGAGAAGAGGACAGAGGTGTAAATTAACAGTCTACTTACACAGTATGGATATTTGCCTTACTGCTAGATAACCATACCACCATGTCAGGAGCAGGAGAGATCAGTCACACATACAAGCTAGGCTAAGTTTTCCCCCAGTTGTAACAAGAAATAATCCACAACAGATGATTTACCGAATTCAAGAAACCGTAATTTCAAACTATTGTAAATCTTCAAAAAGAAATCTAAGGCACACAGATAAAACATCAACAAAATAAAATGACTATAAGGAAACTGAAGTTCAATTCAAGCATTTAAATATAGGCTTCTAGTCGTATCTTAGTATGTCCAAAACATCCATTCAGCCAATATTGAAAAAAAAGAATCTGGATGAGGCTCACACCAGACTGCAAGAGCAGCTGGAGATTTAGCCAGGTGCTGTACAGCATACCAGATAGTGATAAACACATATGTTTATGAAAGTGAATTCGACCCCAGCTGCTAGCTTACATCAGGAATATTTATCGAGAACACAGCAGGACATGCATCTTAGCCCCTGAAATTGGCAGTACATGTATTAACTTCACCTTTATTGTCTTCTGATTTTCAAAATATTCTTAATATTTCCAGGTCTCATCCCTTGGTGCATCTTTTACACAGACATCATCAGCATGACGTACTGTTCATCCACTAACTGCAGTTCACTGCGAATGAGTGACATGCATTCCCCAGCCACATATCATCTTGCAGACATTTTTATAGCAATTGTTCTACACAAAAAGCACAGGCATCCCCACTGATGCTGTTTACAGTGCGTGAAAGCCAATCACAACAAATACAAATAAAGTGACAAGAATAACATAGGCTCTGGATTGCTCAGCTTCTGATTTAGCAAAAAAAAATTACACTGACATACATTCAGAAAAGTCTGTAGGTCACTTAGCATCAGACCACCGTAGAAAACATGGGTGTATGAGCTCAAATCACCACAGAGTCAGAATTAGAAGTGCAGATCTATTGAGGTTAAGGGTACAGCAGTCAACAATTCTGTATTTAAACCTCAGCTTTACCACTGTTTACTTATACAAGATGGCTTAAGACAGAAGAGTATGACTTCATGAATGAATAAGGATTTTTTTTTTTTTTTATGACTTCTGAATTCATGCAAATAGTTTTATTAGAAATCTAAAATAATCTCTAGTTTATCAAGGAAATAAGGTTAGTATAAGTTTATGCAAGTTCACCTTAGCCATTGTTTTTGAGTTTGAATAACCCATCCAACCTTTGTAACAAGTTTCCTTGATGCAATATATCTACGATTAATATTTAAGCTAGAAGTCTAAAGAGAATTTCAATCCTATGAATTCAGTACTTTCTAGTAAGTCAAAATCAGATCCAGTCTAAAATTGCCAAGATTTTTATTTTGATGGAGGAGAGAGAGCTTTACTTAGGTAAAGAGAAAATTTTAATTCCAGCAAAAGGTTTATTATGTCTATAGTCGTGAAGCAGATTTTTCTCTGTGTATGGAAGAGAATCATCTTCAGTATTCAGTTAAGGCAAATTCAAACATGAACGCTCATTCTTATCACAATTTTGGCCCACATATGGGAAAGCCTCATGAGATTTTGTCGTCATCAACATGGAATGAATTCACACATATTACTATGATTTTGCTTTCCTATTAGTATTTCACAATGTTCCTTCAAACCCCAGAAGATATGCAACAATGTATGAAGACATACAGATGTTCATTTATGGCATAAAATATAATTATAAACTATAATATAATTATAGAAGTGGAAGTGTTTACTGTGCTTTTTGCAACTTGGTGACAATTAGCACAGTACCCAGTGCTAACTTGCAAACACATCTGTGTGGATGCTGAAATGATGGGGAAAATGAGCATTCAAAAAAGTATGTAAGACTGTTCTTCTAGTTATAAATATAATAAAGGCATATTTATATTTTCTGTCATTTCTGAATATGAGGTAGCACAAGCCTTGTTGTGTGTTTGTTTGTTTTCTCCCATTATATCAATGGAAGTGGGAAAGAACACTGGATATAAATGTAGTACTGGCAAAATCAAAATAGTGACAGATTTCCCAAAAGAAAGAACAACTTTGTCAAGTTTTGCATGTGATAATTGACAAGACTCAATCAATAGTCCTCCAAGCTTCATGTCCACCTACACTGACATGCAAAATGATGAACTAACAGTCCTTTTTCCTCTCCAGCCTATGAAAGGTACAGCTGATCAGCTCATTAATATTTGAGCTGTGCCAAGTCTACGAGACTCAGGAGCACCATTGCTGCAGCACTGCATAAAAGCCATGGAACAAATGTCTCCTAGTAAGGCTTTGTCTTCTAAAGAGATTCATCATCAAGCCCACTGCTCAGCATTATTCTCCCCACAAGTAGTACATGTGCTTTGCTTGTTTGATCACAAAGTTGGACCAGTTCTTGAAAAGTCCATGGATGTGAATATGAAACACAGACATGCCATATTTCCAAATGGTATATGGACTATTACAGAGTTTATGAAATGTCACTGTCAGGATAAAATTTATGTAAGTATCCACAAACCTTGCAAGATCCTATTGGTGCTTCTCATAAGCAGGAAAAAAGAATAGGAAACCAACAGCCTGTGAACAACAAACTTAGAACAGAATAAGACATTCTCTTAAACCAAAAAGTAATGCAAGATACTATCCACAAAAAGTTTATCAATTACAGTTCAGTTTGATCCAAAAAAAAAAAAAAAAAAAGGATTATTAAAATGGCAGATTACTAAAACATAAAAAATTCAACAGCATTATAACAACCAGTCACTCAAGTAGCAATAGTCTATTCCACTGAATAAACATGGTGTATAGTTCATTCTCCATTCTTTTTCTATCATTTACCATTTCTTTCACATGGAATCTGAACCTTTCCCCTTTAGGTTTTAGCAGTCAAACAAGACAGACAAAAACAGCATCAACAATGCAAAAACCATCATATGACTATACAAGTGACATTGGAACAAGTCTGAAATTGCAAAATTGAGCTCAAACCATCCAGAACCACTGAAGAATTAGAAAGTTCCTGAGATAGCAAAACAACCATTAAGAGGTGAAAGAAGAATTAAGATTTTTGTTTTTAAATAATCTTTAGTAGACAACAGTCTTGTAATATGTCTTGCAGTTCCCTCCCAGCACGTTTCCATTCATCCTGGCATCACTGAGAGAGCTAGTTTAAAAATGCGAGACTACACCTATTTGTGATGGCTAAAAGCTGAAGAAAACAGCAATTTAACAGCTGACCTCAGAATCACTTACAGCAGCTTAGCAAGAAGGTGGATGAGAAACACAGGCAACAGAAATTGCTTTCTGCACAATAGCCTAGCAGTTACAACACTAGTCCAGAAAATGAGATTCAACCTTTAAATCTATCCTTAGGATCTAAGCCTAATTCTCTAACATCTCAAGAGATTTTTGTTATATTTGATGTGTGTATACAATACACACACAAACTGACGCGGGTGAGGGAGAGGTGTTTTAAAGGTGTCAGCTGCCTTTTAAACAATAAAACCTAGAAGAGAGATAGCCAGTGAATCCAAATCAACCTGGAGCCTGTTGATTTAAGGGCACAAAGGGTTGGGGGTTGAAACACCTAAGCAAAGAGGGCCTCCTGAGGACTGAAGGAACAAGAATGTTCTATTCTTCACTATATCATTCCCCCCTGTTGCTTCCAAATGAACTTGCTTATGAAAAAAATGAAACCTAAATTTGTCACCATACAGATGCAATCATTTCAGTCACTGTCACAGAAGGAAATAAATACCATTTCTATGTGTGCTCAATCAAACAATTTGAGCCATGCCTAAATTTCAAGGCATGGGGTGTTGATGTCCACAGTCAAGGAGGCTGAATCCAAACACAATGTGGCTCATGGAATCAGTCAAATGAAACTTTACTACAGTATTCAAGCTTATAACTTTGGACTAATCTGCTTTCATAAGTACTAATAAGTTTATCTTATTGTTACTTAAAGCTTAAGGTAGGTAAAACCTATATTGAAATAACCAGCAAGCACTAAGTAATAGCTGCTTCATAATCATAAGGAACAGTTTACTCAGTAAACCATTTTACATAACTGATAAACAGTAATTTCTGAAAGATAAAGAAAATATAATGACTATAATTGCTGAAAATTAAAATCACTGCTCTGATTTGAGCAGTGATTTGCAAATCATTATATTTTTGATTAGCACTTAGAAAAAAATCATTGAAATGATCCATTATTCATTTTAGTAGAGAGCAGGAAGTCTTGGAGCTTTAATTTTTGCAAATCTATTTCTTATGTTGTACTGGAATATTAATAGAAGTACACTCCAAGATATACCAGTATGCTACACAGTGATTACTTCACTAAGTCCAAGGAAACACAGTGCCACTGGCTAACTCAGTTAAAGCACTGTCAGTCTGCTTGTCTTTCTCTGATACCATACATCTTACCACAAATTCAACATATTGGTAACAGGCATAAAAGGAAAATAAGTTTAGTATCCAAAAAATAATGTAAGTTTAGTATCCAAAAATAATAGCTGCATAGAACTGTGCCCAAAGAAGCATCACATATTTGTTCCTCTGGGATTATACTACTGGGAGAATTCTTATACAGAGCTAAAGAGGGAGTCAGTTTCTCATTTTGTACGCAAAGAAACATTTTAATTCTTTGGGGTGGGGAAGAAGCTTCTCAATAAATTCAAAATGCTCTTAAAAAAAAAACAAAAAAAAAAAAACAGTTTGAGAATAAGCCATGCAAATAGTTTCCTGACATGGAGCTGCAAAAAAAAATATTCCGCCACCAGTACAGCAGAGCACATGAGAAACTAAAGATAAATCTGTATTTCAGACAATATATATGACGTAATTAAAAACATTTTAAAACTACACTTATTAAGCATCAATTATGTGACAACACCTAATTAGTTTAAAAGTAGAAAAGCCATTGATGCATAGAAGCTATCTGATATGCTCTTAGGCATTCATGAAAGCCTTTAAGCATTAAAAAAAAAAGACAACCATGAAAAAGCATTTGACATGGTGCCAACATCTGCTTGTTAGGGCTAAACCTACAGCTAGCAGAGGCATGGGTTTTTAAGATGTATGTGACAAGTCAGTTACACTCTCATTAGCATATGAACAACTACAACATGGCAACAGTATTATACAAGGACTACTCTCACCCAGAAGAGCAATCACTAGCTCCTGGAAGAACACCTTATACCACGTTTACAGCCAACTCAGCCTTTCACCAAGGGGATTTATCTTCTTGATTCACTGCTGACAACATATGGCCACAGTATTGTCTTCAGGAATGCAAAACAGGTTTTTAAATGTTACTTTGAAGTGAAATGCTCCAAGGAACCTGGAAAAAACTACCATGCAAGTTAGATGAAAGAAAAAGGGTTGCTTTTTCTGGATGTTACTGAAGTTAGCAGAAGGAAATAAAATAAAGTAAAATAAAATAAAATAAGGTAAAGTAAAATAAAATAAAATAAGGTAAAATAAAATAAAATAAAATAAGGTAAAATAAAATAATAATAATAAAAAAACTCTTCTTAATTAAGATGTACTTTCTCTAGGAAAAGCTATAACATAACCTCCCCTGAACACATATCCCAGAAATGCTTTGTTTAACTCATAATCTGAAGCAGGAAACAATGGAAAAAGGAGTCTGAAGGAGAGGGAGAGAATCAGAAAACTTTATTCCCTCCTGCAAGAAAATAAAATAAAATAAAAAAGCAGGAACATTATCTTCAGTACACCACATTCTCTCCAAATACCAATTTCCTTATTATCAGGAAGGTTTTGCTTGCCCAGGAAAAGAACATATACAAAGATTTAGGCAAGTTGGGAATTCAACATGTTTGACTTCCAGTGCTACATATTTCTAAATCACTCACTGGAATATTGCCCCAAAAGCCAATTTCCTAAATAGTGGAAACACTTCAAAAGACAGAGTGACTTTAATAGAAAAGAAAAATATTCTCCCAGTGTAGCCTTGAACAATGTTCTAAACTTAATTGCAGCAATGTGTCAAAAATATACTGCCACAAGGGATGTGTAAAGGACTATAGATTAATAAAGCTAATCTCTTCCTTCCGCTCAAGAGCATCTAAAAAACTTGAAGTAAAGCAGCTGATAAAGTAATTTCTCTGTGATGGCAATATACAAGAGAAAACCAAACATTATCAATGTGCTTCATTTTCCAAGAGAGGACATTTGATCTTGGCTGGCTGCCTACAGTCTAGGGCAAAGTTTGAGAAATACTGCAAGACCTGACCACATTATCTCTCTAAAACCAGTCTGCTAAGAACTCCTAACCTTAGCCAGAAGCAGTAATAAAAAAAGATGTAAATATATGCAAATCATGAGGTGTGACAGGGGAAACTTACATTTCATGAGCTGAAATCACTGTTTGTCTGAAAATCATAGACAAAACCTCAAAATTATTCTACAGGTACCAGTTTAGGGTACTTCTAACATACAAACGTGGAATTCTACCCAGACAAGCCAGATGGCTCTCTGAAATTGTATGACTACAATCGCTGTCTCCTACATGGGAGGCTGAGGATTGGAGTTCAGGCCATTACCACACAGCAATCTTACATGGTCATATCATATTCACACAATAATTCTCAGGATAGCTCACGGCCTGCTACTGAAGTGCTGTTTAGTTTTCTTTCCGATACATATTTGAAATTGTTCTATAAGTCTTAGACTCTGGATATATGATGAAGTCTACCTAGTGATACTAGTAAATACTGACAATTACAATAGTGAATACATTACTCCTTCTTAAGTGGAAAAACTTGTTTTGAGATAGGCTTCAGTTGTGAAAATTGTACACTAGGTTATACGGTCTGTCCATGAACACTACCTCCCATCATACATAGTCACTACTTAATACAGAAGATGGAGACTGACTTGGAAGACCAAATAAAAACAATAAATGTGAGGCATGCATTATAGCTCCTGTAAGATATGGAGGAGACATTTCAAAACTAAATATCTAATGCAAATTACCTGTGAAATGGATTAAAACCAGCTCAGTCTGAAGCCACTTTAGGGATCTTCACCTGGGAGTGGGGAAGCATCAGTATGCCCCTATTGCACACAGAAATATCTGTATTTTAGCAGAAGTGCCTTTAAAGAGACTTCAAATTTGGCACGCATCAGGTACCAAAATATAGATGTACCAGACCAGTCTCAACTTGCACATAAAATATTTTAGATTTTAAACCTTTTCTAGAGTGACATTTCCTAGCAGAGAGGACGTGACTGAGAACCGATTTTCCTTTGATGTCCATTTTTTGCATAAAACTGAGCCAGTATTATTACATTTTATGACACATTATAACTGTAAACAAGCACAAGATCTTCAAACATTAAAATTCATTTAACCTAACTTCTTCCAGCTTGTTTAAAACATGGAAAAAATAACAATACCATGGATGTTTTATAAAACAAACAAACAAACAACAAAAACATAAAAATCATGTACACTGCAATCCTGAAAGAATACAGTGATTACAAAAGGTTGCAGACAGAGAACCTCACTAGCACCTTGGTGAACCCAATTCACATGAGGGCTATAGGAGAAATACGAAGCTGGAAGAAGATGCTCTGACAGCAGCTATTAAGGTTACATTTTCAGCTATCTCAGAGGGGAGAGGTTGAATCTTATTTTAGTAGAGAATGGTTCTGGGCATAATGGAAATGTTATGTTATGACTGTGTTTTGAATGTGACAGCTTAGAGTTACAAAAAGCACTACTGTGTACCCTAGTAAATGAAATAAAAAATACGTGTTCAGAGACTTGCAAAGAATGCAAGAAGCTGTAGTCCACCATTTCATTCTTCCATGTAATTAATGTGCTAAAATAAAAGCTGATATTCTGGACTGGACTAGCTGTCATTCCTTTTTCACTCAATCTCTCTTTTTTTCTACCTCAGTTCTGCAAGCATATGTCAGAGTTTTTTTGTCTTAATTAACAAGCAGCTTCACTCTCCTGTGGTTTACCTTTAATAAACCTGATGCAGGAGTTACGTCACTGGGGTGTGCTTAGTGTGCTTAGTCTTGCTGCAACACTTGCAGAACACAGGCTGGCAAAGCATGAGCTCAATAAATACACATTCCTGCTTTACTTCCAAAAGTAGCCCCATTTTTCCTCCTTCTAATCAAAAACTAAAACAAAAAACAAACAAACAAACAAAAAACAACCAAAAACAAAACAGAAAAATATCCAGAATTCTTTCTCTCACTGCTCAAAATTAGCAACAAATTGCCTGAATCAATTAAGGTACAATGGTACAAGCAAGAAACAATCAAACTCATTGTTTCTAAACATAAATACCTCAAATAAGGTAAGCATTTTCAATTCCATAGTAACTAATCTGAAATTAGATTTACAAAAAAAAAAAAAAAGAATTATTTGCTCCATAACAACAATTTGCTATCACTCTGCTTGTAAATGAGCAAACTGTGCCTGAAGTGCAGTGCGGGGAGCTTCACACTTAGTAAGTGGTGAGAAGTTTAAGGAAATGTGGAAAAAAATTAATCTCTCTGATGAGCAACTGAAAAGGCACGGGAAAAAATAACAGCTAGAAATCATTAATATAAGAATGACCTATAAAACTTTGTTCCATTCTGTTCTAAGGAGCTGATGCTTTTATCTTTCAATTCTAATGGCAACAAATCTCTATAGTTTTCTATTACAAGAAATCTCAGATGTTCCACAATGTTTATTCTATTAGCCTTCTCTGTCTTGGACGTAGTTTTCAAACAATATTGTCATAAAACACATTTCAGTCACACTATATTTTCTTATTAGAATACAAAACAGTTCCAATAAAGATCTCGTGTCTACTATTCCAAGTCTGACTCCTGCAGACATGTAAGATATGATTAAACAGAAGCAAATTATCCAGCCAGGATATAGATTTACTATTAATCAGCTATTCAGTTATTCATAGCACAAGAAGACTGCTTTGATGAAATGATGAAATGAAAGGAAAGAAAATGTAGGATCCAGTCCAGAAAGTGTACTGGGAGTATTTTTTTTTTTTTTTTTTAATATAATTCTTTTGAGATATACTTAAAAATAAGGTTAAAACACTCACTAAATATAATTTCTTGAACATAGATATAAAGCAGAAGCTAACAACTTCAGTATGCAATATACTGTAAGAACTGCAAGTGAAAGGTAAACAATCTCTACTGAAGAGTACATGAAGGAAAAAAAAATGCATTCTGACAATCTCTACATATAAATACAGAAATAGCTGGGTCAAAAAGGAACATTTGTTTTAGACCCATGAAAGCTACAAGAAGAAAGAAAATGTCAATCTATTTCATGTTATGACTACAGTATTAGAAATGGACATGGATAAATACTGGAATAAATTCCATGATGTTGCTGTAAATCTTAGAGAATGGATCTTTTTTTTTCCCCTGTTAGTAGAAATTGATTAGATCATATGGACTCTTCTCAGTTAATTAGGGTAATGAGAAGAGAGGAGAAGAAGAAAAACCAACACTCAATTTAAGCATCTTTCACAACTGTTGGGTGTTGGCAGGGTGGGGCGAGGGGAGGGTGCTATATAGAAAGCAGCTCTAACTAGTATAATGCAAAGAGGTATCAGCTACACAGATTCTGAAATGTAAACCCTTGGAGCAGTGACTAAGGAAAACCAAGGTGTGTAATGCAGAATTATAGAATTCAGTTTTATTGTTAACTCTCATTTATGGAAAGATATTTCTTCAGGAAAGTTTTTGCATACTTCTAAGGCTTTTTCCTTTGCAGTTTTGGAGTTACTGAGAAGTTGCTCGTTACCTTAACACATTTTTTGAATAAAACATATCCTCTCTTTCACATTCATAAAACACGTGCTTCAGTTTTTCCTTTTTCTTCTACAGCATTACCAAGTGCACAGTGCACTAATAACCTGCTCTCTGTAACAGGTTCCAAAAGATGGACAAAAAAAAAGTTCAGTTCCACTCTAAAAACAGGCAAAGTCATGATAAAGAGAAAATTATGCAAAGTCAGTGGTGAATCACATATTTTTACAAACTAAATATTACAATAATGTACAATTTGCCAGATAAAAATTTGAGAGTTCTAGAACACAGAAAAAGAGACATACCAAAGTAAGAATGCTACCTCTTGCTCTTTATTCTTCATTCACAAAACCTTAAGGTCAAGTTAAAACTAATATCAATTCATTAGGCATTGAAGTAGAAATTGGATATGTTGCAATACCCTAGCGCTTAAGTATTTTTATTTCCCTGAGATATATTTCCTATGAAATACTGTTTTTAATTTTTTAGAAATAAAAAAATTATTCCACTGCTACATGCTCTTCGCAGCTCCATCTCCACAGAGCCAAAAGGCAAACTACTTTTAATTAGTCCAATATAACGCTATAAGAGAGGTTAAGTCTTAGCATAAAGATCCATCATTTCATATGGTGTAGTTTTTTTGCAGCAATGGGCTTGTAGCAGAAGTTATGTCACCTTACAGTCATCCAAGGATCTACTCTCCCATCCTGAAGAGACAGGGAGGCAAAGGAAGCTTTCTGTATGTAAATTACAAATACATCCTTATTTATCAAAAAATAAAACCTCTCAACCACACAGCAATTAATTAAAATTAAATAGCATCTCATGAGTCACCTCAAATCCATTGATTTCCATTTCTTCAGCCCTTCTGGTACACTACAATGTAATCCCATTTTTTTCACAAAACACACATTATCTTTCATTCATTTTTCTCTGAATATTAGTGCAATGCTTTATTCTTTTCCCTAGACATGTTTCTGAATGAAAATGACCAATGTCCAATTCACAACAATTCATAAATTAAGAAAGACACTTTCTCTGATGACCAGTCTCTAATCAAACAGGGGCCTATAGTTTGAATATGTGACAGTTTACACCCACATGGATTGATAAAACAAAACACAGTTTCAAAAACAGTGTCCAAAAAGATGCCCTGACATGAGTGAGCAATTAGCAGTGTACAGTCATGCTGTGAAAGAGAACCTGAATTAACTAATATTTATGCAGAGCATATGGCCACTGTTCAGGAGCAAACATTAATTGCTTGGCAGCAAACCCAGTCAGTTCAGCACCCACAAGCAAAGGACCAGCAAGTACCTTCAGAGAGCAAAGGTTATACAAGGGCTACTGGAACTATTACATCAGGTCAGAGAACGAGTATTAATGAGCTGAGAGAACTAGACACTGTATCACACTGTACATATTTCACAGTGACAAAGGTCATTAATAAATTCCTATAGATGGTAGATAGAAAGACTAAGCTGACAAATAATAAAATGGGCTTTCTTTTCAGTTTTCTTGTGTTATCCACACAAGAAGAACCACTCACAAACATAGCAGACAGGGAAACCAATAGCAGAAATAAAAGATAATATATGCAGTATGAAAGAGAGATTTCAAGGACTTATTTGTTGACTGAAAAAAATAAATAAATACTTCCTATGCCTTAAAAGGGAAGGAGGATTACATTTTTAAAACAAACTGTTACATGTAAAAACAGCAAAACCACACTTAGGAAAGAACAATGTCTACTTAAACAAAAGTTCTCACAAATTACAGAATCAGATTTATTGACAAACTACTACAGAAAACGGTGATATAAGAGAAATTAAAAATTATGATAAGCTATGGAATGCTTAAAAATAATAGAATGCTATTATGGAATGCTTAAAAATAATGGAAGCATACGCAGAGGCAACATTATAGATACTGCCAACAAGTATCGATAAAAGTGTATCAAAAGTGTACAACCTTTCAAGAAGTAAAATATGATGAAAAAAATTGTTAGCCATAAAAGTAAGCCACTTGAAACTGACAAACATTTTTTATCAGTTACTGAAGTAAGTAAAAAATGGCATAAATAGATAGGAGATAATCAACCTGTTTTAAGTGCCAAAAATATCCTAATAAAGGTCAGCAGTGATCTAAGAGTAGGAACGTTATTATTATAATCACCATCATTATGGTAGAGGGAAAGGAAAAAAAAAAAAAAAAAATCAAGGTCAGGAATTTCTGTTAGAATCATTATAAGATACAGAAATGTTCTTGATTAAATGCATCTCAATAGTGTTGTGAAAAAAATTATGATCAATACAGAGAGGTACAGAAACACAGAACAAAAGCAGCAAGAAGTACTAGTGGTCTCTGTGCTGCCCACAAAAAAAACTAGTTTTCTGCAATAAAAGCAACATATACAAAGCTTGAAAAGAGACGACATTTAGCCCAATTGCTTATGTGTTGTTAGTTAATATAGTTCCCCATTGTTAAAAGAACGATCATCTGGTGAGAACTAACATGACCATTAACAATCTATTATCAATTAAAAAAAAAAAAGTCAAAAATAGTTAAGAATAAGCACCTCAAAAGAACTCAATAAGTACAAAAGCAAGTATTCCAGATTAAGATTACCTCTTGGGAAAAATATACCAGCAGAACTCAAGAGCAGAATTCGGCAGAATTTTGGCTATGCACAATAAAATGTCACTAAAAATTAGACTCTTGAGAGTTCAATTAGTCAGCTTAGAGAAAGTCCACACAAATGAATTGCAAGTAGTCAGACAAGCTACAGAGCTGGGCCCAAGATGGCATCCTGTATAACTGTTGTCACTATGCAGAATAACAAATCCAAGTTTGTTGACGTCTTTTTTTTTTCCTCAACTAAAAAGGAAATTGGAGTGTGGCAGCTGGAAATAGTGTTACAGAAAGGGAAAATTCTATGTACCTTTTTTTTTTGTGCAAAATTCCATTTATAGCACCTTCTTATTTACATTCAAAGCAAAATAACTGAAACTTTATGTACAAAACATTGTATGTAGTTAACAAATATAAAACCTTATCACCTACAAACAGACTGCAAAATCTGCACTAAGGCACAGAAAGAGAATAACTTTCATAAATGGTCAAACCGTTGAGTGCACTTTTAAAATCACTAACCAGAACATTTAGATTCTCAGCACCTCCCCTCTACACTTGATAAAGGCCCTCCAAAAGAACTGGATGCATGTCACATTATTAACACAAGAAATTTGAAATCTCTCGGGATTTAAATATTTAACATGCTGGATTTTTTTCCTTTTAAAACCAAATGCTTTTAGTCTGACACAACTAAAATAAATAAGTACCAGAACAGCATTGAATTTGTGTGTAATTTATGTGTAATATTAAAATCAAGTCACGAGTGTTTCAGCTTGGGAGCACTGCACTCAATTCCTCATGGAGAAAAAGAAGATCATTACTAATGCTGCTCAGTGTATTTTGATATGCAGTAACAATTACAGAAATGAAAAAAACCTATTCAACAGATGCTGGACTGAGTTCCAATTCTGGATAATTCTAGCCACAAACAACAGACAAAGGTGAATGTACAATCTGCAAATCAATCATGGAAATAATAAAAGTTATAGTCTAAGATAGCACAGTTGTTATGCCTTTGCCAAAATTCTTGAAGCAGTTAAATGAAAATGTTAGCTTTCAGATACATGACAAACCTTTGCTGTTCTATTTATGGTTAGCTAATTCTCAATGAAGAGCTGTTTCATGCATCTTCATAATGTGCTCGTGAACCATATAAGAATTAACCTAACAATATCCTTAATTGCATTGTTTTTGCAACAAGATACAAGTACAGAACCTAGGGGCAAGAGAGTATTTTTGTTTCATTCTTTGTTTCCCAAACTCAGGTGAAAACTAAGAATGGCAAGAAAGTAAGTTTCCACTACCTGGAAGCAGGAAATAGGCTTCCAAGATTGCCAGTGTATAGCCCAAGAAGATTAATTCTGCACTTAAGCCATAATAGTGGACAATCTAGAGAGAACTGATGTTTAGCTGAATTGGTACTATTTGCTCTGATGCAGAAGAAATAGGAAGCTGTTTTAACCTTCCATTCACACTGTAAAATAACAGACAGCATGCACATAAGCAAACTCCAGCATGGAGTTCTTACCAGTTTTCTTGTAACAGAGATCTCCTAGGCAACTTGCGCAATGAAATGAAAGTGAGAGTAAACTTATGACTTCCAACCTTGTCACAATGGGTAACATTAGAAAGGCAGGTAATACTAGAAAGAAAGAAAAAAATGCCAAAACTCTTGTGGATCTCACAGCACTGCGATGAAATTAACTTGCAGCTGAATTCAACTATCCTACAGATCAGATTCCCCGTATGACTAAAAGTGCATGAATTCATAAGAAGTGGCACATGAGAATCCAAACACCTCCATGCTAGTGAGATGGTGACTGAAAAAGGAGAAAACTTCTCATTCCGGTTGCCTAAAATAGTTCTTGCCCTTCTGCAAATGGTCAGAACATCATGTGTAGGACATCATGATTTATGGCAATGATATCTTGCAAAACTAAGTTGTTTAAGAAACATCTGCTTGAATACGCTCTTTCACTGGCAAGGTTAATAATTTATGGAAGGCTGTGACTACTCCTAACAAAAAAATTAACAAAAATAAATATATGATTAAATTTAAACCTAAAGTGTTAGGTTGTATGCATGTTAGATTAATTTTATTTCAGCTTCAAGTACAAAACTAAGAAATATTTTTACAGCAGTTTTCCTAATTATCAGGAGAGGTTATATAGAAATGTATAATATTAACCTATCCTATATGTAGTTTGTACAGAACATAATTTCCAGGTTAAAATGTTTTCAGCTCCCCAGAAATCTAGGTCCAGATCAAATGCAACATTTAATCCTATTTGTGTTCTGGTTTTCCAAAATTTCAACCCAGTGACCTGCTGGAATGTTCTGCTATCTGTCATATATGCCTGAATTTCTTTTCAATGAAACTGGAGAGTCAAAGCCTGGTGTGACAAGTTCCTCTTCAACACAGTTCATGGCATAGTTTATGCTTGCAGTCAGGTCTCCCATCTTAGATGAGCCAAAGAGTTTTAAGACCTAAAGGATGGGAAAAGTTGTTTTGTATTGGACTGTCAGTATCTACCCACATTCCAAGAAGAAAAGGAAAAAAAGAACCATGTGCAAAAAAATCCAACAAGGAGTAAGTCTAAAAATTTCTCTTCCCTATTCAGGTATGTTCAAACAATACTAAAATAAGCATTAACATGAAATGCTGATGAACAACCTAAATCTTTCTCCTGATCTTTAGCATCTAATTTGTGCCTTTTACTAGCTTTATTCTGAGCAAATGCTCACTTTTCACGATTTAAAGGGTTACAGCCCTTGCTCACTGGCAAGTACCAAGCTAACCCTTCTAACTCTAAAGCATCTGCCCCTGTATTTCCCTCCCAGTACCTATAGTCCAGGAGTGCACTTCATCATTTCTGAAAACTTACCAGGAATTCAAGGTTCAGAAGTTCTAATCATGATAGTGTTTGCTCTCATACATACCTACCCTATGCAGCGTTCATTAGTCTACTCGCTCTTATCTTTCAATTCTATATTTGTTGTTGTTTTTTTTAGCCAACAGAACAAAACAAAATATATTTGCAGGGTTCTACTAAAAAACAGGTCCTTAATGACTTATCTTAACATCTAAGTCTGCAGTGAACCTGTATCATTCACATTTAATCACAAAAACATTGTGAAGTGTCACGTCATACCACAAAGAAGTTTTCTACGTGAATTACTTCCTGCACAAGAATTCAAATTTTTGTCAACAAAATTTGTGATCTCATAAGAAAAACAGGTAGTTAAATAAGAGTTGGTGTCTACAGCACCTTGTTATTTAATTACATCACCTCTCTTTAACTTTTTCTATCTCAGCTCCTTGATCAACTATTGTATCACAATAGATTAATCATCTCATTCTCTATCCTGTAGTTAACAGTATTTCTGTGCCTGTATAGATTTATATGCATACATAACTATATTCATTTCATTCAGAAGAAAATAAATGATTTGTTTATATTTTGCAGTCTGCTGAAGCATGCCAAATGTGTTTGTCACTAGATATTAACAGCCCAGTGATACCTATTTTCAATTCTTTTAAAGCACACTACTTGATCCTAAGTATGTTACACTGTCTTAGTTATTTATTGTTCTTCTAAAGGACAACTGCAATGTATCTTCATGATTCAGTAAGAGTTACCTCATTTGATTTTTCCAAAACGAAGGAAATGGCATAGTCTTTTTTGAATTGCCTTGTTAAATATATCATCCTACTATTACAGTGTTTTAGGAGCAAAAATAACATAATTCCTGAATATGAAGCATAGTTTTTTTTATTCGCATGTCTTCTTACTTTCAGTAGTAGCTTCAGATACAACCACATAGCTTTTGCTATTCCAATTATGAGTCATCCTGCAATGTTTTGACAATGCTAACTAAATTCTACTTATGCTTAAATGACCATTTTGATTCTTTTTATTTATTATTGGATCTCACAGCATTTGCCTACTGACAACCATCTTGTGTCTTGCTTATTTTTCCATCACTAACCACCCTTCTTTCTTCAACACTTGTTTTGCATATTTTTACAATATGCTAAAACGCCAGTAGCAGATAGTATGCAGTGCAACTAAATAAAGAGTGCACAATTAGGTACCAAAGATCTCCAAGTAATGTTTTCTGTTCTGTTGTGATTTTTATTTTAGCTAGCCAACTCTGTACAGCATGTACAGAAGTTTAATAGTTTTGTTTATACTATGTATTAGCAGTTAGATGAATAGTCTTTTGTAGTGATGGCATAAAGCGAGAAGAAAAACCTGCTATGCAAATTCTGAGCATTCACAGACAGGATTCCCTTTGTTATAGGAAAGCAAGTAGCAATTTTAATCTACAAAAGTGATGATTAATAAATAAATAAATAAATAATATGTTCAGCAGAATATCAAAAAACAAAATGTAGTTATTCCTGTTCCTCTGGGGTTATATTATACAGTGAAGCAAACACCACTTCTAAACTACGTACGTAAATCTTGCTGCATATCTATAATCATGATGGATATAACTCTACTATACTAGTACAGACACTGTCTACTCTGTAGCAGCTTATGCACTGCTGGATTTTCCTGGAAAAAAAAAAATCCTTTGATTAATTTTACCTACTTAGTAACAAGCTGTCTACTGGCGCTGTTCACATATTTTATTTACTAAGTGACAGCACTGTTTTCCAGTTTTAATTTCCAGGCAACAGCAGATGGAATGATGAACAAAAGAAAGATTTCATCCAACAGCTCAAGGTGAAAGAGAAGGTAATCCAAAAAGAGGAAACTGCAGACAAAGGGACCACATTGCTTATAAGTGCTGAAAAAAGGGTACAAAGTAATGCTTCAAAGAATGATACAGGACTCCAAAATAACCAGAGACAGTTCAGGAACCAAAATTGAAGGTAAGCTGATGTATAAAGGTGGGACTCAAGGACAACTTAATCAGAGTCAATTATGTTAAAACAATGGGGGAGTTAAACTCACAGAAGATTACTCAGCAACGGTAGGCCTAGCTTTAGGTATGTAAAGCATATAGATGCAGGCTCTACAGTAGAGCACTGAGACTGTTTCCAAAGTCAAATAAAGTCAAGTGAGCACCTTAGACTTCATTTAACACTCACAGTTATGCAAATTTGTAAATACTTTGCAAACCTTCCTATGTTATACTTCAATTAGAAACAAATGTCAGCTATAGAAAGCAAGAACATTAGATCACTTCAGTGTTCAATTTGTCATTGTATATATATGAATATTAATTATATGTATAAATATATAATTAATATTTGTTTTATAGAATCAGAGAAATTTAGATGGAAACTTCCAAAATCAGACATATATTTTCACATACTACTTTGGAGCAAAAATAATTGCAATATTTAAAGTTTCAGATTTTGAAAAGAATAACCAGTTATTAAAGCACTTGAAAAAGTTGCAAAAATATAGTTTTAGACATCCATCACTGAAAACATAGTTGTCTATTTCAGAAGAAATAATTCGTGCAAATGTCAACAGCTTGTGGGGTCTCCTTCTCTGGAGACATTCAAAATCCACCCAGATGCAGTCTGGTGTGACCTGATCTAGGTGTTCCTGCTTCGGCAGGGGGATTGGACTAGGTGATCTTTTGAGGTCCCTTCCAATCCCTGACATTCTGTGATTCTGTGGCTTCCAGAAATATGTAATTTATTATAACATCTTCAGTAATTACTGTGTAACACATAAAAAAAAAAAATAACAGGAAACTTAAGAATTGGTATTTTATTTCTCACATACTTTACGTCAATACGGTCGCTTACCTCGTTAAGAACATTCACAATAGACAGGATAGGCAGAAAATATCTAAAAAGAAAATATCATGTGCATCCCTTATTTCATTCCTTCCCCCATATATATCACAGAATAGCTCAGGCTGGAAAAGGCCTAAAAGATCATCAAGTTCAAGTGCAACCGCGACCTAACCATAACAACCAACCTAACTCTAACAACCCTCCACTAAATCATGTCCCTGAGCACCACATCCAAATAGTTTTTAAACACATCCAGGGACGGTGACTCAACCACCTCCCTGGGGAGCCTATTCCAGTGCTTAACCACCCTTTTTGTAAAGATTTTCCTGATATCCAACCTAAGCCTCCCCTGGCTCAACTAGAGGCCATTTCCCCTTGTCCTGTTATCTGTCATCAGTGAGAAGAGGCCAACCCCACTCTCACTACAATCACCTTTCAGGTATTTGAAGAGAGCAATAAGGTATCCCCTCAGCCTCCTCTTGGAGGAAGTCAGTAAGACTTCCCCATGTTGGGGAAGTCAAAGCAGTCTGCTGACTGCCTTCTGCCTCGTATGGATCATTACAAAACAAACACATTCACTGAAAATTATCTTAAAGTTGTGATAGAACCCAGTCACACATAACTCTAAACACGGTAAAAAGTATTTAGAGGCTGAAATGTACAAGTTTTCTGAAAGGAGGTTAACGTGAAAATCATCAGGGTGGCATCCCTTTTATGTCTCTGTACTGGAAGACACTGAGGAGTATTTTCAGTTTGACTTTACACACAATTATGGCTTTCATCATAGCTGAAAGATTACTAGAATACAACGCATTCTTTCTACATAAGTTTGTAAATGAAAGAAATTACATCCACAATGGAGCGTAAGAGTAACTAGGGGAACAAAAACATGAAAAAATAAACACTTTAGCAGTACATTATGTCCCATTTTTACAGATAAAAATAAATTTTATCAGCATGCATAAAGTCTTCATCCAGAAAACAACTAAGTATTTATCTGGTGCAATACTTTAAACAGGCAGATTTAATAACAGCAAGGAGTGGGTTTAAACCTTGAGTGCCTCGATCTTGGCAAACTTAGGCTGAGAACTATGAATTCTTTGTAATTTACTTTCCCAGCTTGAGGCATAGTTCACAATTCAGAACATTTCTAATGCTTCTTAAATGTATAAACCCCAGAACTCTGGAGAACTAAACATGATTCAGAATCTTCCCTCCCTGTTTGATATGTTACAGAAATATAATCTCTAAATACAGACAGGATAGTATCTGTGAAAAAAAAGTCTTTAGATCCCAGAATATCATCCAGTGCTAACTTCTCTGTCCTTTAAATACTCATGCACAATAAGTTCACTTAAAACTGATCTAGCATTCTTATACATTCATATCACCAAGGCCTAAATATTCCCACTGCTTATGTAGACAGTCCTGGTCTGGTGAGTACTGCATGAAATTACACTTAAAAAAAAAAAAAAAAAAGGTTTTCTGAAGCTTCTAGATAAGAATTAAATTAAAATAATTGCTTCTAGATAAAACAACACACCCTCAGGCTTTTTGAGATTCCAGTAGTTACACAGAAAATGAAACTGAAACAACTTATCTTAACCAGTGTTTTGCACACTGTATTGAGACTGCAGATGGCACAAACTGAAAGAAACCAAAGATTGCTTGTAACTACTCCTGGTAATAGGAGCAAACCTATTTTGGTTTTAAACAATTATACGCTAATGACTTTGACCATATTATAATAAGGTGAAGGATGGATAAAGTATCATTTATTGGAAAGAAGGTGATTCTGTTAGTCCTTTGCGCAAGAGAAGGAAGGAGAAAAAACAGACATTTCTTGGAAACAGAAGAACTCATTGGACTTGACAGTAGTCTTTCTAGAAACTGCAACAATCTGAGTTTTGCAGAAGGAAGGCATATGCATCAACATAACACTGTTTAAGAATTCACCCACATCCAAAGGTGCTTCCTCTACTGTGATACACAGCAACTATTCCCAACTATTCCACGATTCTACAGGAAGCATGCAGTACAAGGTCCCCATTCCGAAAGAAGCTAAAGTAAACACAAAGGCTACAATGTAGCCCAAACCCCGCAAGACCCAATCCAGACGTAGCACAAAGCTGACATGATCTGTCAGCTTCAGGATCCTTCAGGATCCCTCAGATCCTGATAAAGTCCTTCTAATACAAAATTTAGGAGTGGTTTCCAGACTTTTGCTGGAAACAGCAACCACTTTAAATACTTAGGGCCTAAAGGGTGCTCTCATGGACCTTGCAAACCAAAAACAACCCTCAGCTTCGTGGACTCACTACACCTGGCTGCTCCGTAGCCCTCCCCAGACAGGGCAGCCTCACCACCCGTAGCTTCCTCCAATAGCTGCAAACCTGTTCTCTGCACTCAACGCAGAACCTTAACCCCAGGCTACTCCCTCAACCTCTCTCCCAATAGCCACGCTGAATTTAAGGGCAAGCGCCCTGTGCTCTCTAAAGCTTTAAAATCAGGCAGAATGTAGCCACAAAAAGCAGAGGGCGACGAGGAGAAGGAAGAAAACACCGTTTCCTGTTGCTTTAATCCCTTCAATCAGGCTGCCCGGAGTGCACTGGCCGCCTGCCCGCCGAGGAGGCCGGCAATGAGCGGCTGCCGAGGACAGCCCGGTCGCTCGGCCCCGCAGCCCGGGAGGCGCCTGGGCTGAGGGGCGGCGCGTTCGGGGCTGCTCACCGCCGCCTTCAGCCCTCCACAGAGCAGTGTAGCGCGACACCGGCAAGCTGTAGGGGAAAGGGGACGAAGGTTACACACCCAGCAGCAGGCCGTCCATGTCAAAGATGAGGTGAGTGACCGGCCGCAGCGCGGCCGTGGAGGAGCAGGAGGAAGCCGACATGGCGAGGCCACAGCAGCCGAGCCCCGGGTGGCGGCGGCGCAAGCGCGGCAGCCGGAGCTGACGGGGAGCGGGGAGCGGTAGTGCCGCCGGGGCAGGCGGGCGGAGCAGGGCAGGATGGGGGTGACGGGCCGTTACGTGCTGTGCTGTCCTGCCCAGCTCCAACGGTCGCCGTGCGCCCGCGGGCACAGCCGGTGGGTGGAGCGCGGTGCACTCACTGGAGGCGCAGGGCAGGAGCCGCGGGGTGGCCCGAGGGCAGCCGCGCCGAGGGACCGCTTATAGAATCTCTTCTCCTCTCCTCTTTCCTATTTTCTGCGTGTCTTTTTCTTGTTTTGTTTGTTTGTTAATCCTATTGGATGCTGCTCACTGGAAGGACTGGGAAGTTTTTCCTTTTTTGTTATTGCAGACAGCATTTTCTCACAGTTTTGCTGTGCCTATGTAGAGATCCACAGGGGTACTACTGCTGGATTGTAACTAGAGCTGTAGTTCAAGAACCTCAAATCTGTGTAAAACTGTTTGTGGGAAGGGAATAAAGCAGTAAAAACATATAAACATCAAATAAGTTCTTCTTAAGGGCTGTTGAGTGGGACTCTAGTTCTTTTTTTTTTTCTTCTTCTTTTCATTCTGAAGTTCAAGAAACAAGCCAGTGTTCCTGAAAATAAAGAAATCCTTCCAACATCCACCACCAACAGGTTGTCTCTGAGTAGTTGTGAGTGAAAGTTGCAACTTTCCTTCACCAGCCTTTCCACCTTCATTTTTTTCCACACAGATAACTCGGTTTTGGTCATCAGGGTCGCTGGTTACGGGTCAAAACCCCATCGGCAGAAGCAGACACGATGGTAGCAATCTCATGCTCCCAAGGTGCCACACTGACCTGAAGATCAATACTGCTTCTAGATTCTCTGCCAAAGCAATGTTGGAGGGAAATGGTCTCTCATCCTGTAGGTAGGCCTCCCAGCACTTTGGTTGTCCCTGACAGATCTTTCACATAGATAGGCAGTATTTCACCATTTTACTAAGCTGGTGTTTTTTTTTGTTGTTGTTTTTTTTTTTTTTTTTTTTTTTTTAAGCTGTAACTGTAGATGTCATGCAATTGTATTTTAATTTTAGTTTTGACTTCTGTGTCTTACCTGCTTACTTAGGTTGTGTATGCCCCATCCCTGGATGCGTTCAAGGCCAGTCTGGATGTGGCTTTGGGCAGCCTGGTCTAGTGGTTTGTGACCCTGCCCGTGGCAGGGGGGGTTGAAACTAGATGATCTTTGAGGTACTTTTCAACCCAGGCCATTCTATGATTCTACGATACCTACCCCAACTTCTCTTCCTTAAATGAACACTTACCCAACATTTGTGAGAAACATCCTAGACACAGACTCATACCTCTTTTCTTGGAAGTGAGAGAAGAGATAAGCTATCTATGGCCTTTATCTTTTTAATAATAAAATCTATCTTCCGAACAAAGGTTTCGTTTTTTTTTTTTTTGTCATTTTTATTTTGTTGTTGCTTTTTGTTTGTTTATAATGTCTCATTTTCTAGTGATTTATATTACTGCTTAGTTTGCCTATGTAAGCTAAGCAAAAGGCTATGCCCTAAGTGTATATTAAAAAATTCCTTGCATAGTCATGATGTACATCTAATAGTTTTTGCATTATGGTAAGAAAATTGATCCTGTACTTTCAGATAGAATTTTCATTTGTAACCCTATAATGTGGTTGTTAAGAACAATTCCTGCAACTATTTTGCTTCTCCTATAAATAATGTGCAACAACTCAGTGTTCCAACTTTTTTCCGGTAGCAGTTGTCTTTGCTCCCAGTTAAATGAACTACTAAAGAAACTTACACAATTACTCTTTTTATGTTCAAAAAAGTGTTAATCTGTTTGAAGAAAGAGTCATTGTAGCCATTTCAATGCTTGTAATCCTAGTGTTCTCTTAGAAAGAGTGGGTTTCTGCTGTAGAAGTGTAAGCAGAACTATTGTGGCAAAAGTTTCTAGTGGGTGAGTAATGAGACTGTACAGCAGTTGTATCTGAGATGGATTCATTTGGTTTCTAATTGTAAAATGTAAAAAACAAGATAAGCTCTTCTTTATTTGTATTTGTTGGCATAGCAACACCTGTACTTTTTAACAAGAAAAAAGCTACATCAGTCACACATTTTGTAACTATTTTTGAGAGAAGCATAATTGTTTTGATCACAACTTCAACTCTCCCTCAAAAAAAAAAAAAAAGGGGAAAATATTTACTGTTTTTAGCATAAAACTCCAGTTCGTGCCTTTTGACTTTTTAAAGTGCAGATGAATCTGAAGGACATTCTGTTTGAAAAACTCATGCTACTCAAGAAGAGCCCTTATAGAATTAAGTGGTCTATGCTACAAATATTATTGTTGACATTTTAAGACAGTCAAGTTCACTGACATATAGATGACTTCAATTTGCTTTGTTATTTTGGTTCATCAGTGGTAATCAACATAATGTTAGCTTATTTGATTCTTCAAAGCTACATTAAAATATTCGAATATAGACTGTTTAGATTTATTCAGCATGACATAGTCTTTTCACTAACAGAATGAGAATGGGAAGAAAGTCCAAGCACAACTTATAGTTCATAGTGGATCGTAGTTCACTAGATGCACAGATAAATTAAGAAGTTTATCTAAGTTTTATTTCAGCTGTCTTAAGTATTTATCTCAAACACCTTAGCAGTAGTATTTTGTGATAGAAGGACAATTACTACTTAGCTAGTAATTTGTTGGTATTTGTATTTAAAACTGTGAAAAATTGAGAATTATGCAGTTGACTTTTATTTGCTACTTTTTTATTTTAGTCATTTTTCATGTGAAAGGAGAAATAAAAATAGCTTTTATGCTGCGGAAAGCACAGTGTGGTAGAAATGTAATAGCAATGAAAACTAGTAATTATATGCATGTTAACCTTATTAATAAGTGTGAACTTGTGTTACTGAGAAATAATCATGCAAGTAGGCTTGAATCCTGCAAAGTCTGAAGAACACAGCTTTTTCTGTGTTTCTAATGCATTTAACTTTTTGTTTAGGCACATACAACACATACCAAACGAGATGACTGAGTTTTTGCTGAGGTTTACATTTTATGGAATTACAGGGTACAAAAACATGCTAGATGTCCAGTTATTTAAAAGACTATAATTAGATATATAAGATACAGATATTGTATATCTTAGAGATATTATAAATCTTATGGATATATCAGATATAGATATAAAAGACTATAATTAGATGCCCATCGGTAATCCGTCGTACCCCAAACATGTCTGTTTTCTTTGGATTTGATTTTATGAAAAAAATGCTTTGGTTTTATTGTTCTTGAAGGTGAGATAAGGTGAAAATATCCAGTTGCCTATCCGTGCAGTTCTTAAGTATGCAGTGCATTCTTATACACAGTCCATATATGTCCAGCTCACTAATTTTGTTTTTGCTGTCCTCTTTGTGTGTGTGTGTGTGTGTGTGTGTGTGTGTGTGTGTGTTTAAAAAAGAAGTTTTGTTACTTATAAACTTTGACTATATGATGTATTTTATGTGTGGTTCAAGACAATTCTTCTTCACTTACTGTGGACCAGGCAAGCCAAAAGATTGGACACATACACATTATACACAGGCCACATAATGTTTTTTAGTCTTTGTGGTTTTTTTTACTTTACCTTGAAGCTAAAAAGTTTTCCCAATCATGGAAACTTATTTATGAAGTTGTTTTCCTGGAGAATAAAAGTTTCAGAATATGCTTAAGTGTTGTCTTGGGTAATAGACTTGAATCAAAATTGCAGTTTCCTATTTCATTACTTTATACTGTTGTTAGAACATGGATTCACTTAAAGTAAATGTATAGCACTGATAGGAGTACTGTACACTATGTGTTTCATGATGAAAAGGCTGACTTTTATTTTTCTTGTTCTGCAGGTGCTATTGCAAAGAGGATAAACAGATTATAATCTGTTTTGGATTGAATATTAAGAAAAAGATTCTAAATCCCCTGAATAAAATGAATAAATTACTTGAGTAATTTAAAAGCTTTCATGATGATTTACGTGAACAGCTTTTAAACCCCCTATTAGTAACAAATTACTTGGAATGACACAGAGTTAAATGTAATTTAACTCAGGTATCAACTGAGATTCACAACAGTTGCTGTAGTTGAGCTTATAAGCCTTCAGAAAATGAAACTCCTCCCCGTGTTGAATGTCATCAAAGAAAAGATTTTTGCCTTAAGAATGTGAATTAAATTATACAGTTTCTGCTCGTGTTTTTATGGTTGAAAAAAAAGAAATTGAGCATATAGCTTAAGACAATGAAGCAGCACTGTATTTCTGCTGTTCTACATTATTTTTTATTGATTATAAATATATATATAAATATAAAAAGTCAAATCGAAGTATATCCTCCTTAAGTATTAGTATAGGTATTCTTCCTGCAAAGCATATAGAGGCAGGAGAGCCCTCTGTTTTCTGGATTTTAATATCTTTCATCAATTACAAGTGAGTTAGTTACAGAGGTGAGAAAGATGAAGTATTATGCTTAAAGGGAAAAAAAAAAAATGAAGATATAAATTGGAAACCTATAAATTTAGATGAGGTACTATAATAAGGTTCTTAAGCAGCAATGAGGGGTGAAACTCCAGAAGAACCTACCAAGCACAAGAGGGGACAAGGGATCTAACTTGTTTTTAGATGACAATTTTTATATTTATTGATGAGAATTGACAATGGAATGAACAGGTTCAGAAGCTGGGAAATGAGAGTTTAATGTCGTGCTTCAGGGTCATTTGTTGTTTCCATTAAAGCCAGAGAGAATAATTCTCACTCCTCTACATTACATGGCTCGTGAATTAGCCTTTTAACATAATTTTTGGTCTTCCAGTAAAATATTGGCTGCACACAGCCAAAATGTGCAAATGATTAACAGCGTCATTGTCACTGAAATCTTAAATGCTGAATGGATGGGTTCTACTTATCCTTAAACTATCAGAAGGATTTAGGCAGAAGGAAATGCATACCAAGGTAAAATTTTAAGTGTTTTATACTGTTTTGCTTTTCCTATGACTTCCTCTGGATCTCTGGTAAATTTTATCTAATTTACATTATCAAAAGATCCAAAACTACTGGTTATACTTATTGGTTTCTTTGTTGGCATGTAAGCTTTATGGCTATATTTTTTCATTTTACAACAGTTTGTTACAAATTATAGGGGGAAAAAAAAGGTAGAACATATAGAACATATATTTCATTAACTCTTCTAAGCAAGACATTCCTCACTTAGTTGCTTACAATAAGGATAGAACTAAATGCGGACACCCTTCCAATGGTCCCTTCTAGGTCCTGTGTTCCTAAGCTGAACACTGTCCAATAATGCAATAATTACATCATCAGATAGTAAAGAGAGAGAACAATTTGTGTTTTCTGGATAACAAGTATTGTGAGGTACTGATCTGCCATGTTTTAAAGTTTTGTGTGCATGTAGCCCAGTCAGCATGCAGCAAACTGGAGAGCTGAATTTTCACAGCTCAATTCTGAACTCTCTGCAAGCGCATGTTCTTATAATGTTGTTTCTTCCCAGAAAACAGGCCAGAGAGAAATGAGCTAGCTGACCCTCAGCTCAGAAAGTCTGCATGCTCAGAACTGAACATACAGTCAGTAGCTAGGTAGTACAGGAGACAGTTGGAAGCCAGCTATGTTTCTTTATCTGTAATGATTATTCTGGTCTGAGTTTCTGGATCTATCTAGAGAGAGAAGTCGTAACACCATGCCATAGCAGCTCTGATCAGGGAGAAGAAATGGTGGGAAGGAAGGGAGCAGTGCTAAGCAGAGTTAGTCAGTTTCTTGAGTTGGTATTTGAAGCTGAGCTATATTAGATATATTGACTAGGGGAACAAGGATTCTTTCTTGATTACAAGAATTAACATATCACCCAGACAAGACAAAAATTCCCTGTTGGAAATGCCTCTCTTCCTTTCTGAAGTTACTACTCTACTTACTCGCTTCGTATGCAGACACATACTTGTAACATACTTCAAAACATGCTTTTGTGGACAACCATTGTCAAATGCATCTTGTAAGCATGAACATGAAGGCTGCTAGTTGTGGTATGTGGAAATAATCCCTCCATAGGTTGTATACCTACTTTAAGTTAAGCATATCTTTATATGTCTTGAGGAATTAAGTTCAGAGTGTAGATAGAAAAACAAACAAACAAACAAAAAAAAACCAACACACACACACAAAAAAACATACAACATAGTATTATTTCCTATTTTATAGTTGGAATTTAGCAGAGGTTAATGACAGATGTTTTAAAAAATGTTTCTAAGATGGGGAACAACATTTGTAGATACAACTAGATATTACGGGTACCGTGAAAGAAACTTAAAATCTCAATGCTGTCAAGTCAGCGAGAGCTTGAATTTAGTTTTTTAGCCAGCTTGCTCCACCTACTAAGTGCACCTCAAACATTTTGTTTTGGGTTCCGTAAGGTGAATGTTTGCTCACAGCAGCACTACAGGACTGAAAGGTTCCTAGATTTTAAATCAAGATCTTGCTGAATTCTTTTCATTGAGACAGACTGAATATGTGTAAAATGTTTGTCCAGGATAGATATTTGTCTAAAATTTTTTGAAGTTTACAGTCAGTCATTTTCTAGAATCAGAAAATTCTGAATTGGAAGGGACCTACAAAGATCAAGTCTAACTCTTGGCTCCATATGGCACCACCCAAAATTCAAATCCTATGTCTGAGAGCATAATGCAAATGCTTGTTGAACTCTGGCAGTTTGGGGCCATGTTCACTGCTCTGAAGAGCCTGTTTCAGGGCCCAAACACTCTCTGGTGAAGAACCTTTTCCTAACACCCAGCATAACCCTCCCCTCATGAAGCTCAATGCAGTTTCTTTGGGTCCTGTCATTGTTACAAGAGAGCAGAGCTCAGCACTGCCTCTCCACTACCCTCATGAGGAAGCTGTAGGCCACCATTCCCTCAGTTTGTTCTTCTCTGGGCTGAACAGAGGAACTTCAGACACTCCTTATACCTATTGCATTCTAGATCCTTCACCAACTTTGTTACCCTACTTAGATAGCCCATGTTGTTCCTCTGCTTTTTTTTTTTTTTTTTTTTTTTTTTTTTTTTTTAAGATTTAACATGTTTCTTTAACCTTTAGAAGTCCAGCACTGGATAGGTCAAGTGTTACAACCTTGGGTTTTACGAGTGGCAAATAGTAAGGTCACCTTCTACTGATAGGCTGCATTCGTTGTCACGGATACAATATTCCTTTGAATTAGTACTGAAGTACTATATTTTTTCCAATAAACATAATATTATTTTTTTTCCAATAATGAACGATTTGTAGTTCTAGGGAATATTGCTTGTTGCTACCACTGCTTAGTAAGATTGTTCTCTATATTCCAGGTCAATCAACTGTTTCAGCAAATTGTTCTATGAATATTACAGCATGTGTTACCTATAAATAATAATCTCTGGACTTTTATGGTGACCAAGTTTATATGTGTTTTAGAAAAGTGAGAGGGAGGGATCACTGATGGATGTTCACAATCAAACTATTGGTATCATTATGATTAGTGGAAGGAATGGATTCTAAAATCTTCTATATCCAGATTTGTCTTAGTGCAAATATATTTCAGAATTAAAGCAAATTTTTGTCATTAGTCTTTACTTGTACTTTATACTTCCCTTTGTTTCTTTCAGTGTTTGCTGTTTCCTTTCAAAAGCTGAAGACTTTTGTTGCTGCTTACTTGATTTAAAATTTTCTTTATGAATTGTTTCTAGCTATATCCTTATTACTTAAATATATTTGGTATTATAATTCACTAAGAGAGATCATCAGTGGTAACGTATCTAGCCTATTAGTTGTTTTATATGTCTTCATACAGTTTGAAAGATTTTTCTGCTTTTTTTAAGTATAAAAAAAATATAATCTTGCCAGCCTGATGAGGCAGCTATATGAAAGGAACTGTATTACAGAATGAAACCTTGTATCACTGTTTCAGTAATGTTATGTCATTTAGTCCAGTTACTACTACTGGCATTGAGTAATAACCACATTTGACTACCTGGCTCCATATTTGTATTTTTATAGTTTTTAACTGATCTTTATTTTAGTCCAACAACTATGCTCTCATCTGGAAAAAGTAGGCTAATACGAATTTTGGAAAGCTATTAACAAGACAAGTTGAGTGTATACCCAATTAAGTAGGATGTGCCACCAGAGACTCACCACCTTGAGTTGTGGTTGCGAAATGAGGAAGTGTTAGGCTGCATTGTTGCATTGCATAACTCTGAGGAAAGCCTGTATGCTTCAGGGCAGGACTTCATTCAGTAGGTGGCACGCTTGTCACTGATTATCTACCAGATGATATCTAAACCAAAGCATCTTATAGTAGGTGAAAATAAAGTAAATGTCTGATATCTTGAAGTTTTCAACTATTTCATTTAGGTGTGTATTTGCTTCTGCTTGAACAACCTGGCAAAGGGTGAGGACCTGCACATTCATCTGCTTTTTCTAAATTAACATATCCAAGAAAAATAACTGAATACATTATCTAGTAGATCCAATGAAATATGCTTTTTCTGTCTCTTCAAACTTTTATTTCTTTAAGGAAATTGTTTAATGCATAATCTGAGGTAAATTAGATAAATGTTATCTGATAGTAAGAAACTATGTTTATAGTGAATGGAAAACCTGGATCATAGAATCAGAGGTTGAAAGGGACTTCTAAAGATCATCTAGTTCCAACCCTCCTGCCAGGAGCAGGAACATATACTGCAAGGGATGCTCTGAAAGTAATGCCTCCTATTTTATTATGTTGGCCCACAATGTCAATGTCAAAGTTGTTTGTTGGCAGTATGGCAGTAGAGATTGAACCTTCCTGCCAATATTCCATTATGTTTTGTTGTGGTGCAACAGATGGTAGCAAAGGGGCAGTCTGACAAAATGGCATCTGACATATAAGTGCAGATGAAGCAAAGGTGTGAAACTGACTTCCTCCATGCAGAAGAAATGGCACCCAACATTCACCAATGCTTGCTGAATGTTTATGGAGACCAAACAGTGAATGTGAGCACCATGAGATGGAAGGTGGTGTGTTTCAGCAGTGGTGACAGGAAACTGAAAGACAAGCCACATTCCAGATGGTCATGCTCAGTTGTCACACCACAGAATGAAGTGTCTCAATCAGTTCATCCATGCATGTCACTTGATTATGACCAGGGAACTGTGTATGGAGCTGAATATCTACTTCAGTGGGTCAGAAACAATGGTGGAAGCATTGGAATATTGCAAAGTTTGCATCAGGTATGTCCCACAGATGCTCAAGTGGGAACAGTAAGAACACTGTATGCAAGTTTGTCAGGACCTACTGAACCTATACTAAAGGTGACAGTTTGCTAGATCACATCATTACCAGTGGTGAGATGTTCTGTCACCACTACAAGCTGGAATCAAAAGGGCAGTCTATAGAGTAGAGATATGCAATTTCCCATCAAAGAAAAAGTTGAAGATGCATCCCTCAGCAGGTAAAGTGATATGCATTGTCTTTGGGGATAAGAAAGGGATGATCTTTCTGGATCCTCTTGGAACCTGGACAAACCATCTACTCTGTCTGCTATATGGTGATGCTGACTAAGCTGAAGACTCAAACTTTCAGAGTCAAGCCAGAGAAGACAACCTTTCTCTTGCAACATGATAATACCAGGCTCCTTGCCAGTTTGAAGACTGTGGAGCATATTGTCAATCTTGGCTGGATTGTCTTACCACACCCACTTTGTATTCTGGATTTGGCACTTTCTGACTTCCAACTGTTTGAGCCAATGAAAGAAAAAACATTTTGACATACTCGGAACTGTGCAGTCATCTGCAGTCAATAAGTTTCACAAATTCTTATCACATAGTGATTTTCCTACAGTCCTCCAGGGTAACTAAATGGTTAAAAAATGTCAACAGTGAAATTTATTTCTGGTGTTCTCAAACTAAGCTAAGGAGTGAATGGATCAAAGTGTTTTCCATTGTTTTTCACTGAAGATTTGCTGCAGAATAATACCATTAAAACCAATAATCCAATTTATATATAAAAGGTTGTAGGAACAACAAAGCAATATCTCTTCATTATCGATGTCTGTAACTTTCAGAATTATTTTCTCAAATTAGCTATATTCTTTGGACTTTATCATGAAAAAAATAATAATGCAGAGATTTTAGTTTCGTTATGTAGTTGGGATTAACAGATTTATGTAGGAGCAGAACGATTTAGATGTGCACTATCATTCAGCTAGTTGAAAATAGGAGTGATCTTTATTATGTTTTGTTTTCACAAGGATGCCTGCAATGTCCCTGGTTGATGAACACTTAGTTGTGTTTGAGACTAAATTTTAAAGCATTAGCAGAGGTGTTTTGATGAACTGAGTCAAAAGGTCTGGCTCACAGCAGCTCTGTCCTGTGAGCTTTCAATAAATCCAGTCAGGGATTTTTGTATCTACCTTTCCTCCCAAATGCAGTTTCAAAAATATTTTTCTTTACCCATTCTGAGTATTTAAGTCTATTATGGATATGGATGTTCATATTTAGGTGAGTATATATTGTTTCCCACTTGGCATCTAAAGACTAATGTTTGATTTTCTGTGTTGAATGCCTTGAACTGTAATATTAAAGCAGATAAGTTGTTTTCTCATTCAATTTGTCTATATTTTTGGCATACATACACTCATTTTGTTAAAATTTTCTTCTATTTACATCACCACAAGGTTTAAAATTATTAATATTTCTTAATAATAATTTAATAACATTTATTGTAAGTAAATAGGTATTATACATCTCTATTATATGAATTGCAGTACACATACATAAGAAGCTTGGTAAAGTACTGAGATTTTTGTGTTGCGGGTTTTTTCTCAGTGGATGTTGCATCTCATTTGTTCCGTGTTTTGTACTGATTCCCCAGTCTACATGAAAGACTTTTCAGTACTTTCTAAAATATGATTTATCAAAACTATAGTTTATCATAGGGGTTAAAAAAATATCTGAGGACTTATTTTGGAGAGGTTATCGAGATTTAAAAAAATTGGTTGGACTTAATATTTTTAGTTTCCAATGCTTTCAGCTACTGCAAGACAGTTTTTTTTTTTTTCCAAGTTGTAATGTAGAACTAACATTTATTATTTGTATTTGAAATAAAGTAGAGAAAAAGTAATTTAAAATGCTTTTAGTGTTCTTATTTTACAGTACTATTTTAGAGTACAGGGAAAAACACAGGAGAAAAGCTCTGAACAAGCTGTGCTGATTTCTTGAAGCAAAGAAAAATATAACACAAACGTTGCATGTAGACAGCTATTCAGAAATATTGTTTCAGTTCAATTTGTCCCAGTCATTCATTCAGCTTCAGTATTTTGCCTGAAAGTAAAATGAAGTTCTGTATTTAGAATGCAAGGGTTGCAGATTCTGTTGTATCATTCATGCTGTTGCATTTCTTTAGATGTATCTTCCTGATCAAGTTTTGCTGTTAAAAATAAATAGATTGGGGTAGATGGAGGAATATAATACACAAACTAATGACTACTTTTTGAAGCTTAATGATCGAGTTTTAGCATTAGGGTCCTTGGACTTCCTGGGAGTAGTCATTTTCTGTGATCATGTCTGTTCTAAGAGAACGCATAGTAATAAAAACAAGATGAGCTCTGGTGTACAGTATTTATGTAGAGGGAATTTCTTAATTGCACCTAAATAACACCTCAGGTAGAAGAGTCCAAAAAATAATGATCTGAAGTGATGCTTCTCAAGCTGTTTTAATACAGCTTTTTAAACACTGCTATGTAGGTATTCTGCAGGAATGTTTATGATGTGTACTGAAGGCAGAAATATACCTGCAATTCTTGCACTACCCTAGTTTTCCAAGCACACATTACAATGTCAGTAGCATTTGAAAAGCCTGATAGAAGATCTTCAGTGGCAAACTAAGATGAGTTCTTGCTAAGGTTTGTATGTATATGCATTTTGAAAACATGTTGAAATCGTTCCTACCAGCGAATTAGTTTCTTATCAAAAAGCAGTGTAAGCGTTGTATAACAACACACTGTGGGTTTTTTTTCAGTGCCGTCCTTCTCTTTTCCCCTCCACCCTTCTGCTTCAGCTCACGTGACTGGACTTTGCACTCGTTTACTGATAATACAAGCTCAGCCATCTTGTTTGAAAACTAGAGGCAGAAACAGAAACAATTCCGTGCTGCAAGGTAAAATGCCCCTCCCACACCCAGATATGTTTTTTTATACATATAGTTTGTTGTAAACTTTGAGTTCATCTATTGTTGGTGTTCATATTCTTTCACAGCTCAAAGCAAATTCTTCATGACTGGAAGTTAGTAATTATGGAAGGTAATAACATGCAATGATGTCTTCCTCATTAGATGAATCTAATGTATTTTACGTAAGAAAGAAAAAAGGCATACTAATGCTATCTTTTTTTTTTCAACAAAATACACTTTATTGTTAAGTACTGCAGTGGAATAGAACATTCCCTGCCTACAGTGGGCTAAAAAGAGCATAAGCTTTACTTGAATTGTGAAAGCATTTTGAATGAAAAATAAAGCAGGTTGCTTATGTAGTAGAACATTTTCTAGCTGTAAGAGGTTTCTTTTTCTTTTCTTTTTTTTTTTACCACTTGAGCTCTTGTTGTTTAAAAAGTAATGTTAGAAGTGTATGTAATTTTGATTACAGACTCTTTCAAGATTCAATGGAAATAAATTGTTAAATAGTTTTGGAGGTGGCTAGGTTTCAAAATAAGCCTGGAGTTTTGAAGTGACCCTGGTTTATGTGCAGTGTAATCTAACCAAATCTCTCTGATTCAAAGGTGGAAAAATGTAAGACTTAACTATGACTTCATAAGTGATATTAAATAAAGCTAATCTCTTCCTCTGTAATCTCACACACATCCAACCTGTTAAGTGAATGTAAACATGGTTATTGAGGAAACAATATCCATAAGGGGAACTACTAAGAGAGGATGGCAAGGAATAAGAGAGGAAGAGAGCAGGTATGGAAGATGTCATAGCTTCTAAATAGATTCTATCTGCTAGGTTTCTACAGAAGGACTCTATTTGGGCAAGCCCCTGAGACAAGAAGGAAGGAAGATAAAAATAGAAGTCAATTTAACAAAAAAATATGTTCAAAAGAATGTATGAATCTGACTACATGTATTGCTATGCAGTTTTGTAATGACTCATTAATAATATGGATTCCATATGCTTTGTTTTCTCACAAACACATTTTCTGCCTTAGGGTACTCTCCACGTGGATTTGGTGTTTTTGGGTGTTCAGTCCCTGTCAGACCAGCAGCTGAGGCTGTTCTAATACCAGGAGAACCACAGTAGCCAGTGGGAGAAGCACTGCATACCGCTGCCTGGTGGAAACCGTACTTGGTGGGGAAAGAAGTCAAGGAAGGAGGAAGAGCAGCAGCAGGAGTAGTGATGGAGCGGTAGTGGAAACAGCAGCACCTGGGCAAGCAGAATTGGATGAATCAAGCAGCCACATCCAAGAGGTATTCAGTCTGAATCTGTATTTCCATCACAGTACTAAGGGATTCATAAATGGGAAGAGACTTGAAAAAACAAGAACATAGTTTAGAAAGATTAGGTTTATAGAAGAGTTTGTGGGGGTGATTCTATGGAAGAAAGTTTGGGGATGAAGAGGAATTAAAGAAAATCAGAGTGAGAAGAAGGATTAAAGGTAGTCTGGGCATTTCAGATGAGTTGCCAAGAAATGCTTCATAAGAATCATGACTATAGCATTCTAAGCTGTGAAAATGCAGGTTTTAAATGCTTCAGGCTCAGAATGACACTGATCCTGGATTTTTTGTTTCCTGGACAAATGTTTGAAATTAAAAGGCCAATGTGTAATGACAGTCTGTTTTTTTGTTTGTTTGTTTTTGTTTTTGTTTTTTTTCCCTGCCATGCTAAATAATCAGAATCAGTTGAACAGTCATATTACAAAGATATCATAGAACATAGGGCTCAGACAGTTTCTCCTCTGACGTTGTCTTAAACTAGACAGACTGGTATGCAATCTTGTTTTCTTCTAGAAACTCTAGTGTTACAAAATGTATTTAATTAGAAATCAAATCATGAAATCAGTAAACTACGATGCTACTCCTTTTTTTTTTTTTTTTTTTTTTTTGTTTTAGGGGGAGTACTGTTTGTATCCAGCACTGCTTACAAACTGGCAGCTCTGAATTAAAAGCTGATGACATGGGTTACTCATTTACAGATGTTACTCTTAGCTACGTAAGAAGAGTTACATCTTCAATTTATATCAGTTGTTGTAACTGACAACTGAATATGTTGTCTATTATGGCAGTTGTTAATAGTAGCAGTAAATTATTAGTTCTGAGAAATGCACGTCAGACAAAGAATGATACGTTCTTTTTCCACTGATAAGCAGAATCTAACCTTTAAGAACATAACTATGTGTCATACCTAAGGGCATTGAATGAAGGAAAAAAAAATTAATTGCAGACATTCTGATATGATTCAAAAAACACATAACTCATTTCAAACATACTTGTAGCATGCTCCAGTCCAGGCCAGAAGATAATGATACCCCCAGAGCTATTACTGAGAAATTGTTCAAATGTTAAAAGAAAGTTAGTACTGGTGTGCCACAAGAAAATGGAAAAAAAAAAATCTTATTTGATATACTTTCTATATTTCTTTATGACCTTGAAATGTATAAAATAAGATGAAAATGGAATGAGTTAATATAGTCTTGAGCTGATGATAATTTTCATTCATTCTATTGTGTTGGGATTTTGACTTTTTTAATATGTGTTCTGTTTTAACAGCAAGTATTTAAAAGTTGTGTGGAGTCCCTAGGAAAGAGAAAAGGAAAACCAGATAAAAGAAGGAGAGAGGGAATGGAGAGGGGAAGGAAGGCAGAGTGCAAGAGTTTATTCATAGGGATCTTTATAATTTTCCCTTTTTCATATATTTCTGTAATACACTATATGTATTTCTGTGCTATTTCTTCAAGATATTTTTTGTTTGTTTGTTTTGTGTCAAACATTCAGGACCCATTTAGCCTCTCTTGTCTTATGGATATTTTTAGTTCGATAATTATTTACTGTTTCAGATATCCTGAGATATATATTTCAGATATCTGAGATATTCAGATATCAATTCTAACTGTTGTCTAATCCTATTGTATTTAAATAGTGTTTCTCAAATATTTTGCCAAGCAAAGTATATTCACAAGGTTGTTTTTTTGTTATTATTTTTTTTCTTTATAGGAGTGTGAGTCAGCTATTCTTTTGTCTTCTGAAATTGGTACATGATTAAATCTTTAAGATTCAGATAAAAAGTTTGCTAATGTATATGCATTATTTTGTTAATGTGTTTGTCACCTGGCTTGCACATTTTTTATGAGAAGATTCTGATCTGTATAGCTTGTATTCAGGCAACTATGTAACAACTTTGCAGCTTATAACCCTTTTTCAAATTACAAAGAATTCTTTCTGGCTTTTTTTTTTTTTTTTTGGTAAGATTTCTTTTGTTTCCAAATCTGTTTTCCAACAATATTATTTGTTTTTAAAACTGTTTATTGTTTAAAATGAAAAATTGTGGTGAATTAACTCTATATTTGAACTAGTAAGAAAAAGGGTTATCATCTCACTATGTGTATATATATTTATATATATTATGTTTCGGAAGCTTTTTTGTCACCCTATGATAACAGGACAGAATAAAAATTATGAATAGTTCTCTCTTTATTCTAATTTTGCATTGGGTCTTAAAAAAAAAAATTGCAACTTCGAGGAAGTCTTTTTGCTCTTTTCAAAGCAGCATGGCAAAAATACCTCTCTGTCCAAGACAAAAACATAAGTGGTTTTGTTTCGCCTTTACATTCTAAGCAGAACTTTTTTCTAGGTGTAAAAATAGAAGAGGAGATTTTCATTTTTAAATTATGACTTGTTTAAAAAAAAAATGGTTTTTTGCATTATTTTTTAATTTATTATAAAGTATCCCATCCAAAAAATTTCAGAGAGGTTTTCCAGAGGCATGTTCGTGTCTGTCTGCAGAAGGAGGGCACATCAGTCCCTGAATATTTGTTGTATGACAGAAGTAAAAGCACATAATTCCTGAATTAGTTATATCATTGAATAACAAAAAATAGGCTTTCCTTTTTATTAGAAACTGCTAAGAAACTTGGTATTCAACAAGTTGTTGATCTTACCTTTTTTTCCTGTGTTTCACTTGTGCTAAGGAAGAGACAGGAAAAAAAAAATCTATTATTTTGTATCTTGTGAGCTCCTGCAATGTGTTCACCTAGGCACAGAAAATTCCTCTCAGTTTGTTTATGTACATTGTAATACAGCAGTGCTCAGTCTTTGCAGTGGGACAGATTGAACAGTAAACAAATGTGAGGATTGATTACAGTATACTTTTCACCAGCAAAAGACCCATATATGCATATACCTCATATAACAGGTACAAAGACAGGCTTGGGGATCTGGGCTTGTTCAGCTTGAAGAAAAGAGGGCTCCTGGGTGACCTCATTGCAGGTTTTCAGTAGCTAGAGGGAGCCTATAAACAGGAGGGCAGTCAGCTCTTTGAAAGGCTAGATAATGGCAGGGCAAGGGGAAGTGATTTAAATTTGAAGGAGGGAAGATTCAGGTTGGATGTCAGGGTTGTTGACTATGAGAGTGATGAGGTGCCAGAACAGGCTTCCCAGAGATGTTGTGGATGCCCCAACCGTGGAGGTGTTCAAGGTTGGGTTGGATGGGGCCACGGGCAGTCTAGTCTAGTATTAAATTTGGAGGTTGGTGGCCCTACCTGTGGTGGGGGAGTTGGAGACTCTTGAGGTCCCTTCCAACCTGGGTCGTTCTGTGATTCTGTGATTTGGTGATAGGTGCACTGCTACTCTCTTATCTCCTACTCTTTACTTGTGAGGACAAGCATGTTCATCACCATCATGTGACCAAAATGAGTGTATCTGCCATGTGTGATGAGAGACAGGGAAACATGATATTTGGGCCTTTGGGAAGGTTCATGACCTTTCCATATGAGTCACCAGACAGTACCCAGACACAATCACAGACTGGTTCTTTCCATGTCAGAACCTGCAGTGCTTTATTTTTCTGTGGGAAGGTAATAGGTTCTAGCCTGAAAGACGGTAATAGGCTCTAGCAATGGCTGGCTGGTCACCTGCTGCTTTGGTTTTCCAGTGTCTCTGTAGCCCTTAGGGAAGAAGGCAGCAGGGAAGAATCTGTGAACCACAGTCAAACTGCACTCACAATCAGCTGGTTGGTCGCCTCTGACAACAGCTCCCTTGAAATATCATCTGGCTCAGGTAGCAGCAGGGAATGCAATTTCTATTCTGTCAAAAGTCTGTGAGAGATAAAGTTTATTTGTCTGATTACACTTGTGAATGTAACCTAAATACAGGGTTGGCTATAGCTGTCTTTATTCATAGACTGAATTACCGATACTCCTATAAAACATGCTTTGTTGTTGGATGTAAATGCTTGTATCTTTTTAAATTTTTTATTTATTTATTTATTTAATTATAATTAAGAATAATGAAACAGTAGGGTACTTAGGACAGAATATTCATCAGATTGCCATGTAGTCTGGAAAGGAAAAGTTGTTATGTGCATCTCTTGAAGAAAAATTTTGCAGCTAAAACTCATGAAGAATTGTCCCTAGTTCCCAGGTATCAGTCGTATTGCACAAAGTAATAAGCTGTTACACTAGTACGGTTGATAGAACATATCATACTAATGGAAAAGTACATTGGTTGTGTACTACAAAAGGCTGATTTTTTTTCCTCCTATTGTATGCTGAGCACACACAGATAGTCCATAATCAAGTTGGGATACATTTCATGCAACTTTATTCATTTTGTATGCATGTTGTGTAAATTAGGTATTTAGGCTCTCTTTCTTCTCTGGAAAAAGATCATGAACATCACTTTGAACATTTCATTGTATCAATCTTAAGAAATTGAATCATCCTCTTAACGTTTGTGTTTTCCTATTAATTAGAGAGGATCCCCAGATAATTAACTCAGGCTAAATACATAATTTTAAGATGAATAAAATGCAGATGGATTGGTTTGCACCATGACTGTCTAGTTGATTAAAACCATGTAGGCTTTTAGCTTCTCCGTGGGTAAAATTACTTTGGGTGAATGCAGCCTTTTTGCAGTTGTTGACTTTGACACAGTAAGTTGTATTGAGGGTCCTTGAGTGCTGTCATAATGAAAGCATAAATAACAATGGAGATGTGAGATAATTATTTTTAAAACATTTTGAGAACAAATTTATGCAAATACAGTTTCTCTTTTCTTCAAGTGGAACATTCTTTTGGAAATAGCATAACATACTGGTTCATTTTATTGATGTGCTACTTGTTAGCTTTACATAGCAAAGAAAAATTAACTGGCTATTTCATAGCAATTTATGTAGTAAACCACTTTGACTAGAAAAGTGGTTTTAGGCAGCAGGAAATGCAGTAATATTATGTTATGAAATCCAAAGCTTTGATCTTGACATACTCCAGAGGATGCCATTGAGTAACTCTGAAGAGACAGTTTTTGTCATACAATTTCTTCCTCTCTTCCATTTAGCATTCTTGGAAATAGCCATTTCACACATCATCTAGCTCCGGTATATAAAAAAAACCTGACTCAACAGTTTTCAAAAATATTAATTAAGCTAGATATCATGGATCAGTTTAAGCTAAGCCCTCAAATATGTAAGGAAGTGTTGTATTACATTGTTTAATGTAGCGTTGTAAAGATCATATTCTAACAGGCATCTACATAAAAAAAACAGATTCAATACTTGTATATGTCAACAGTTTTGCATGTTTCATCCTTATTATGTAGTGTTTACTGAAGTGAGCTACTACGGATTTCAGAGACAAAACTTTCTAATCTCTCTTATGTTTCCTTTTCATCAAAATCTAATGGTATTGTACTATATCTTTAAGCTAAACACAAAACACATGCTGACATAAAACATTGACCTAAAATTCTAACTGCAAAGACTGAGCAGAGACACATTCTTCATATATGCATATACATCTTAATAATGTGCAATTACTGAATCTGAAAGATTTCTGAAAGATTTCTTTTAGAATTTAGAAGACTTCTCTCTGGGAAATTACATGATATTATTAGTCTTAATTATACTGTTAGTATTATTAACAGGTTTTTTGTTTGTTTGTTTGTTTGTTTGTTTTTAAATCTCTCAGGATGGTGGGCATCTGACAGATAGAATGATTATCTGTGGTACTCCTTTATTTCACTGCTGTCCAGATCACATTCAGAACTAAATTTCTAATGAGTATTTGTCTGGCAGAAGGAATATTGAACAGTAATCATGGAACTAATATACATATCTAATCATACAGTTGTTTGAAGGTTTGTTTTTTTTTAATAAATCCAATGATACTGTATTAAAAAAAATAAAATCTTCTATTTATGATATGATTTACTACAAGGAAAAAATGGTTTATTACTTAACAATACTGCCATTAAGTTCTGTAAATTTGTTGAGATTAAACTAGTAAATTTTTGAGAGCTCATTTTAAAAAGATACTTAAATTGAACTTATGTCTGACAGAGGCCTTTGTCTAAATTTTGTCTAGATGTGGCTTTGTCTAGATTTGATTCAGACCCAGCAGATAATCATGGCTGAACAAGAAATATATTTGTTCTTGAGTTTTTCTAAGCTTAATTTATGTGAAATTTCTGTCTTACAATAAGACAACTTTTAATAACTTAAGTACAGATATTCATTTATGCAAATAACGTTCAAAAATATGAAGCAGTCTTATTGCTGAGTATTGCTGAGTATTGCTGAGTATTGCTAAGTTACTAGTTAGGATGTCGTAACTGAATTTTTGCATGATTTTAGTTTGTTGCAAATGCAAAGTTTGTTTATTTAAATGAATTATCATTAAAATCAGGCCAAAAGGGTATCGTTTTATTTATATTTTGGAGGTAATAAGACATGAAAGATGCAACAGATAGAAGTGGTTTCTAAGAGAGAAATTGAGACTTTTGAATGAATCTTAATCTAGCAACATAAATTTATCAGTTAAGCAAGGTAATTTTTTTTTTTCTTTGCATATTACTTCATGGTATCGCAACAGTTCTTAATGAGGTGAAAATCTTTAAATGTTGCTTATTTCATCAGAAAACATTATACCTTCTAGGATAAAGTATATTAAGCATTGTCTCCATTATATTAGAAGAATAGTTTAGAGATAAATTTTTTACTTAGTTGGGAAGGAGGGGGTTCCAAAGAGTTTCATATGATCAATCTTGTAAGAAATGCACAAGTATGTAGTAATCAAGATAAGGTTGTAACACTGAACCAGTGTTACACCAGCCAGTTATCTTTGGGGGAGGAAAAAGACAGGTCTTTGGTTTCTGTAAGATTTGCCAACAGTTTTTATGCAGAAAGTTAGAACTTATAAGGAGTCCATCTGAAATCCATCTGAAATATAAATAAATAGTGAATAATATCTATGATTTGCTTTCTTCAATTGTTTCTTACACATTTTTTAAAATCTTCTCAAGATAAATTTTAAATATGTATTAGAAACCCCAAAATTTAATTTGCTGATGTGTTGAAAAAGTTGCGTATGTGTGTATATGGGTACATCTGTCTACATATGCATGTAATTTCACATGCAGTAATTAAGTTGTTATAGATTGAAACAGCATGTATGAAATCCATATCCTTATGTGACTTTCATTATAGGAAATTAAGCACTTTCTTAAATCTTCCCAATTTAGCATCCACCTAAGGAAGAGAGGAATTATTATTAGTATTATTAGTCCTATTACACTGTAGGGAAAGTGAACCAGGAATTCAAAATTTCATTAATGTGTCCTCACCAGTGCTGAGTACAGAGGGTCCTGTACTCCCTCTTTCTTCTGGCAACACTACTTTTTACACAAACCAGGATGCCATTGGCCTTCTTGGCCACCTGGGCACACTGCTGGCTCATGTTTAGCCAAGTGTCAACCAACACCCTGAGGTCCTTTTCCTCTGCACAGTCTTCCAGCCACTCTCCCCAAGCATGTACCATTGCCTGGGATTGTTGTGGCCAAAGTGCAGGACTTGGCAGTTGCTCTTATTAAACTTCACCCCATTGGCTTCAGCCCAGCTACCCAGCCTGTCCAGATCCCTCTGTAGGGCCATTCTACCTTCAGGCAGATCGACACTTCTCCCAGCTTGGTGTCATCTGCAAACTTACTGAGGGTGCATGTGATCCCCTTGTCCAGGTCATCAATAAAGATACTAAACAGGACAGGCCCCAGTACTGGGGAACACCACTCGTGACCGGTCAAGTCTTATCTGTGGAGGTTCTTTTTTCCAATCATTTCCCTTCATCTTCCTTAATCATAGCTCCTCAGCTCTTTTATCCCACATAGTCCCAGTTCTCTCACCCTTTTTTCCTCAGTTTCTCTGCCTGTCCACCATCATACTGTCTCTTCCTGTTTATTAAACCCTCTACTATTTCTCCACATTTCAACCCACGGCTGTTATTTCAGCTGGATCTCTCATTTCCTTCTTTAATTTTTGTTCAAGTCAGAACAAGTTCTACCAGTTGCAACTACTGTGTGTTTACGGATACTTTTGCCCACCACACCTCACTGATTTATGAATTGCTCTCCCTTGATGTTTAGTCCCTTTGTACAAGCTCTTCCAGTTCTGACTTCTGTATCTTCTCTCTAGTTGCTTTTATCTTCCATAACTCACAGATTTACAACTTTTTCTTTCATGACCTGCTGTCCACATTCTCTCTGGAAATTTTTGTTCCTAGTTCTTTCTCCTACTCTTTTGCTTTCAAATTTCTACCTCAGTCAAACCTGCCAGGTGTCCTCCATTTTCCTTTTTGTCCCAGCATAACCAGGTGTGCAAGTGGGACTCATACCTCATCTGTATTTGAAAAAGGTTGCCAGAATCCAGAAAAGATGGAAGTATCACTGGGGGTAAAAAAGTCTATGTTCTCTTTTCTGATTGTGCATGGCACAGTCCATCAAAGCCTAGAGTTACTCAAGTTCAGACGGAGCATAGTCAGTTTAAACAGAGATTTGACAAGTCCCTACATAGGTAAAATAGTATTCATAGCATTCAATGTAGCACTGTGTACATTACACTACTCTTCCTATTTGAAGTTGGATAAAGCATGAGCTAGTTTTATAGAACATTATTATATGTAAAAAATATGTTTACACAGTTTTGTTATATACCATGATATTCGTGAAACTTTTTTTCTTAGATAAGCCTTTCAATAATTTTGCAGTGCGTATTTTTATCTCCTTCGCAATGATATTTTATCCTGTCAGAAAACAGGATTTTCCTTTGCTGAAGAACTATTCACTCACTTACTTCAGTAGCAGAATTGCTTTTTCTGCAATGTACATTTGAAATTTTGATTCTAAATTATTTCAATTTCTGTGTTACTAAAATCATATTTATATTTCAAGAAAATAATAATACTATTTAATGTAGTGGTTTATTTTTCTTTAGTACATCTATGTATACAAAAGTACTATCGCTGAGGTTCTAACTGCCTATTTGTTTGTTTTTATTTAAAAACTTAGTAAACACTTGGAAGGAGTGATTAGTTGTTTAATAGAAGATGCATTTTTAATTTAAAAAAAATAGGAGAGAAAACAATGCAAAAAATCTCTTAAGAAAAAGAAGCTAGACGAAAATTGACAGTCCAGTTTTTGTCTTCTACTATAGAATCCAGGGCAATGATAATATTACAATTAATTTACTGCTATTATTATTATTATTATTTCTCAAAATGGTCTTTATCTCTAATGTTTTTCTCTTCTTCTTATACACCAGGAAAAAGATGGGACTCCTTTTATTTTTAACAGTTCTTCAGTGTGCCATAAGTAGTGTCAATACCTACAGTGTTTCAAATCCCAACGTTGTTTTACTGATAGCTGATGATCTTGGTATTGGAGACCTGGGATGTTATGGGAACAGAACTTTAAGGTATAATTATATGTTTGGGGGAGTCGCAGCTTTATATTTAGCTTTATCTATGGATTTGTCAATTAAAAACAAATGAAAACAACAACAAAAAACAGAGATTGTATTATGTTCTTTATATGTTGCAAAAGTAATAACCTTTCCATAGAATAGAATATTCTACCTTATATTCATTACATCAGACTTAGCTGATATATTTATCCAGACTAAAAGTTGCAATATACACAGAGAACTGAGCAACCAACTGTGATGGGCAGCTACTCTCCACCACACTGCTCATGGATTGGGATAAGGACAGGGAGATCATTCACCAAATACTATCACAGGCAAAACAGACTCAGTGTAAAAGAAATTCATCTATTTTTTTCTGACTACTAACAGATAAGAAGATGTTGTCCTTCCCAAACTGATCCCACATGGGCTTCCCACAAACTACAGCTGTCCCAGCACCACCCCAACGTGGCTCTGTACTGTGGGGCCCACCCTTTAGACACTGACACACATGGTCCCCATGGGCGACAGCTCTCTCAGTCCTGCTGCCCCGCTGCTGCCTCTGTCCTGGGCTGCAGGGAACTGCTGCTCATGCCTGGAGCACCTCCTGCCCTCCTACTGCACTGACCTCAGTGCCTGCTGGGCCGTTTCTGTCATATTTCTCACTCCTGAGAATCAGAACAGCTCAAATAAGCATACTCTAGGAAGTGACAGTTCAGAATTCCATCTCTGGAGTATGAAAAAATTGCTTGTTATCATAGATGATGTCATCATATATGATGTTGCAGATAGCAAAAAAATCTATTGGAAAATTAGTATTTCTGACTAAATTCAAACTTTTATGTGGAAGGACTATTGTTTCTTGAGGTCATAGTCATTAGTCTTGTAGGTTAGTAATCTACTAGAACATGTTGTAGATCCAGGCCTGTTTTCATTTCTAGTATTCTCTCTGTAGAACGAACTAACAGCACAGGATTTATTCCTACAGCAGCCAACTTTTGTCTGTATGATGACAGGTCACAGACAAGGTTCTCAAGCAGATATGGAAGCTTGGATGTGCTCCTGTATCTAATATTACAGACATAAACTGTGAACATTAATAATATGGAGTCTAATACAAAATCTTGATCTCACCATGCCCATTTTTAAATAATCCTATCTGTATATTCATTTCTGGTTTTTAATTATCTTTTGCTTTTTTCTTTTCTATTTTTAGAACGCCTCATATTGACAGGCTAGCAAAAGAAGGAGTGACACTTACTCAGCATATAGCAGCATCACCACTGTGTACTCCAAGCAGGGCAGCTTTCCTGACAGGGAGATATCCTATCAGATCAGGTAAAATTCAAATATTTTTTTTAGATATATCTTATTTTATTTGCAGTGAACAGTGTGCATTTTTGCCCTGCCTCTTTCTCATGTGTTTACCAGGTTAGGTACTCATTTCAGGCTGTCGATGTGGTCTACCTGTACTTCAGTAAGGCCTTTGACACTGTCCCTCATAGCATTCTCGTGGAGAAGCTGGCTGCCCAAGGTCTGGATGGGTGTACGCTCTGCTGGGTGAAGCACTGGCTGGATGGCCAGACCCAAAGAGTTGTGGTCAATGGAGTTGAATCCAGTTGGCAGCCGGTCACAAGCGGTGTCCCCCAGGGCTCAGTGCTGAGACCGCTTCTGTTTAATATCTTCATTGATGATCTTGATGAGGGGATTGAGTGCACCCTCAGTAAGTTTGCAGACGACAGCAAGCTGGGAGGGAGTGTTGATCTGCCAGAGGGGAGAAGAGCACTACAGAGGGACATGGATAGACTGGATCGATGGGCCAAGGTTAACATCATGAGTTTCAATAGGGCCAAGTGTCGAGTCCTGCATTTTGGTCACAACAACCCCAGGCAACCCTACAGGCTTGGGGAGGTGTGACTGGAAAGCTGCCTGATGGAAAGGGACCTTGTGTACTATTGGACAGTCGGCTGAATATGAGCCAGCAGTGTGCCCAGGTGGCTAAGAAGGCCAATGACATCCTGGCTTGTATCAGGAACGGTGTGGTGAGCAGGACTAGGGAAGTCATCCTGCCCCTGTACTTGGCATTGATGGGGCCTCACCTTGAGTACTGTGTTCAGTTTTGGGCACCCCAGTACAAGAAGGACATGGAGGTACTGGAGCAGGTCCAGAGAAGGACAACGAGGCTAGTGAAGGGCTTGGAAAATCAGCCCTATGAGGAGAGGCTGAGGGAGCTGGGGCTGTTTAGTCTGGGGAAGAGGAGGCTGAGGGGAGACCTTATTACTCTCTTCCAGTACCTGAAAGGTGCTTACAGTGAGAGCAGAGTAGGTCTCTTCTCACTGGTGGCAGGTGACATTACGAGGGGAAATGGCCTCAAGTTGCACCAAGGCAAGTTTAGGTTGGAAACACCTATTCATCTATTTCACCATTAGGAAACACTTCGTTACAGAAGGGATGGTTAAGCACTGGAATAGGCTCCCCAGGGAGGTGGTTGAGTCACCATGCCTGGATGTGTTTAAAAGCCATTTGGATGTGGTGCTCAGAGATATGATTTAGCAGAGGGTTGTTAGAGTTAGGGTACTATGGTTAGGCTGCAGTTGGATTTGATGATCTTTGAGGTCCTTTCCAACCTGAGTAATTCTATGATTCTATGATTCATTGGCTAATCGAGCTCAGGAGAGTTCGGCAACATTTGAAATCTTCTGTACGTGGTAAATTTTCTCACTGCCAAAGAATTCACACAAAATAAATCTTTTTATTGAGATAAATATTTTTAAAAACACTGATTGAACTATGGTTGTTCAATGGCAGGAGCAGCCAAATTCCATTGACTTCGTCCACTGTCCAAAAACTGTGAGCTGTTTGCCTCTTCAGTTGTATCCAGGCTTCTGCTAGGGTTTTGCTGGCAACCAGAGTGTTGTAAATCTCAGAGATGCACCAAACAAGACACAAAAGAAGAAACCAGATTCTCCTGCTGGAATAATTCTATTTCTGTGAAGCCTTTTGATTTAGATGAATTTTTTTTTTTGCTAAGATATTCCAGCAGCCCTGAAAACGAAAAACCCCCCAAATTCTCCCTTCTTTCTAAGTAGTTTTGTTTCGTATCTTGCCATAGACTGTTAAGTATCCTATGGATGCATATAACTTTTCTTATTTCAAATCCAAACCCAAACTGAGGTAGTGTAGAGCCTGTTTATTTTAGTGTGCTGAGACTGATCCCCTCTGTGCTTAGGCATGCAATTTTAACATTCTCTCAACATAATTTTGAGCAGGAGTCATTATACATTAATCAGATCACTTGTTCATTAGTGATAAAACATCCTGTCCTTGCTTCTGGGAATGAAAGCAAAGCAAGACTCTGGAGCCTACTTGATACATTCATGTTCATTCAAATCATGTAACAAGCTTCTGCAAAAGTGCCAGCTAATATAACTTGCTAAATTTCCATTGCATTCAGCTGCAAAGGAAAATTTTATATACCTATCACAGTTATATTGCTATTAATATTTACTGTAGGTAAAGCCACAGGTAAGTTTCCATTATAGTCCTTGTTCTTCAGAAAAATTAGCGTTTGAACTGATTTTTGTATTTAAATGGCCTTTTCTCAGTTACACTTAATAATTTCCATGTGCATGCAAAAATAGAACTTTGTCTTAACTAAATTATGAAAATGCTAAATATAGACTACTCCAAAATATCAGTAAAGAATTACTACAAAATTATTGCAGAAAAAGCTAGAATCACAGTTTTGAGGAGAAAAAAAAATAAAATAAAAATCTAGAGATGCAGAAAAATATTTCAAAATTTAATATTTGATTAGACACAAACTCAGAGAAAGTTTCTGATGAAAAAAATCATAGTTTTATAATTTGTTTCTCATAACTTAAAGGGATTATATGGATTTTAGTTAAGAGAAATCAAAGTACACCTTGAAATGAAATATGGATATGTACAGACAACTACAACTGAATAAACCATCGATCAGTAAAACTGATGTTGCTGTGCAAGGTGAAGAGCTGAAGTTAGCATCTGAAAGGCAGAGAGATCTCTTTAATAAACTGGTCTAACAAGTCTTTCTCTCTTCTAACCACAATGGATACCTGAGGGAAGATTCTGGTTGTCTAGATCAGTCATGTAAATGTGGCACTGCAATCATCCAAGTTGCATAATTCAAACTTCCTGAAGATACATCTGCACAGATTTGCATAGATATCATGTGTTCTGTCTGTCTGTACTCTGAGCAAACTCTCATCTGGAATCCTAGTGATCTAATTTTAATGTATCTGAACTCTCTAGTTCATCATCCTGAGAGTAGCTTAGAAGCTCAAGTTAGTGTTTTCAGACTCTCAGTGCATGAAATTACTGTGCCTTATTTAGATGTTGTATTACTAGCTGATGCCTGATGTTGCTCTGATCACTCAGCCTGGAAGTCAGTCCTGTGTGTTTATACTATTGGAGCATTGATCTTCTCCCACCAAAGCTGAGTGCCCTAGACACTGTTTCTAAAGTCAGGCTCTCTTGCTCTTTTTTGACTTCATGATATTTATGTACCTAGATGAAAAACTGCCCTGCATCCATTGCCTTCTTTAAAATTACCTTAAAGTCATGAAGAAACCCATGTATGAGGAAAGTAGAAGTTTTGGGAGAAGAACTTGGGAAGTGTCCTCAACAACATTCTTTCCCCATGTCCAAGAAAAATAAATCATGCAAGCTCAAATTCTTCAAGTTATGTTATATCTTAGAATACTTACAGAAGGGCTTGCAGATGTATGATGGCTGACCCCACATTTTCAGTGACAGAATTTTCATTTTCTCCACTTACCATTTTCTGGTAAAAATACAGGAAAAACTCAGCTGAACAGATGACAACGGATGACAGAATCTGCCACTTGTGTTTCATAGTGATTGCTGGTAATATGTCATTTATACGATACACCTTCAAGAAAAAATGTGAGTTCAGAAATAATGAATGAAAACTGTTTCACTATGTTATCTAAGTCTCATTCGTTCTCACTGTATTTAGGAATGGCTGCTTTTTCACGAGTTGGTGTCTTCTTATTTTCTGCTTCTTCTGGGGGACTTCCTTCTGAAGAAATAACGTTTTCCAAACTCCTGAAGCAAAGAGGTTATGCAACAGCTCTGATAGGTAAGATTGCATAAATACATAGCATTTTTTTCATTCTTTTGAATAAAAAAAACTTTAGTTTTCTATGTAGCATATTAATGGACTGTATTAAAGGTCTCCACAACATAATAATGATTTTTTTTTCCAACACAAAGCTGAGCACATTCCCATGCATTTGTGAAATACCGATCGTGTAAGTATGCCTAATTCCTGTGTGTAATTGCAGTTTCATTTGCAAGATATGAAATTAACATGCTGAATAAACTGAAAATCAATTAGTCTTGAAAAATTTTTAGTATAACTAAAGTATATTTCAGTATATGTAGAGATGATGAAGGATTCCAGAGTACAGGTCATCACAGAGGTGTGTTTCGTGTCATTTCACCAGTTTTTGGATATTCATAAAATAGATAGTTGTACTTGGGCTGTCTGTATTTTCTTCTTAGTCATTTATAGGAAATCTCAAGATATGGTAGATATTTAGTGAAAAAATGATGTTTCCCTTGCATTACACAGAAAGTTCAAGCAACTAAATGAAGCGTAATATCCAGTGATGAATAAATACCTATTGATGGGTAAAAGGAATCCCATTAAATTCACATTAAACAGAATAGTAATTAATATCACAAAAGTTCACTTTTAAATAATGTGAAATGTTTTATTTTTTCTTAGTTTTGCTACTGACTTTTTCCCACACTGATTACAGTTTAGCTTATTTTTATGAAATAGTACTAATCCTACACACTGCACTTTTCTTCACTGGAATTTCAAGGAAATAGTTGTTTGGAGAACAACACGCAGGAATGTTACTACATTCATTTGGAAGATGGATGCATCCAATGTTATTTTAAAATGTAACAGAAGCTTGTAATTTGGGGATTATTTGTTGTTTAAAAATCTGCAGTGTAATGCAGAGCTTTTTTATTTTTTTATTTTTTTGGAGTTGACCTAGTTAATGTTCTTTTTTTTTTTTTAACTATTTTCACTGCAGCATGACAGCTTGCCACTTAGATCTCCAGAAGTTATCTCCATGAAGCTTAATGAAAAATTCTTCCAAGCAGCCTGAATGATAGCTATGAAACTATAAGATGTAATATTACCATACCCTTAGTGTATAATGAAGGCTTCCAAAAAAAGTCAAGTAGAGTGTTAAAATTAAGGATAAGCATATGTAAATGACAGAAAGAAAAATTATGTAGATTTGAAGACTAGACAGACAGACTCTGATTCCCAACTAGTCTATTTTCTGTCTCTGCTGATATTCTTATCGCATTACGCTGTTCTAGGTCAGGGAATCTTTGCTTGGTTCAGTCTAACTCAGCAATTCCCAAACAATTAATTGCCAAATTCTGCTCCTGTGATGGATTGGCATAAGGTTAGTTTGAAGCTTTTCTGTTCCTCAGACCTATACCAACGCTTTTTTTTCACAAAGTTTCTCTCCCCTTTACTCTCTAAGGATATTTTTTCCCTCCCTAAATGCATTTTCCTATCTCTTTGTATTTTTTCATGCTCTGAATATGTGCTTCCTCTTTCTTGATACATCCTTGAATATATTTTAGCTGTAAATCTTTTTTATGTATACACTTTTTTACCTCATTTCTTTTCCCTTGTGGCACAAAGAAGTTGACATCCAACAGGTCTGGCAGGTGGAGACTAATATAGAAGATCTGAAATAAAACCAAGTTTTTCTCAAAAAGTTTAGATACATTGAGTCTCTAATATTTCACTCTAATATGAAGAAAGTAGCAAGAAATGTTGATATTTTGTGGGAAATAACTACCCATAATCTAAAAAATCTACTTCAGGTAGATTAGTATTGTTTTAAGTATATAGCTATAAGTACGTTGACACTGTTTTTCCTACAGCTCTACTCAAGTACACTTTACTAAAAGTCAGCTTTCTCTTATGACTATTATTCAGTGAATTGTGTAGCACTGAAAGAAGTTTAATATACACTTATGTAGAATATCTCCAGAGTTAAAAGTACTAATTTATAAAGAGGAATTTGTACCTTTAGTCCAGAATGATATGTTGCAATATCTGTACACATCATCACATTAGTTAGAAATAAAAGACTGGCTGAGTCTGTGCAGTGGAATTAATGGAGCAGTTTTTAACAGAACAGTTTATAACTGTTTCTGGAGAAGAGGAGGCTCAGGGAGAGACCTCATGGCACTCTACAGCTTTCTGAAGGGACTTTGTGATGAGGAGGGATTTGGCCTCTTCTCCCGGGTAAAAAATAAGACCCGAGGAAATGGCCACGAATTGTGCCAGGGGTAATTTAGATTAGACATAAGGAAAAACTTCTCTCAGAGAGTGGTCAGGCACTGGAATGGCCTGCCCAGGGAGGTAGTCGAGTCACCGTCCCTGGCAGTGTTCAAGAGGAGTCTGGATGAGATGCTATGAGATGTGGTTTAGTAGCTTAGTGGGTAGTAATGGTGATAGCAGGACGGTTGGACTAGATGCTCTTGTAGGTCCTTTCCAACCTTGTAATTCTATGATTCCATGAGTCTATGAAAATATTACAGTATTGATAACATATGCACAAATACTTCATATTATCATTATTGCTATGTAATACATATAAATACATATAATACATATAAATACATTTTTTTTGAGCACATAAAATATTTTTACTTGCTTCTTGGTCTGCATTTTGTATCTTACCTTTTATTATTATTTTTATTATAAATATATTTTATATTTATCAGCCATTTAAAAATGTCAATGTTTTCCTTCAGTCACAGTTGCTGGTATAATTAGAACCTGTGTGGTTTCTTTGCCTAGCTAGCTTGCTCTCTGCTATGTATGGTTTCAGTTGCTTCAAATAAATATTTTCTGAAGCCCAAGTTCATCTTGGTTGTAGAAGAATTTGTTGAGCTTTCTAGAAAACTGTTGGTAAATTTTACACTGTCCTTAATGTTTTTTTGTTTTTGTTTTTTGCAAGATTTTTCTGTTCCGGCTTTCAATGTCTAGTTTTATTGCTCCGGTTTAAACAATTGTATTTATTTATCTTAATAAATTACCTTGAAAATATATTTGATTTATTTGAGTTTCTATCTTATTTTTTATCTGTTTATAGGTGCTTTCAGTTTAACAAATAAAAGCAGGAAATTGAAAATTTAAAACTTTAAGATTTTTTTTATATTCATTATTATAAGCCTGTACATTATTTCAGTTTTCCAACTTTATGAGGATAGTTTGATGCTGTATTTGCTACATTTTGGGTTTTAAAATTATTCCTCAAAGGGAAAAAATTGAAACATTTCTTTTCAAAAATCTGTGCCTTTGGTCACTGGCAATGAAACTTAGACTTGTAGTCTTCAATAATCCTTTATAGTACCATTTCTATTGTCTGAAAATTCAGTAAAGCTTTTCTGATTTTGGTCACAATGTTTGCTGGGCCAAGTGAAAGGAGACACTACAGCCATCCTGTCCGTGAAAAGCAGTGCATCAGTACATCTGCTTAGCTTAAGGAGCCTGTCTTGATAAAAAGCAGTGAAAATCTTGATGTGATGAGAGAAAGCTATAGAAGGCTTCCATTTCTCTGTCATGTTACGCATGCCTGAAAATGCATTTCTAACTGCTTCTCTAGTACACAGAAGATATTTCTAATCAAAGACTATCTAGATATATAGGAGATCTGGAATATTCAATTAGACTAAAGATTACTATGGTATTTTCCTCCACTTCTGCTGATGCGTGAACTTCAACAAATGTAATTCCGATTTCATACCTTAGTTTAGCTGTTTATGAAGGAGAAGTAATGATGCTAAACCCACTTGCTATATATTGTTTCAAAATATCAGAACTGATCCTCAACTTCGTGCTCTTTCGTACTGCAGTCCCCTCAATCATTACTGCCAAAGCTGGGAGATGCTCTGCCTGCAATCAGGATTCTTTCTTGAAGATATGTAATAGTTTTTCTGGGATGGTTAGGGAAAGGGGACATTTCTACATACGCTTTATTCCTCTTATGTATTTTCCACTAAGTGTACCTATAAATGCTTACAACAAAATATTTCAAATTTCTTTGAGCTAGGTTTGTCCCAGCAATATAAATCGTCATTTATTTTATTAAAGGTGATACTGAAAGTTTTGTGAAAAATTCAGCATTTTGTTGCTGATATCAAAAAGCATTGCTGTAATGATAATGTATGGTTAGAGGCTTAATTAAGTTTTCTTAATTTTGCATTAGAATTTAAATAAAAGCTACCAAACAGTTGGATCCATTGTGCTAAGCAACGCATAAGAATATGATAACGGGTTATCCTTGAGTCATAGAATGAATTATCTAATTACCTACTTTAATCAGCACAAGCATAGATTATATCACTATAATGCAAATCAAATTCACTATTTCCACTATTTCTTTGTGTCTGTGTCCAACATTACTGCAGAATTAGAGTAACTTCCTACTCAAACAAACTAGTATGAGATGTAATATTTTGTGACAATTTGCTAGTTACAAGTTACTTTTTATATATCCATGTAAAATATACAAATATAAATATATATATATACTGAGTGATAATGCAATTTCAGAGACTTGATAATTATTTAATTAATAAATGCTTTAGTAATTTCATTATTGTTTTTATTTCCTGTTACTGTCTTTTTTCTTTTAGTGAAATGTGAGTGATTTGCCAGATAAGGTATTTCATAACTGCATTCTTTCTTCCTCAGAAAGCAGCAGCCACTACAAACCAGATTTTTTTTTTTTTTATTCTATTACTTAACTACACATGCACAAAGGCTTCATTTTCAAAGCTGAATATGTGTTAGAGCTCTGTTGCTCTTCAGTGACCTGCTAGCCCACTCAGAATTTAATGGTCTCCATCAAGAGCGGTACCAAACTATTTCCAGCTAAAAAGAGGAACAGATATGAAACAAATTATTTGATGAATGTGTAAAGAAAGTTATATAGAAAATAGGGATCCACACAATAAATGCTGGGGCAGGGAAAGGGGCAGTATCAGTCAGGTAGTGACAGTTTCATATTTGGAATAGCTCTCAATGTAAGTTTGATTATTTAACTACAAAAATACTCCCTGTTCTCCTCTCTTTTTAGGAAAGTGGCATCTTGGGATGAACTGTGAAAGCAATAATGACTTCTGTCACCACCCCCTCAGTCATGGATTTGATTACTTTTATGGGCTTACTGTGACCAACCTTAGAGACTGCAAGCCTGGCCAAGGCAGCGTGTTTTTAAAAGGGGTTCAGATGTACCTTGTCATCCTAATCCAAATCCTTGGAGTCACTGCGGTTTCATTGGCAGTAGTACATTATGTTAGCTTCTTCAAAGTACCTTTCGAAGCACTTGGTTTCTGTCTATTAATAACCTGTATTTCACTTGCGGTTTTGATTTTTTTCTTTTATCATTTCCGACACCTGAACTGCTTTTTAATGAGGGACCATCAGATAATCCAGCAGCCATTATCCTATGAGAATCTTACTCAAAGATTGACAACAGAAGCTGTACGGTTTATAGAAAGGTAGGTTTCTAGCTGTGGTTTGAGTTAATGATGACAATTTACAATGACATTGCTTCCTAGAAAGTAGATTACCACTTTTTTCTTTAAATCATGACTAAAGTTAATCACTGTCAAGAGATAGTTACAACGAAGAGTATGTAAGTGTAGAGGAAAGCCATTACTTTCTACTTTGTCTTAATGTCTATAATTTTTTTTTTCCAAGAGTATGTCATTATTTTCTCTATAAAAATTACAATTTTTTTATGTTTATTTATTTCAGAATAAAAATGTTTAAAAATATATATATTAAACTTCTTACACTTTGTAGGACTTCATTATTTGAAATTTCATGTAACCAAAAATATGAAAAGTGTTTTGTAATGTGATTTAGTTGTATGAAAGCAAAATGTGGACTTGTAATCTATAAGTTTTCTGGAATGAGAAACTGCTCTTCATCATTGTTTTGGTGCATCCATTGAATGATGAAAACTGTGCACCCAGTAGTAACTGAATACATTCATATGGTATCATTGCTGAATGCAAACTTAAACAGAAGAATCAGGGGCTAATTTTTCTAAACTTAATGAATGGATGTGGTAGTCAGCCATACTGTTAGCAAAAAACAATGCCTATCCAAAATCTTGATCAACTGCAATTTTTCTGTCATTTCAGTCATTATAAATATTTGATTTGGCTAGCTCTACTCACAATACCAAATGAAAATGTCTTTTAAATCAGATTTCTTTAACTAACTGTCATAAGTAAATGAAGTTAAACTAAAGCATCATTGTTTCCTCTTGTTAATGCTGATATGTAAATATACATTCTCAGTTGGATTCTAACTAGTTTAATAGTGTAATACTTGTTTATTATACATGCACACAAGAACACATGCACACACCTTTAGAAGTTTTGGGGAGTTTATTTGCTTAGTGACTAAGCTTTTAGTGGTTTAAAATGTCTCTTGATTAGACTAACTATATGTAGGGAGATTCTGCCTTTTTGTATAAGTGTATTACTTTGCTGTAGTAATTCACAGTGTTTTGGACATCTCTGAATTATTCATTGATTTCAACATACTGTCAATTAAATAATAGCTTCAAAACAGGTGAATTCAAGATTGAGAATGAATGCTAGAAAAGTGGTAATGCTATTTATTCATTCTCATAATGCACACAAAGCATAACTTAGTCAACGTTTAAAGCTGGCTAAACAAAATATGGTTGGTGTCAGCACAGCTCTGTTAACTCAGCTGGAGGTTGAGGCTTTACATCAGCTAGCACTTGGCCCCCATTCTCAGAGTCGTTTCTGGACACCAGTTATTTAAAATTGAAGTGAAGGTTAATAGCATATATTAGTAATTTACAATAAACTTCATTACAGGAATTCTGCAATTATATGGAGAATTATAACCCAGACAGTTTAGAGTCAATGCTAAATTAAAAAAAAATATATCCAAACATATTAAGGTATTGAGAAGCCATTAGAGCACCCAAGCAATCTTAATTGTGCCCTGTAGCTGATTTCATATGGCCATAAAACTTGCTCCTGGAGAAAAGTGTGATTAGATTAATATACACTGAACTGATCTGCACCGTATAATATTGTGAGCAACAAAATCAATATTTGCTTTGACACACTAGTTCTGACATTATGTCAGTACATCCATACACCATTGCTTTTGTAACTTATCTACTGACTCGGGCCATTCATAGGGGAACAGCAATCAAGAAACAAACGGGTTTAAACAGCAGACAGACATCTAGCAATCAAAAATGAAGGACTGCCAAGTTTTTGGAAGCCATAGCTGCTTCACAGGATTCTTGTAGTCCACTGTTTTTCAGTGAGCATCCCTCTTTTAGCCACACACATGACTCAGTACTTCATTTATTACACAGGTCTTCTTTTGTTTCAATTAGTAGCAAACTCAGTACTGTACAGCAGTAATCCATGTACACAAGTATACCAGGGTTCAAATAACTGTGAAGCTGAGGAATTATCTTTCACCTTAACTGATTCTTAATATATTCTGTCATCCAGCTAAAACTTGCTAGCTATTTTACATGTTTTATTTGGTAAATTATCATTACAGTGAATATACAAAAAGGTTCCTAATCTTCAGCAGCAGTGGTACTTCCTCTGAAGATTATTAATTTTACATACACATGTACACATGCAATTTTATATATGTGTATATATATATGTGTAGTTATGTGCATAACAAAGACAACACACAACATAAAATAGATATTTTTATCTGTGTAAATTTATTATACCTATTACCTGTCTTTGTAAGTTCTTCACAGTTCAGGCAATGGATTTTCTTGATATTATTCTCTTTTCTAATTATTTCTATCATACTGTTAGATTCATGACTTCTTAATACTCATCAGTTTAGATATTTTTTAATCCTTAGAATTTCCTCACAGAATAGCTATGCATTGTTATACTCACTCTTCTTCACTCTGTTTTTTGGAAAGTTGATACAGTATTTTTTCTTCCTCAATCTAGTATGTTTATTACTCTTCAAATTTGCTCATAGGTAGAGAGAAAGAGAGAAAAAACAACATTGAACACTAGGAGATGACACTGCAGGAGAATATATACAATTGCGTGTGACAGATCTGATGTATGCAAACAAATACAAATTTAATTGCTCACTCTAATTGTAAGTGGGTAGGTCAGCTCACTGTATGATAATTCTAACTTTACTTTTCCCCAAGAGCAAGTGCATGTACATATTTTAAACATATCAGAACACTCTCTAGACATTACAGGATATCTGAAAGTCAAATGGATGCTAATTATTTCATTTTAAGTTCAACGTGGTTGTCACACGTGTTTTCAACATATCCTTTAATAGATAACCAGCTGCACAGACAATCCAAGTTAGAAAATGCCAGACCTTTTTTTTAACATCTTAGAAACCAGTAAGGCAAAAGTATCACTTGATGTTACAGAATCTCCCTCTTAACAAATTCAGATAGCTGATGACAATTAATAACATTTTGTTTTTAAAGCAAAGGTGGAATTCTGTTTTTATAGTGAAGATGATATTGAGAAATTTTCATGCAATTTTTTTTCCAGTCATAGATTACATAGCCATAACGTTCAAAATTTGTGATAGTAGTTATTATTATTATTTTTACTACTTATCTCTTCTATTTCAGTGCTTGAAAGACTGTCACGTATCCAGATTTATTTTCATCTACTCTAGCAGATTTGTTTTGAATTTTTCCATGTGTCACTTGGTGTTAATATTAGGCAGTTGGCATGTTGTACTGAAGTTAGAGCTCTGAAATCAGCCACATTTTAATAAAGCACAGTGTTTGTCTAGCTCAGAAGACATGAAGCACAAGAAAGACATGGAGCTGTTGGAGCATTTCTTGAGGAGAGCAACGAAGATTATCAGAGGTCTGGAGAACAACTCCTTTGAAGAAAGGCTGAGGGAGCTGAGCTTGATCAGAAAGCTCTGGGGAGACCTCATTGTGACCTTCCAGTACTTAAAAGGAGCTTATAAACAAGGTGGATAGTGACTTTTTATATGGTCTGTTAGTGATAGGACAAAGGAGAATGGTTTTAAACAAAAAGAGATGAAATTTAGATTAGCTGTTCAGAGGAAAGTTTTTATTCAGAGGGTGGTGAGGCACAGGCACTGGCTGCCTGAAGAAACTATGAATGCCCCATCCCTAGAAGTGTTCAAGGCCAGGTTAGATGGGGTGCTGAGCAGCCTGATCTGGGTGGCAACCCTGCCCGTAGCTGGGGGAGTAAAACTGGATGAATTTTAAGGTCTCTTCTAACCCAAAGCCATTTGTCCTATGATTTTCAGGCAAAGCTAGGTATATCTACTTTCATAGCTGCTGTGAATGCTTTCACCACCATAGGATCTGTAGTTTAAAAATTCATGTGCTTAGGATGGAATTTGAGGACAATTTCACATTAACAGAAAATTTTTGTTCAGAAAGATAATACCTGTTCATCATATTAAAGATTAATACAGAGTTTATTGTGGACAAGTAAAAGTAAGCCCATGTCATGTTCCCACTTCATTTCCAGAATTAAATCATGCAGAAAATGTCCCTCTGATTTGACAGCCACAAGCCTACAAATACCAAACCTTGCCTATTGTTCTGCCGCAGTGGTTTTGGATGAACATCAGTGCTTGTGAAAACAAACAGAAGTACCCAAGGAGCTTTTAGTTCAGCAGATATTTGAAACAAAATAACAGCAACAACAACAACAAAAGAATTAAGGACCTGTTAAATGAAGGGTGACCTGACATTAAAGCTGTTTTTTTAACAGCTCAAGCCTGAACGAAATTTTGAATAAAGATTCTTCACAGTACATAAGCAGAATTTAATACTATGTACTGCAGAGGTGTTACCATCAATGTGATGCATTTAGATGTTTCCAGTGTCAGTTAAGTGTACGTTAAGGAAAGCTGTATGTTGGATCCATGTAATTTCTCTTGCTAATCAGTAGACTGAAAAGAATGTGATTTGTGTTAGGATAAAAAATTGGTTGCTAGATTTGGGTAAGGGAACCTCAGATCTTTAGAAGCTGAAGTTCCCTGTGTTTGAAGTGTGTAAAAGGTAGTGATGGTACATCTTTGAAGGAGCTGTTTACTGAAGTGATTCAGGAGAATGAAGCTGTTATTGTCAGATTTCTCTCCTACCTACTAGCTGATATTGTCATTCCACTTTCAAGGTCATATTAAAAGTAGTCTTTTATAATTCTCCTCAAGGAGTTTTGGCAGGAGATAAATAGCTGTCTGTGATCTTTTATAGGATATTAATAGGTGAGACACTTCTCCAGATGACAGTGAGCTGTCAATCAGAACCTGTCAATTTGGATTGCAAAGGAGAGAATGATTTAGTGCCCCTTTATGTCAGTCATTGATTGGATGCCTTTTATGAAAGTTTGATCTTTATATCAGTTCCATTAAAGAAAAGAATTGCTGCGTCTTGGGAATAACGTTCTTTAGCAATACAGATATACATTTATGAGCATGTACAATCTGTGAAATCAGAACAAGACAGTTTGCATGAAGTGTAAATCATGCCTGCACTGTTACAAGTAAAAAGTATATTTTTCAGGTATTCCACCCTAAAATTTATATATTGCTCTCAATTCAGTGAACTGTGATTAAGGAAAAAGCTGAAGATGCAATAAAAAAATTCAGATTGTAAAAAAAACAAAACAAAACAACAACAACAACAACAAAAAACCAACAGAAACAGCTGCCTTCTAAAAATGTTCTTTAATGAAGGGGTCAGTGTTAGATTAAGATACATATTAAACATTAAATTTATAAGTATACATCTTTTTTACTTGAAATGCTGACATTTTCAGTCTTTTTAATTGACTCAGAAGCCTCCTATATTATTTTTGCTACAGTAATGTAAGTTTCCCACATATATGACCTGTCAAATAACAATAAATACAAACCTCATGGTAAATGTATATTTTATGAGAAATATTATTTTATTTTTATTTTTGGGAATCTCTACTTTATAATATGCTTATCAGCACTGAGATTATAAAGAATATATGAAAAATTATCTGAAGGGAATTCAAATATTTTTTTCAATTTCCCACATGATAAATACTCTCTTTATTCTGTGATTAGTTGACTGCTTTTTTAAAAAGGAGATGTATTTATGGAGAAAACTTCCCAGTTTGAAACACTGTTATTCAATGAGTAATCTAGGTAAAATTTTCCCTTTTTTTGTTTATTCATTGCTGCCTGTGCCAGTAAGAAAGTTTTAACTACGCAACTTCTGCCAGAACAGATCCAATCAATGAGAAAAGATAAATAGAGCAAAATATACTATATTTGTTAATTTTCCTTGTTAGTAGAATATTGATGTCATATGAATCTTTTTTTATGAAAATACTTTGTTGATAGATTAGAATATATATTTTTAAAATGAACAATTTGCATGTGCATATCTGAATTGTTCCTCCATCCCTTTAAAAGATGGATGAATTAACTGCATGAGGAAATATATAGTTTTCCTTTGATGTTGACATGAATCATATATATTATCCACCACAAAAGTGGCTAGGGAAAATACAGTAAATAACGCCCAAAATACTCTATAATTATCTGAGTGTCTAAAGGTGAGATCCAGACAAGTCCTCTGGCTAGTGCTCTTGTGATTCAACGGATATTTACAGGATATGTAATGTATTACAAATGTTGTTAGAGCATATAGTAGTAAATTCAGCTAGTACTGCACACTTTAAAGTAAAGTTCTATAAATAATGCATAAGGAAGTGTTCTTATTTGAGCTTTTCTTTCACCTGCTGGAACTGATCATAAATATCACGTTGACATATCACATGAACAGCAAAATTTACAGAGTGTTTATTGTGCTCTTTCATCTCTGTTCAAGAAGTAGAATTAAAACAATGGAGACTTTATTACTGTGAGAGGAGAACAATTTCTTTGTATTAATATGTATTTTAAAATTATTTATGCCTTGAGGCAGCATATAAAAATGCAGTGTATTTCTAGTGTTACATGCTGATCACATGCATAGAAACACCTCATTAAATGTCAGGAACAGATTTTGTCATAAACCTTAGTCTGGATAAAGGAGAAATTGCTAGTATACTTGGTTTGACACAGTCTGATATTATGGTATTGGCCCAGGTCCTTATAATAATCTAGATAGTTGATTACCTTCCATATGACCTTGTTGAAGAAAGTGACTATATATACATATGTATATTGTCTTAAATGGGTATGTTTCTGAACAGCAGTTGCATTAGGGCTCTTAAACATGTACTTCTAAAACTAATAGATTCTTGTAGCCAGAATGTGCTAGATTCCTGGCTTTAAATAAAATCTCTTTTTACAAATATAGGAAACAGTAATTGACTAAATTTTGTTTTTGTTTTTATGCATTCAATTCAATGTGCACTTAACTGAAATTTTTACTGTGTTTTTGTTGTGTGTTCAGGATTTACATTGTAATCAGATACTTTATCCTGTTTTGTATTCATTTTGCTTTTTTTGAGCTCTACTGCCAAAACAATTCTGCTTCAATTTTTTTTTATAAAATAGACTAAATCTAGTTTTTTTGTTGTTGTTGTAGTTATTTGTTTCGTTTTTCTTTTTCCCCAGGAACCATAATGCACCATTTCTTCTTGTCCTGTCTTATCTTCATGTCCATACTGCTCTATACGCTTCAAAAATGTTCAGAGGAAAAAGCAGGCATGGATTATATGGAGATGCAGTGGAGGAAATGGACTGGAGTGTAGGTATGTTGATCTTAGGTTAGTATCAGTGGAGGTAATTCATGCATGTCTATCAAACATAGAATTCTGCAATTTAGATATCTGTAGTATATTACACATAATTTCCCCCAATAGTTAGGGGGCAAGAAGCAGGTAAGAAATAATAACTACTTTATTATGTCTTACAAATACTTACTCTCTTCTTTGACTATAACAGTAAATCAGTGTGGACTTTTTTCACAAAAATGGTATTTCCTGATTCAGAAATTCAGCTTTGGTGCATATATATGTAGGGTGATCCAAAAGTAATGCTTCCGTTTTATTTCCATGGAAACTACAACAGACAGAAAGAGTAAAATAACTCTACTTGATGGAGCAAATTCTCATCTACAAGCCACCATTAGCTATGCATTTGTGCCAGTGATGAACAAGAGCCTGCATGCCGTGCTTATAAAAATCTACATGTCCATCTGGAACGTGGCTAATCTTTCATGTAGCTGTAACCACTGCTGAAATGTACCACCTTCCACCTCACTGTGTTCACACCCACTGTTTGGTGTCCATAAATGTCCAGCAAGTTTTGACTAGTGTCATTGGGTGCCATTTTTTCTGCATGGAGGAATTAAATTCCACCCTTTGCTTTACTTCCATGTCAGATGCCATTTTGCCAGACTGTCCCTCTGCTGCCATCTGTCACACAGCAACAAAATGTAGTGGAATATTGCTGGGAAGGTTTAATCTTTACTGCCATGCCACCATCTGCCTCTGACGTGGGCCAATATAATAAATTAGGAGGCACTAATAAGAGCAGCCCTCATATTTTTAAACTATGCAAGAATGTGTGGATAAACCTTGTGTATATTCTTTTACATCTTTTGCATCAAGAATTCTAGTTGCAGAAGTTAGAGGACCAAAGACAAGGTACGTTTAATGATTTGTAATTGATTCAGTGCAATACTTGCAGAAATAAACAATCTGGGAAAAACCTTATGAGAAACTGTATGCATTTGGAAGGAATGGCTTTCAGTATGTGGGGTAAATGGATTAAGTAGAGAAAAAAGCTCTTTTTTTATGTCTGATTTTGTAATGAGAAAGAGGATTTAATTTAATATGTATTACATCCTGAATCTTTATCACTTCCGTCAGTGCCAACCAGTATTTAATAAATCTAGTGCTTGCAACGGATAAAGGTATTCAAACTGTTTCAAACTACAGGACACCAAAATATGATTTTAAATGATTGAGATAGATCAGATATAAAAATCTAGTAGTGATAACATAGGAATTTTGGAAAAACTCAAGAGAAGAGAAACATGAGTTTCTTCTAGCATTGTCCTTTATTCTAGGAGCATCAGAGCTAGCAGGGCTATATCAATTAGGAAACAGATTGTCAGGTAATTTAAACTAGTGTACAAACATCAAATTTTGTCTCAGCTGAGGATCTGGCTATTTGGTGTGGTTTATGTCTTGTAAGAGTCCTCTTCTGACAGATTGCATATTGGCTCCAGGAGGCAGCAAATGCATTTATTTTCTCTGTTATTTTTTCCTCCATTATTAATATAATGAAAGAAAGTTATGTCTGACATTCTAAAAGAGACTGAAGGAATAATATAGTCTTCTCGTCCATTGACGAGAGCACTTCTTTCCATTAACTTCCAATGAAAATTCCAGTTTTAATGAATCAACTATATGAGACAAAGTACATTTATTCACTAAACTACTGATGCCAGTAACTAGTGATTTCCTGGAGTGCTTCTTAAGACACTGGTAGAAAAATAAAACAAAATTGACTGGAAAAGCTGAAAAAAATGAAAACTATCAGCTTTCTACAAAGGGTTGTATTATTATTTGTTAAACAGAAATTAGTATTTATGCACAGAGGAATGTAATTTGCAAAATAAGAACAAATTATGCCACATGTAGCAATATGCTACACTATCTTTTAATTAAAGATAGTACAAGCATAATAAATAAATAATGAATGTATGGAAAATATGATTATAGTATATCACCAAAAATGTTTGACACTTTCCAGGAATCCGATCACCAACTAAATTCATTTCTAAAAGAAATTTCCAGTGTTCAATTTGTTCAGTGAGAAATAATAATCTTTTGTGGATGACTACAAAGAAAAGAAAAAAAAAAAAGAAGAAAAATCTGGAGAACAGCAGAGACAATGTTATGGTTGTTAAGTAAGAGTAAAGGAAAATTTATATCAAACTGGGCCATGAAATGTAAATTAAATATTGTCCCTGATATGAGACCAATTAGTATCAGAAAGAAAGCTTTAACTGTCATATGCAAGAGGAAGAATAATTTCTTTTTTAAAAGGCAGAGAAGTCAACTTTGACTAAGAATCCTAAATGAAAGACAATTCACCCTTTTTATTTGTTTATGTATTTAAATTCAATTACCTAATTGGACAATGATTCAATTAAAAGTCAATCTCCATGCTAGGAGGTAAAAAACAGATATAAAGCATAAGTAAAATACTGAATTTTTCACATTTGTGACTTGTTAAACCAACACTGAAGAACATGATTATGGTCCATGTCAAAAATAGTAAATACAAAGTATTTGAATAAGCTTTAGGTCTGTGTATTTCGACTATTTTTGTGTACTGATATGTGTTTAACAGAATTCAATGTTTAAAGCATTCACAGTTATAATGTCACTGTATGTGACATGCCTTAGAGTTATTCTCTGGATAATAACATTAAATTTGTTTCAATGTAGGATAAGCACCTTATTAACACTATTAATTATAATTCAACTGAGAGCAGACAAAATAATCTTGTAGTCTAAAATGGAAAAAGAAATGATGAATGAATGAACAGAGTGTTATCCTTCTTTTCCTTCCTCTCTTCTTTCATTCCTTCATTTCTGATTCAGTATAGGAAAATAAATTGATATTTTCAGAAAAGTTTTTGCTCTAAATTGCATAACACTAATTTCATCCAAAAAAACTAGCACTGTGAAGAGTTCTGAAGCCCTCTGTAGACTTGTATGCAAGCTGCATGAAGATAGACTAATCCAAAATCACTTCTGGAAATGGCTGTTTATTGTTCTGTTTACAGTAGTAAGCCTACTAACCAGTTTTTAATCCTTTGGAACAATCAATGCTAGATGTCTGAAGTGTAAAAATGTCTCTGAAATTGTAGTCTGGCACAAGCTAGGTTCCTGTAAGGTAACTAAGCTGGATGTCTTTATTATGAGAATGCCCTGCAAGCTGAAGAAAAACTTAACTGCTTCTCTGCCATATTCTTTTATTGTGTATTAGGATCAAGTTATGCCAAGATGCAAAAATTTTGCCATCTGATATTACTTAGAATAAGAGGAGTGGGATCTTATTGTGTCTTGCTCTTACTTCAAGCTTGTGGTTGAAATATCTTAAAAGGTTCAGTAAAAGTCTATATTGTGAGAGTAGCTCCATATCTCCTCAGTACAAAAGAGATAATAGAGCTATTGAAGAAAGTCCAGCAGAGGTCTGCAAAGGTGATTTACAGGACTGGAGCCTCTCTCCTGTGGGGAAAAGCTGAGAGTACTGGTACTATTCAACATAGGGAATAGAAGGCTCAGGGGGATTTCATCAGTATCTACACATACCTGAAGGAGTGGGCAAGGAAGACAGAGCCAGGCTCTTCTCAGTGCCTGCTGGCAGGAAAAATGGGCACAAACTGTAGCACAGGAGGTTCCATCAGAAAATCAAAAAGCACTTATTTACTATGAGGATCATGGAGCACTGGCACAGGTTGCCGAGGGAAGATGTAAAGTCTCCTCCTTGGAGATACTCAAATGCTGTCTGCACATGGGCCTGGGCAACCAGTCTGAGTTAGGTGCTGGACCAGAGGTCTGTTCCAACCTTTAACCATTCTGTGATTCTCTGGGATGTTCAGGAAAAGGGAAAAGAAGCTATTTGCTAAAATTGATTTATACTTTGAAAACAAATCAGGCATAACTTCTAAGAGTTAGTCTGGAAGAATCAAGGAACTATTCACTGAAGAAAACAGGAGCAAAATGCATTAAGTTACTACAGTGATTACAAATATTGAGGATGCTAATGATATCTTAAATAAGTTTTCCTTACTAAATTGTACAGTGTATTCTTGCTATGTCTAATGATGAACAAGGGGAAATTAAGATATGAAATCTAGAACAGAACTTGTAAACCCTAGCTCTTTTAAATGAAATCTCACTATATTTCAATAGCTAGTTATTCAAATTCAAATTTGCACTGGTATAATCCATAGAAACATCAATATTCAGAAGCTTTCATTACTGTAGAGTTTATGTAAGATGAACACTAGCATGCTAATAATCTCCAATTGAATGAGTTTAAGTTAAGATGCCAGGAAACAGTAAAAAAAAAAGATGAGATTTCACTTCCTATTTATTTATCGGAGAGAAATAGAGATTGAAGAGTTATCTCACATTTGGATTATAATGCTGGTCCATTTTAGAGCTGAGCAAAATAAATATTTGTGCCTAAATGCAAAGAAAGGACTTCAGAAATAAACAAAAAAAATAAACCACAGATGAGGAAACAATCGTCCAAGGACTGATCTTTTTTTTTTTTTTCTTTCAGAAATTTATAAGATTATTTTTTTCTCTTTTGTCCCTAATTTTATGGTGTTGTATGTAATCTAAAATCCTGTTTATCTTAGTAATTAATTTCAATTAATTTTTTTTCCAATGAATCACCAGATTTTGATGAATGAGTATTTGTTTTTTAAAATCACTATTAGAAAATATTAAAGACAAATATAGGATAATTTAAAGTAAATGGTTCAGAAGGGATAACTATCACTACAGAATTTAGTAACCTTTACTGAATAGCTCATGTGAAAGCCTTAACCCTGGCACCCAGATCATTGCTGTGCATCAGTCTTTCACTGAGAGCACTGTGCCTAATTTTCAAACTAATAGTATTAATGTAATTGAAACCTTGGGTACTAATGTGTATATGTTTAAAAAGGTAATATACAGTTTCTGTGATCCTTAATGTTGATCATTTTCTCCATTTTTGACTTGTGTTCAACTCTGAAGTGAAGTAAATCAAAGTTCTAAGTGGAGAATATTCCAATGTAGTACAAGAAATTTCTATTGACTCCTGTGTTTTTTCTCAGACCCCACTGTTTTAGTAATAGATCGATAATAATATACATTTCCAGAAATAATCTGAAAGCTACTTCTGGAACACCAGAAAATATTTATGGAAAAGAAATCTGTAATATGCTCACAACCAATTTAGTAAAATTATTTCTCTGGTGTAGGTATCATAGTCTAAAGCACTCAAAACAAAACATAGGGTCTAAATTTTACAGCCAATAATTCTTAATTTTTGTATGTTTTCATAGTAGCATGTAATGTATCTTCTATTTCTTAGTAAAAATATTTTCCTTCTCATTTAAAAAGTTATTTTACAAGCCTACTGCCTCTTAAACTTGACCTATTTTTTTAATTACAAGTAATTAAAAAATATTTTATTAGTTATTTCAAATTTTTCTGCAGTGACATTGTAGTCCTAGTCTTTTAATATGCTTTTTTAATATACTCTTTTTCCTTTAATATGCTAGGAAAGAGTAGTATCTTTTATTCTTCTAGGAAACAGACATAGCATTGGTAAGTTTCAGCTGAAACCTATGTCTTTTCAGTAATATATAATTGTTAATGTCTGTTATTATAAATTACCACAGCTTTATTTTAATAGACAGTAAAGTGTTTGTATGCTTTCAAACCCTGTTTAGAATCCTACTCTCTTAGTATCAATCTAGAAATATATCATAAATCTTTTGATAAGTCTGAATTGTGCTAAAAATTGAAGTAAACAATAATATGAAAGAAAAAAAACATTCTTATCACTTTTTGTAAAACACTGAATTAGCTATACTTATTTTTTTCCAGAAAAAAATCTTGTACGTTAAATCTTTGTAAGGTGAGCCTAATTTGTCATTACTTTTCACCTGATGTAGTCATTTGTAATAGTGCAAAGTCAATTTAAAAGATAATCAAAGCAGAATGATACCACCTATTACAGATGTTAGATTATCAGACTTAAATTGTTTTATTCAGCTATGATGAATGTGACATAATCTTAGTTAAGCCTGTAAACTAAAAAGATGAAACTAAAGTTCTGGAGACTGATACCTAGCATGTTTCTTGACCTTGCTTTTCTGAATTGATACTGGTATATGCGAGAAGTCTAGGTTTATTTTTAAGTTGCTTTGGTTATCATTGAAGATGTTCAGCCAGTAACTCTAGGAATAAGGTATAGAGCCAGTTCAGTACTTTATGAATAGTATTTTCCCACTCTAATCTGCCATCCTGCACTTACTCTAACATAAGAGACTGTTTTTTTTTTCAGCTAAGATAGTAGTTAAGCTCTTGAAGCACATTAAGTCCTCAGCTCAGATCTGGGAAAATTGTCAATAAGAATGCAGATTAAAGAAATTTGTAGTTCTGCCTTTTATGATGCGGATGCTTTCCAGTTGTGATCTGGGCTAAAACCCAAACACATTTGATATGCCACTAAACAATAATGACTTTCAGTCACTACTGAACAGGACTGAATTTAAAAGATAAGTGATAAAAGACTCCTGTTCATATCTGATAAGCCTCCTGAGCTATCTAATCCTCCTTAAGTACAATTTCCTTTTTCTATAGTACATCTTTGTACACAACAAATCTCCTTATAACATTTTTTACAAGATTTTAAAGCAGATTTTAAGCAGCCATTCCTATATCATTTCTTAATCAGCCAGATTTAAATAATGTCTTAATAATGCATTCTCCATGATAGAAAACTTCAGTGTAAAGCTTGTTGTACTAGCAGCACTGCGTTGTTCAAAATTTGTTGCTATCTGCTGAACAGATTTCATTTGTATCTGATATGGCACAAGTTAAATTATTAGCACAAAATGTATTATTCACTTTACATAAAAGTAATAATACCACTTTCAAAATTGTAAAGTATTTCTGTTAGTAATAACCTTCTGAAAAATGATCCTAGTGGAAAAAAAAAAAAAAACAAACCCAAAACAGTGAAATGACATCTAATATTGTGATCAAAATGCTCTAATCAGTGAAGAAAATGAAATACTTTATGCTTGAGATAGACAAATATCCACTGGTAGGAGAAAGCTCACAACTTGTTTCAGATAACCTTGGGATAACAGAATCCCAGGGATGCTCCAGACTATGAGGATATGAAATTCTGCAATAAAATGGGCAACCAACATTTTGTTTGATCTACCACATAAATGATATGTTTTTTTGCTCCATACTTGGGGTGGGTGGGGAGTCAACATCTTTGCAATAGAGAACACAGTAAAGGTTTAAGCCAAAACTAATATGGAACATAGTGACTTCTCTGTATGCCTGGATAAGGTTATACATAAACAGATAGTGCTAAAAAGAGGTAAGAAACAAGGACACTGAATGGGACTCATGTTACCCAAGTTGAGACTAACATTATCCTAATGGTAGAGAATCTCAAAAACACAGACTGAGAAAACAGTTTAATGGAAGCTAGTAAAGGCTTTGTTGATAATCTGACTCTATATGACATTTTTAGCATGGGTAATGTGAAGCTGCTAAGTAGAATTACATTTGCTTCTTCTCAAAGAAGTAACAGAAGTGTATAAAAGTCATAGAGAGAATTGGATCAGGATGCAAGAGAGGGATATGATTTATAGCTCCCTTTTCCATCTTTGGAGATTGTGTCCCTATTTTGAACCTGAATCCTTCTACACTGACTTATGATTTTACCATCCTTTTTTTCTTCTATGCTTAGAACACAGAAAGCAATATCTGTCAAGTTATTTATAGAGCATGCAATCATGGTTTTCATAAAGAATGCAGTTGAGCTAGTAGGTAAAGTATGTTGCTGTTGTAGCTTACGTATCAACGAAAGAAGCCTGAATGCAAAATAAAGAGGCAGAGGAACTAAAAATGAGAATCTTTAATCTGGTTGTTTAAACCTTCTCACCCAAGCCCCTTCCTTGTACCTTCGGAAAGTTTTTTAATGGATTATCCAGTACCTCAATATAACCGATAGAGTGCATGAATAATTGTACGTTTGTACAGCTACACAAAAGACACAGAATAACTTTGTAAGTCTATAATATCCAGTATTACAAAATGGGAAAAATATTTTTTTCTATGCTTGTGCCTTATGATACAATCTTTAACCATACAGTTACTTTTCATGTCATTTCTTTTCCCACTGGCACCCTGTCTTCTCATAACAGATCCCTTTCTTAATGAGCAGCTATTCAACAGTAGGTGTATTCCTAGCTGTTAAATATGAATTTTCATGTTCTGTTTAACAAACAGTAATGAAGTTCTGTTTTGATAAGAGTAGAAAGGCAATACAGAGGGGCCTGGATAGACTGGATCGATGGGCCAAGGTTAACGGTATGAGTTTCAATAGGGCCAAATGCTGGGTCTTGCATTTTTGTCATAACAATCCCAGGCAACCCTACAGGCTTGGGGAGGTGTGGCTGGAAAGCTCCCTGATGGAAAGGGACCTTGGTGTACTGATGGACAGTAGTCTGAATGTGAGCCAGCAGTGTGCCCAGGTGGCCAAGAAGGCCAATGGCATCCTGGCTTGTATCAGGAATGGTGTGGTGAGCAGGACTAGGGAAGTAATCCTCCCCCTGTACTTGGCATTGGTAAGGCCTTGAGTACTATGTTTAATTTTGGGCACCTCAGTACAGAAAGGACATTGAGGTCCTGGAGCAGGTCCAAAGAGGGGCGACAAGGCTTGTGAAGGGCTTGGAAAATCAGCCCTATGAGGAGAGACTGACTGAAGGAACTGAGGCTATTTAGTCTGGGGAAGAGGAGGCTGAGGGGCTGAGGGAGACCTTATTGCTCTCTTCCAATATCTGAATGGTGATTGCAGCAACAGCGGGGTTGGTCTCTTCTCACTGGTGACAGGATAAGGGGAAATGGCCTCAAGTTGTGCCAGGGGAGGAAAGACTTCTTTACAGAAGGGGTGGTTAAGCACTGGAATAGGCTCCCCAGGGAGGTGGTTGAGTCACCATCCCTGAATGTGTTTAAAAACCATTTGGATGTCGTGCTCGGGGACATGATTTAGTGGAGGGTTGTTAGAGTTAGGGTAGTATGGTCAGGTTGTGGTTGGACTCAATGATCTTTAAGGTCTTTTCCAACCTGAGCAATTCTATGATTCTCTTCCATGATTCTATTCTGTGACATCTCTCATCTTTTCTATGGCATTATATTACTAGAGTGTATAACAGATTCACAAACAAGTTTTTTCACAGTTTTTGTAATACAGAGAGGTCTAATTAATCTGTTCTATAGATGAAAAACTGGAGCAGATAGGTGATGTTAAGATTTACTAACTACTATAGTTTACTAAAGTATAGTTTACTGACTAGTATAGTTTACTAAAGTTTACTAGCCTTTTATACTTTATTCATAGCTGGCTACATCTCATTTAAGTGTAGAAAATAAAAAAAAAAAACAGACCATCTGCATTTTAGTTTCAGTGAAGATGCAGAGATGCCTACAACTTTTAAAATCACCACCATTTTTTGGGGGGGTGAAAGTCATGACATATTTTCTTACTTCTTTTGAAATGTATCTTAGTAATTTTGAGACCATACTGTTTAAATAAGTAAATAAATAAAAAAGGAACTAGTTATTTGTGTGAAAAGAATAATTATAAAATAATACGGAGATCAATATCAATTCTATGTTGTAGATTATGATTATGCGTCCAGAGAAGGGCCATGAGTAAGATCAGAGGGCTGAAGTACCACTTCTATCCTCTTCTATGAAGAAAGGTTGAAGGATTTGTGTACATTCAGTCTGGAGAAGAGAAAGCTCTGGAGAGACCTCTCTGTGGCCTTCCAGTAACTAAAAGGGGCCATCAGTAATGTTGGAGAGAGTCAGGTTGTGTAGTGACAAGAGGTAAAGGCTTTAAACTAAAAGAGGGTAAATTTAGATAAGACACTGGGAGAAAGTTCTTTGCTATGAGGGTGATGAGGCACTGGAACAGGTTGTCCATAGAAGCTGTGTATGCCCCATCCCAAAAGGTATTCAAGGCCAGGTTGGGGCTATGAGCAACTTTGTTGAGAGGTGTCCCTGCCTTTGCAGAGGTGTTTGAACTAAGTGATCCTTAAGATCCCTTCTAATCCAAACCATTCCATGATTCTATAATTCTGTGAGTATTGTTAATTGGCAAGATGGTTTGTATTAGTAAATTGACATGAAATGGAAATTTCTTTTCAAACTGCTGAATTAAACGGCTCAGATTCCTGGTGGTAATAAGTTCTTGTTGATGGAGTTGGTAGAACTGCCTTTTTGTAGACTGGTTGTTTTGCTTACTTTTTGGTAATACTTTTGATTGCTAAAGCAACAATGCTAAGTAAGCAAGCTAATAATACAAGATCATACAAGTAAGTATTGTACATTTTGCATTACAGAAAATTAGTAGGGATTTTCTATTTGTTATTGTTGTTGTTGTTGCTTTAAAAAAAAAAAAAATTGTACCAGCAGGTATGTAATTGACTTTTTAAGGTTCGGGAAAGTACAAGTGTAATGAAGCTTGATGTCATCTACATGGACTTGTGCAAGGCCTTTGACATGGTCCTGCACCACATCCTTCCAGTACTTGAAGGGAGCTTAGAAGTAGGAGTGGAACTGACTTTTTAAAGCAGTCTGACAGAGACAGACAAGGGAGAATGGCATTAAACTAAGAGAGGAGATTTATCTTAGATGGTAGGAAGAAATATTTTTACTCGGAGGATGGTGAGGCACTGGAACAGATTGCCCAGAAAGGTTGTGGATACCGAATCCCTGGTATTGCTCAAAGTCAGGTTGGATGGGGCCCTGGACAGCTTGATCCAGTTACTGGCAAGTGTGACCATGGCAGAGGGCTTGGAACTAGATGATCTTTAAGATATCCTCTAACCAAAGCCAGTCTATGATTCTACGGATTAGTCAAGCGCAGGATGAGAGATAAAGACTCACAACTTTGATGTTATCCAGATTTTTCCCCCACTATCGGATTGTAAATCGGATTGTAAAATAAGTCATTTATGTTTTGTTTCATGATACTGCTTAGGAAAAAAAAATATTGAATCTTTACTACGTTTTCTTAGTTGTTTCTTTTTTTTAATACTGTTTTTTTGGTTTGTTTGTTTATTTGTTTGTTTTCTCCCACACATTTCATTTAGTATACTCAAGTTTTTTTTTTTACTATTTTGAAAAGCTTTCTTTTTTGTTTTCTTTTTATTTTTGGCTTACTTCCTGTATTTTGTATACATGTTACTCTTTTAAATTATTTCTTTTCTCTATCCAGCAGTGAAAAACTTTTTATAATGTATTGTCATGAAAGGCATGGTGTAGTAACCCTGAGAACACCCAACTGATTATACGTTACAGTAGTAAGCACAAAATACAAAGGAACATTTGAAGAGCTGAATTGTTTTCTTGAGACGATGGAAGAGAAACTCCAGGATAATCAAATCTCTACTTTAGACTAGAGTCTTTCCACAGTAAAGAAAATTTATTTTTCCATTTCTTCCTAACAAGTTTTGTCAATGAAAAGCCTTTAATGAATTAACTCAAAAACTTTCTGTCAGGATTAAATTGTAAATACTACTATATTTAGAATAGAAACAAGGGATAACAAATAAAATACTGTACCAGAGGGTATCAGAGGCTGTGATATATGATGTTTGAAAATATAACTTCTTAAAATAAGATTGTTTGCATACATAACTGAACTAGATTGGGGCAGTCAGGGAAAAAGATTTTAACGTGTCTATGGTAGGTCTCTTAGCATCTCTGGAAGAAGGACTTTATTCCCTTTTGGTAGATTATTTTCTTTCCCTAATTGTCAAAAATGATCATGGCCCATATGGTAGTATGTACATTGTACTATTGTTATGGTATTCTGGTCCCAAAATAGAGTTTTAAGACTAGGGTCCTCTCTCCCATGTTGATATGAAATGTCCCGTTGATATAAGTAGTTAGGTTAACTTTTACGTATTTCCATATCTGCAATAGTGGTTTTATCTTCCATTAAAGAAATTTCTGCCTTTCTGAGGTGAGAGAGGTACACTTTCATCTAAGGGTTGAATTTGACTTTTTTTTTCAGCTCCTCATATAGTAAGAGCAGATAATTTATTCTTTTCTTTCCTTTGTAGTTCCTCTTTGCTAGTTCTCCCAGTGGATTGTCACAGGAAATCACATTGTATTTTTTCCCTCCCTTTTGCTGCATTTCATTACTTGAAATCTCCTACAGTGATCAGTCTCTACTGATAATAGCTTATCAGCACATTGTTGTTTAGCTAGTTTTGGAAAGACTAAAGAGGAAAAAAAAAAAACTGTAATGCAATTGAGATTCAAAGGAAGATATCAATTTGACAGACTTTAGTACTAGATATTCTTTATGAAGATGTGTCTTTTTAGATGAGCTAACAGAATTTTTTATTTAAACTAACTTTTCCTTTTATATGTAAATATTGCCAAGTTCCATACAACTCGTGCATTAGTTATTCTTCCCTGAGATTTGAAGAAGACGTCTTGTTAATTGAAAGAGAATAAGATTACATTAAGATCAAGATCTTTATGTACCACAAGTAGGTGTTTCTAGGTGTCAGATATCCTGGTCCTTCATACTGTTTTGCTATGTTTTGCTATGTTTTGTTATGTTTTGTTATGTTTTGCTTTGTTTTATTTTGTTTGTTTTGTTGGTTGCTTTTGTTGTTGTTTTGTTTAATTTTATTTTGTTTAAAGAGGGTTTTTTGAGGGACCTCTTTGGAAAAAAAATAAAGTGTGCGTGCAAAAAAGCAAGAGACCTGTCCTGATTAATACTTATTCCTTTAAACCACTCTGGGATAAGTCTTCTGTTTGTGTAAAATGATGTAAGTGCCCTGGAGTCAGTAGAAATGGGCTGAATTGAAGTCAACAACCATAATATGAAAAGGTTTTGATTGCTGAACACAGTGCCATCACAATCTTTCAAACCATATTTATTAGAGATTTGGCTATATTAAATAAATTAAAACAAAGGAAAAAGTTTGCAATAGAAGAACAGTAAATTTTGTAACATAGTTTAACCATGTAGTCAGAAATATAGCAGACAGTGCTTCTTTATAATATGTGTAAGAAAATGCTAAGTATTTTGCTAGCAAAGCTGGCAAGGAAAAAGAGGAAAGCAGAGGTGGCTGTCAGCAACTTACAGGCAGGGAGCAGTAGCATAGAAATGTCAAATGTCCATTAGCAGAAAATTAGAGAGAAAACCAAAGCCAAAGGTAAGGATGATGTGTGTGCAGCTGAAGTGGGACAAAATGTCCCATCTGTCTCTTGAAGTCCTGACTAGGGCCAAAATGTTAGGAGTTAAAATAATACAAGTTCCTTTGTATCTACCACACCACATCCCACAGGACAAGCTTTGAACTTCCTCAGCATGGTGTGAAGGGCAAAGTGCTGGTAGAATGGCTTTTTTAAACCAGTATAATTTTAATAAGGCACAAAATCAACGGGTTTCCCTATAATCCTGAAACGCTTCTAGGGGATTTTATCCTGAATGTTTTTGCCAATTTAGAGCTGAGATAGTCAAGCCTCATATCCTAGATTTCTCAGTAAATTTCAACTTTTGTGCAGTTCTACTGTAGTTCATCAGCTGGCTGCTGCAAGTACCCCCAGGTTCTTTTCATAAAAAGTGAATGAATAGTTGAAACAGTTAAAGAGAACATTGAGGTCTGTCTCAATAGAAAATGTTGGAGAATAATATCACAGTTCTTTCACAGAACATAAGCTGATTTGCTGATGTAACGTTTAATTACTTCCTTCGTTCTTTATGAACCTTAGGAATACTGAATACAGCTAGCCATGTTTCTCCGCTGTCTTTGAGAGCAGAAATCTACTTGTTTTTGATAAATTCTCTTTGCCTCCAATACTGAAACTGCAGTCTGTTACAGAAGCATGCATATGAAATGTTGAGATTTTAAACATCTCCTTTTCAAGAATATCTGTCTATGTGCAGCTTCTCAGCTTCCATAGATTTGATGTTAAAAGTTCAGAAAGAATTAGTCCTCTAAAAATACATACATTAATAGAGATGTACCAACCCTCTCTAATTCTCTGTAACTGCCTCTCCACTTATAGAATAACACCCTTCCTATAATTATGAAATATTCTCTTTGGGACTTCCTAGTCATTGCTTGCTATATGTTCCTTGAAGAGTTTACCTTGGCTCTAACAGTCCCTTCCTCAGATTTGCAGTTAGACTACTTTGTTTCTTGTATCTGTGTTAGTATTTCAACTGATCAGTAGTGTTACTTAAGTGAATAATCTTTCTCATTTCAAATTCAACTTTCAGATTTGTCCTTAAAAAATTATCTTAGTGGGATTCTGGTAGTCAAGTTGACTGACATATTTATCTTTCCTGGACTTCAGAACAGAAAATGACAGCTTATATTCTCTTCCTGTAGACAACTGTTTTAACAGTAAATGCTATTGTGAAACTTCAGCAAAAACTCTTTCTTAGTAGTCTGGATTTCCTTTTTTCATAAGATAGTTTATCAGTCTTTTTAGATAATCATCAATAATCAATGACAAAGACAAGAAAAAAAGTTACTTGTGTTCCCTTCTGATAGTATCCTAAGGAGCCTAAACCTGTATGAATACTACCATAGTGAGTATGCACACAGTGTTTTTTTTTTTTTTTAAACAAAAAAAAAAAAAAAAGAGAGAGAGAGAGAGAAGTATTTGGAAAAAAAAATAAAATAAATCGACATATGAAAATATTTGTGGCCTTAAATTTTCTTGATTATTACCACTTCCTAAATTTAGAATATCATCTTGAGTTTACGTTGAAGTTTACATTCTAAAGTGGAAAGTTTCACTGAGAACAGTTTTCACAGTCGGACAATCTTTCTTATTGGTATTTAAAGTGTCTGTACAAAGATTCATTCACTGCTAGTGTGATTTGGAGACGGTGATTGCACAGTAGGCTTCAACTGTCTTAGCAGGCAAAAAAGGCACTGAGTTGCCCAAAAGCACTTAGAGAACTAGGTGACCTGACGAGCCTGCATGATGATGGGGAAAAATGGGGATGTCGTGTCAAGGGGGCGAAAAACAAGAGTCTTTTGTTCTGTGGGTGAATTAATGATCAGCTGCCTTCATGTAAGATTGGATTTGGACAATTAAAATCAGAAAGCTGCGAAATGAAAAGAATAAAGATTTAGTGATGAATGCTAATCTGATCCTGATAAAAACACTATTTACTTTATAGTATATTATGTCTAAGCTCAGTTTCCAAATTCAGCAAAGATGAAAAAGTTTGTCTACTTAAACATGAAAGGTCATACAATTTTATGACAGTTTCAGTTTTGTTTGATAAAAGTTATAAAAATGAAAGAAGACACTGACATACAACTTTTTTTTTTTTTTTTAATTTTTTCCAAGAAAGTGCAGAGGATTAAAATATAGTATTACATTTTCTTACCTTTTTAAAATTATTCATACTTTAATCTGACAAATTTTTGGCATTATGCATTTGGATCTAAGAATATATACATATTCAATTTAAAACTGACTCTAATTTAATAAATGTTTAAACCTTTGAAGATATAGGGAAGTGTTTCTTTTATCACTTTTCAGTTATCAATTGCCATCAACTTTTATTGAAATGATCAAACAGTTGAAGCCATAATTTCATCTGACAGTCTAATTCAAAAATGAATAGTATCCTTTGTTTGCCATTACAGTTTACCTAGACCCTTTCCAGAAATTGGAGAAAAACACAGGAGATCCTGAGGAAGTAGGCAGTATCCTTTGCATTATGCATCTTAGTTGTACAAATAAAATATCATCTTATTCTCAGAATTAAGATGCAAATTTACCCAAATAGTTATCACATCTGTCCTGAAAGATGCAAATGTGATGGACCCTCTAAAATCTCATGACCATCACTCATATTTTAGCATTTTAATCAGGCTAAGAATGATGATTTTCATTAACGTTGTGTAGAAAAGATAGATGTAAGATGTAAAAGTGAGCTTTATGCAGTGCACTTATTAGCGCTGTTTTATCTAAATATTAATAGGAAGATGACCACCAAAATAGCTATACTTTTGACCTCTAATAATCCCCCAAACTATATTGCTAGTGTTGTACTATCAATGAGAATATGAAAACCTTGTTATCAATAGCAACTGTACTTACAGCTCTTCACAACCACAGTAACCACAACTTAACTCTTAGCTTTATTATCTATGTATGTTTCTATAAGACTAAAGTATCATTTCAACTTTCACATTTACAAAATAATTTAAACCCCATATGAATAGGAAAATAAGTAATGCTGTACTCATATCTAGGAAAAAAAAAAAGAAAAAGAACTATCTTATGCATAACTGAGTCAAAATGTGATTGATTTGTTCATAGCTGCTAAGCAGTGTATGCCTAATCTGTTGTGCACTATGCTGAAAATTCATTGTGAGGTTCTGAAAGAAATGTTATAAGACTACATAAACAATCAAATTAAGTTTACAATTACAGGGCAAAATCATACCGATATCTTAGCTAACCCTACACCATTTGCCTTGTTATATTTTTTAGAAGATGGTCCTTCTGTGAGCCCTTACATCGATTATACTTGTCTGATATTCTACATATAATCTTGACCTAACTTCTTACTGATATGTAAGGTAATTTAGCTTGCATTTTAGATAATTGAATCTGAGCCTCACCTTCCCCTGCTGTGTGAAGAATTCAAAATTTCTGGGGCCAAATCATTCATCTTAAGATAAGAGAGCTGTATGTAAAACCATTGATTTTACTTCACTGACTTCAAAAGATGGTATAGTAGCTATCTCAGATGTAGATGTGGATACTGATTGAAAGTTGCATCCACTGTGCATCCATGTGAAGCTTGCTTGTGCAGTCAGCAAGGTTTCAGTGTAGGATTCATCAGTCCTCCTTTTTTTGAACTTCTAATGACAGATCTGAACTATCTTTCATTCTAGAGAGGTACCGTGGAGAAAAAAAGTCAAGGCAACCTACCTTGATTTCAAAATCATGTTACAGTTGGACTAGATGATTTTGCAGATTCTTTTCCAACCCTGTGATTCTATGATTTTATGATCAAGCAGATAGATAAATAACTTATTTAGATTAGCAGTTTACGAGAAAAAAAAGCCTACCATTGGAGCAGATATCTAATTATACATAGAGTACTAGTACTTCAGAATGTGTTTAACACTGTCTCATACCCAAAGACAGTATCAAATTATTTTGTCATTTATAAATGTTGTTTCTTATGAATGTTTGAATAAGTAATACACTTGATGCATATGTTATTATACATCACTCATGTAGTATTCATACAATTTACACATTACTTAATTCTTCACATGCTCAGAGAACCCTGGAATATGTACATCCTGAGGTAGAATAACCCTTACTCAGTTGCCTCTGCAGAGGCTTCATCTGTTTGTTCTTTCTCCTGTTGGTGGTGTTTCCAGCTGTTGCATAGGTCATCTGAGTCTCATCTTCTCGAGAAGAAGAAGAGAGCATACACTTGAGAAGGTCCTACTGAAATAAACCCCTAAGTAGGACCCCACTTACCTATTCTTGAGTGCCAAAGAAGTCATATTTTCTTCATCTTAGAAAAAGCCACTAAACTATCACACAAACTGCGTTGGTGACATCAATTCTGCTGCAGTTAATCCATCTATGTTTGACTCAATAATTGACTTTTTCTCATTCTGCCACCACAAGATCTTGTTCCCAGGTAGGTAGGAATAAACCAATTCTTCCCAAGTATGACTTCTGTTTTGTTATATATATTGTTTTATATATATATATATAACATATATATATTGTTATATATATATATTGTTATATATATATATTGTTATATATATATACATATATATATATATAATATATACATGATTTATACTAATTTACTAAATACTGTATTGGAATGCAAGATAACACACTATAATACAATATAATTAGAATTGAAGCAAATAAATCAAATATAATGAGAGAAGGAGTATCTGAAAGCTGTAGGCCAGGCCATCGTGCTGACACAATGTGTGCGGTCAGGACGAGAGCTGAGGGAGAAAGAGACATCAGCTGACTTTGCCAGAGGTTATATCTCCTCTCTGACTGCAAAGCCCCCTGAGTTATGTAGTTCTTCTACTCTTCTGGACAGGTGCCCAGAACTAGAGCATTAACACTTTAACTCCCAGTGCACTACATGATGTTATGATGTGGAATACCAATAACCAAAAATCATAAAGCCATGACAATTATTATATATTTTGTTATACATATTGTTATATATATATTATATACATAATCTTGTTTCAAGATTAACAACTAGTCTAGAACAGTAGAAAGGAACTTTAGATATGGGATCAGTGTCTAGAGACTATCAGGATATCAGCAGAGAAAAAAATTGACTTCAGACCAACTCTACTGTTGTCCCATAGACTGAATGTTTCCTCAGTAGTGCCAGTATTTTAAGTGCATTCCCAGATTCTACCCTTGAGTTTAGTTAACTGGAAAGGAATCCAGGTCAGAAAATCCAAGACATCTTTGCTATGCAAGCAGAAATATATAAAATGGTGATGATTGGATTTACCACAAATGTACACTCCTGCTTGTCATGGTTTTATGATTTTTTGTTATCTGTATTCCACATCATAATATTATGAAGTGCACTGAATGTTGAAGAGTTAATGCTCTAGTCATGGAACCAGGCCGAACCAGCCCACAAACTGTTGACACTGCTCCTAATTAAAACACTGATAAAGATGTACTTTTTCAAAACAAGATGCTACTTGTTTAGCAGAATGTCCTTTTGACTTTAAAAATTACACTAAACTATGGTAGTAGAAACTTGGCACATTTTAGATCTCAGCTTTGTACTTTGAAGAAGATTTTGCTGTACAGATTGTATCCATAATGTAACTGTATAAATGATGTTAGCACAGTGAGACCAATTCAAGACTTTCTGCTGAATCTAAACTTTGCTTTCTTCTTAGAGGAATTATTACATATTTTTAAATTATGTATGTGTTTATTTTCTCTTCTAATAAGTTATATTAGCTGTTACTTTCTCTCACCATTGAGGTTCATATGCTAATATTCCCTCTATACAGAATCATGTCTTTTTGGGTGAGTGCATTCAATTAATGGGCTACTTAATGTTCCATATTATCAATCTATTACTTTGTCCCAAAATTTCCACTTCCTAGTGGTTGTATTATAGCTCTGAATGTTAAACAAGTTTCATGCAGAGTTTATGTACTGCTCACCATATGTGCAGCAACTTCTTGTTTTGCTGTCAGTGGTTTTATGATTTTCCATCTTTACCTCTAATGTTGTGCTCAATGAGTGGGTCTGAAAGTGATAATTACTTCCCCACTGCAGAGACAAACTGATTTACATATTTATCAAGGGGAAACTGTACAGCTTTAAGCATATCACAAAACATTTGCATATTTATAACCTGAAATGTGCAAAAGCTAAAATTAAGATATGGATGTCTTGATCTCAGTTGCTAAGCTGATTTTTATACAAAGGTTTTAGTCAATGTATTTTGGAATCTGATCACTACATTAAAGAATGAAGTCTCTTTTTTTATCACACAAAACCAACATAGAGATTTAAATGTTTGTTAACTTGTTAAGGACGGTGGGCAGAAGTTGCAACATTAAGTCTTTATAAGGTGAAAACATTAGCATTTGAGCCTGGAAGAGATGATGGGATTACCTTAGTTTAATTCGTGTACCAGTAAGAAGGTCCCAAGAAATTTAATATGTAGTGGATATTTAGCCGAATGACATCATTATCTTTTCTGGGAGCAGTATAGGCTTCCAGATATTTATACATGTAGGGGTAATATGTAGGAAGTTATGCATGTATTCAAAACACTCTTAGCTTGTCACTCTCAGATGTAAGCCCCTTCAGCTTCAAAACATGTTTCTTGTCATTCTGATTAGTTATGCTGTTCAAAAGCAAACATTAATATCAGCAGGGAATTCTGAAAAATAAACTAAACAGAAAAAAAGTCTCTACGCAGAAATGTGATGTCTGATCTTCCCAGATCAATCTTTGTCCAATGATTACCTTAAGCTTACTATAAACTTCTGGGTTTGACAGAGTCATGTGAAAGTCTGCTGAATGGGATAAAAGGTTTTATTAAAAGAAATTTCCTTTATCGTGAACTGTTTTTTCCTGAGTCATCTTTAAACCTCCTTCTGAATCTTGTTGTTTCTTTGAATCAGACAAACTGTTTTAAAGCTTTCCTAATGAGTTGAGAGATGTTTTTACTAATGCCTACACTAAACAGATGTATTCTATATTCTAGAGCTTTTTTCCCCATAATTTCAGCAAGATTCTACATTATTTCAGATTAATACAGGTAACCCTTCCGTCCTATTGACTTCAAACGACAGTTAGCTAATTATGAAGCAAATACATTTTTCGTACTCTTGCTTGACTAGAAGAGATTTCCGAATCCTTAATACATTTGTAAACATTTCATTGTTCACTGTTTGTGCCGTGTTTTCAAACAAATAGTCATTTTTATAAATCCTGTAACCTAACGTGCATGAGTATAGAAGGAATCTTACATGGTTAAAAACTTCAAAAATTAATTTCAGCATTATATAGGTAGGTTCAGCTTCTGTTTATGCTTATGTTAGGCAAATTGAATAGTGGCATAGTGCTCTCTGTTTCCTCCTAAAGAGTAGTCAATTGCTCTCATCATTTTTACACTAGTATCATTCCACTGGAGTCAGCATTTTCACTTTCACAATGAAACAATCCTATAATTTAACATAACTTGAAATGAGAGTAGAGTACAGAATGTAGAGAGCTCAGCATATTTCAAAGGAAGCTTTGCTTAAATTTTGAAACATTATCATCTTAATTAAAACAAACAATATCTTAATGCTCAATGCTATTCTGAATCTCTCTCTTTTTTTTTTTAATAAGTGAAAGAACAGTGTCTATTGATCAAATGTCTTTGATTCAGTGTAAGGTTGAACTTTAATTATAGTTGCTCAGTAGGTTCAGAATTTGTGCAGCTCTTTCAGTGTTAGATTTATTTTGTTGTTTGGAATGCTGTCTTTCGAAATCTATTCTGTTCAAACCAGAAATATGCAAGCAGTGGCGTTTACAGAGATCAGTATCAATCTTAATTTTCTAGAACAGTACTTTTAATTCAGTCTTTTTGATAAAGAATCTTCCTATTTCTATTAACAGTTTCCTACATTGGGGATTTCAAGCCATCGTCGCTTAAACTGAGCTTCAGTTTTCCAAGTGTTTTGACTTATTTATTCTACAGTTTGATATTCTGGATAAGCTTTTTACTTCCACAAACTTCTTACATTTGTATTTTGTTCGGTGACCAGGAATGGGATTCAAACAGGTCAGCTAGGCATGCAAAAGCCCCATTCTTGTAATCAAAGATCACGTATGATGATGTATGATACATATCCAGTCATATTTTGTGTGAAGCAATAGTTTTACCATCTTACTATGATCACAATTAGCTGTCCACAATACAAAATTTAACTCATGTAGTAAATTTCTTACACTTCAGATAGGATTCATATTACTTTGTTTGGTCTCTAATATGGAGGTATTTACTTTTCATTGAGTTGCCTGTTATCTCTTTTTAGTCAATAGATTTTTAAAAAAGGCCTTTTTTCAGTAATGATTCACCTTTTAAAAAGTTAGTCAGCTAAACCAGCCTAGGTGAAAATCCTCCTTGTTCATTAACTAAGATTATCTGAATATGTTTCTACATCAGTCTTAGCTTAAGTCTAAAGTATCTGTGTAATCTAAAGAAATAATAAAATTAGAAGAGTAAAAAAAATATATTGTTATTAGAATATGATAAAAATATATATTTTATTTTATACGCTTTGCTTTCAGAATTGATATAATATATGGCAGTATGTCAAAGATATCTGTTTACAGTACACGCGTTGCATTTTTATTCTGTTTTGGTTACCATTTACAAGTGCTAATAAGTAAATGTATGACACGTGTTAACAGAAACCACAAAATTCAGATGTAATTTAATGGGTCTTATTTCACACACTTTATTGCTTATTTATACAGTGTCCATTATAGAAAGTGTAGCTGTTCAAGACAAAAATAGAAACCGAAGTTTTGGTTCATTTCTGTGAGTGCATTGAGAATGTCATTCTATGACAATAGTATGCTATTTGAATTAATTAATTCTGAGAGGGCAAATGAGCAAGTCGAAATTAACATTCAAATTGGAGCGTTCCTGACTGTATAAATAAAATGATAAAGAGAAAATCACAGAATCACAGAATTGCAGGGGTTGCTAAAGCAGGTACCCTACAATAGATTGCACAGGTAGGCCTCCAGATGGGTCTTGAATGTCTCCATAGAAGGAGTCTCCACACCCTCTTTGGGTAATCTAACCTGTTCCAGTGCTCTGTCACCCTAATCAAAAAGAAGTTCTTCTGCATGTTAATTAGTACAGAACTTCCTATGTTCAAGTTTTAGGCCATTACTCCTTGTCCTATTACTCAGCACCACTGAGAAGAGCCTGTCCTCATCCACTTGCCTCCCACCTCCCTTTAGATAGTTATGAACATTAATCAGATCCCCCCTCAGTCTTCTTTTCCTTGGCTGAACAGACCCAGGTTACTCAGCCTCTCCTCATATGGGAGATGCTCCAGGTCCTTTATCATCTTTGTGTCCCTCTGCTGGACTTCTTCTAGGAGATCCCTGGCTTTTTTGATCTGCAGAACTCAGAACTGGACACAGTATACTAAATGTGGCCTCACCAGTGCACATTAGAGGGGGAGGATCATCTCCCTCAACCTGCCGGACACTCAGTTTTAATGCACCGGAGGGTATCATTGGTCTTCTTGGCCACAAGGGCACACTGCTGGCTTAAAGCTAACCTGTTGTCAACCAGGACTCATGGGTCCTTCTCTGCAGAGCTCCTCTTCAGCAGATCAACCCCCAGTATGTACTGATGCATGCCATTGCTCCTCCTCCAGTGCAAGACTGTATGTACACTTGCTCTTGTTAAACCTTACCAGGTTTCTCCCTGCCCAACTCTCCAGTCTCTCTAGGTCTTGCTGAATGCTAACACAGCCTTCCAATATGTCAGCCACCTCTCCTAGCTTTTTATCATCAGCAAACTTGCTGAGTTTGAACTCTGTCCTTTCATCCACATCACTGATAAAGATGTTGAACAAGATCCGAACCAGCACTGACCCCTGAGAAACATCACTAGGCCTCAAAAATTATCTTTATATGCTATGGGATCCCTGAAGAATAAGGTTAAAGCTCATTTGCGGGCTGATGTATGCTATATTCTTATTCTTTGGTTAGTTTCCAAGACCAATAATTTTAGATTCCTAATCAGTATAAAATTCACTGGAGCAAATTACAAAGAGTTACAAAGAGTGGCTTCAGACATTAGTACAGAATCCCTCTTTAAAGAATTCAGTCTAAATAAATTTAGATGTATGTGCAGTGCAAGACTTCTCTGCTGCACCAAGGGAAAGAAGTCTTTTGTGTAAATGAAATGTGAGAATCTGCTCTGAGTTGGAATTTCAGAACATAACAATGTGGATTTTTCTTTTAATTATGTGCACACGTGTGTTTGTTACCTTGCACATTTAAAGTTGAATAGATATCTATTCTTGTATGACAACAAATTAGTGACTAATTAGTAGGCTTGATAATGAAACCATATTGCCTCCAAAGCCATTCCATACCTTAACTTGCCTTTTTTTTTTTTTTTTTTTTTTTTTAAATTTCTTATTCTAACATTCACACAGATTTTTGCCATGCTGCCTCTATAGGTTGCTAGGCAGCACAGCTTTACCCCCAAACTGTTAACTGTATTCTGTACACTGAGACTCTTTCAGATATTGTCAGTGTTTTGAGTTTTCTTGCTGTGGGGTTTTTGCCACTGAGAGCAACTGCTTCCAAAGATCACTGGCTCTCTGTGGATTACCCCATTTTTCAGTTGTACACAAATCTTCTCATTTGGTATTTCAAGAAACCCTGCTGCAATGGAACCACAGTCTTAACCACAACAAGCTGTGTGAAATTGTCCCCTACTGCATACTATGTTGCCAATTACTATGTGTATTTGTACATGCCAAGGTTAATTAAAACAAGCTACCCAAAGGCACTATGGTTTTTTTTATTATTATTATTATTTGTTTTTAGGACAGATTCTGGATGTGCTGGAGAATTATAATCTGAGCAATAGATCTCTTGTATATTTTTCATCCGACCAAGGGGCTCATATTGAAGAAATCTCTAGTTCTGGAGAAGTCCATGGAGGTTGCAACGGTATATATAAAGGTGAACATTCTCTGATGTTTTTTTTTTTTTTTTTTTTGAAAATTGTGTCAGAAAATATTGTCTTGTTTTTCTTCCAAATCTATAATATAATCTAGGGCCAAAAATTTCAAAATTCAATTTCTTAATAGTAAACTGCTCATGCCCTTCACACTAAATCCAAGCATAGGCAGTAAATATAGTGAGTTAACTCATCAAATACAGCAGCTCAACTAGAATATGTGCTCAGTGAGAACTCCATGGAGTTGTATCACTATCAGATAGACTTTTGAATTGGCTAGATACCTAGATTTCGAAAGATGTAAGTTCATAGTACTTTACTATTGTGGATGGATAGCAGAACAAAAAGGGAAAAATATTGTTTGTGAGCCAAGAGAAATCATAAATAGGAGCTTAATACAATGCAGTGAGTGGGAATCACACAAAGAGATGATAAAGAGAAGATGAGAGGACTGGTACTGTGTTCATTGCAGAAAATATAAAAATAGAGAGTTATGTTAAAAACTAAAATGAGGAGTTGGATTTAGTTTGGGATAGGCATGTTCCTATCAAGACAACATCCAAAGAATGACAAGATTAAAAAAAAAAAAAAAGTCAGAATTGAAGAAGATTGTTTTGAAACTACTGCCTACCTATTGAGTTAAAGACCGATTTGGAAATGGAAAGACTTTAATTAGGGGAGTTTTGTTCCTTCAGTACAGATCTGAACAAAATTTATACTCTGAAATCTATTTGTTCTGTGAAGGACTAGAATGTGTTTAATGTCTACCTTATTGCTATACACTTTCTCCTTGTGATATCACCCAACAATACTGAAAGATCCTGTTTACTGCAATATGGTGATTGATCAGAAAGAAAAACTCTTTCTTAGCAAACAGCCTTTCTTGTTTTGTCAATTCTGATGTCTCTGGTTAATATGATACCTTCAGTAAGCAAGAATGTAATGCATGGCTGAAAACTTTTGAGTATGTATTTCCAACATGGGAATAACCAAAATTATTGTCAGCAATTTGTTTAAGATAAAAGTAGAGAAAAAGAGATAATAGAATGAAAGGAGGAAGAGTGTGAAGATGCAACAATTATGCTTGATTGCATGGTTATAACATTTGGTCAGAGATTGGTTATTACAATCAGGTCTATCAGGTCAGGGATTGATATTACAGAACCATAAAATCACAGAGCAACTGAGACTAGAAGGTGCCTCTGAAAGTTTCTAGTTTTACTCTCTGCCGAGCACAGTTGGCTAGAGAGGGTTTCTGATGGCTGTGTCCAGTCAAATTTTGAAAATTTCCTGTGATGAACATTTCACAAAACTCTCTGGGCAACTTGTTCCAGTAGGCACTGGATCACCCTTACCATAAAAATACTTTTTATGTTTTAATGTAATTTCTTATGTTTCAGTTTGTGTCCAATAATTCTTATCCTGTTCCTGGGCACAACCAAAAAGAGCCTTATTTCATCTTCTTCACTTGGATAATTCCATGTAAAATACATGCAGAAGACCCACCCCCCACTCAGTTTTCTCTTCTCCATGCTGAACAGTCCCAGCTATCAGCCTCTCCTCACATGTTGGAGGATTACATGTAAACTGTCCAATGCCCCATCCTTGGAGACTTTCTTGGAGACATCCTTGGAGGCTGGATCAGGCCTTGGGCAACCTCGTATAGCTGTGGATGTCCCTGTTCATTGCAGGGGAGCTGGACTAGATGACCTTAAAGGTCCCTTCCAACTCTAAGATTCCATGGTTCTATTAAACTACATTATCTTTTTCATGGCTCACTCCATGTCCGTATCTCTTCTGTACTGGTGATCCCAGCACTGAAATCAACACTTCAGGAATATCTCATCAGGTCTGAAAAGACTGAAAGAATCACCTGTCTTGACCTTCTATCAATGTTCTTCCTACTGCAGCTACAGATATTGTTGGCCTTCATTGCCCCAAGTCTACATTGCTACCTCATATTCAACTAGTCATGATAGTCAGGACCTGCAGATATTTCTCTGCAAAGATGGTTGGTCCCTAGCTTTTCCTCATGCAAGAGTACAGCAGATTTCTCCACAGATGCAGGTTTGTCACATCCCTTTGCAGAACTTAATGAGTTTCCAGTCAGCCAATTATTCCATCCCATCATGGTTCCTCTGGATGGCAACATGATCCTCTGGTGAGTCTGTCTTGTAACATCTGCAAAACAGCACAAGGGAAGAAAGATATATAGAGTAAGCAATGTAAAGTAAGCAATGTAGAGTACAATGAAACTTTCAAGTGAAAGGACTCCATTCCCTTTAGTCAGTAGGCATCTTTCTGAAAAAATGACCTTTGGATTTTAAGAGAGCTACAGAGGAATTGCTACATGAGCAAAACAAGTAATGCGGAAATCATGAGGTTACAGAGTATCAGATGGATTCCCTTGGGTTAACACCAGAGTGAAATCTATCTTAAACATTAGCACATAAGCCTTACGTGGTGCTTTAAGTAATTAAGGAACCATATGGTTACATATCTGTAGCTGAAGGCACAGCCTGAGGTGTTTTAGAAGCTCTAAGAAATATTTGCCTTCTATGATGCCAGACATAAGACAGAGGATAAATGATGACAAGAAAGAAAGAACAAAAATACACTGGGGAATATGCCTTCCTGAGGAGTAGTTTGATTGAACGGAGTATTTTCTATTAAGCTTTGCAGAATTTTGTATTCATACTTACAGAACAGAGAGCAATTTGAAATATATCTTATCTGAATTAATAAAAATCTGATTGATAGGGTTATCTTGGGAATAGTATGTCTTTAATTTTCAAAATGAATTATAACATCGTTTGCAGTTGCCTCATGCTATACTGCAAGTTCTGCAATGTACTATGGAAAAAAATAATTGCTATGTAAGAAACAAAATAATTATTGTATGAGAGAGATTCTTAACAAAATAAGAAGAAATAAAGACCTATGCAATCAGCTGAGTATACATTTACAGTTTTAAAATACAATGAACTTTGTTTTATCTTTCACTGTCTCCATCTCTATATCAGTCCTCAATTTAACAAGTATATTAAGAATAATTTGCAGAAGAGCTGAATTGAAAACGATCAATTGATTGCATAATAAGCAATTTTCATACATAAGGATTTATTCATATTAGCAGTCAAGTTTTAAGGCTCTGTACATCTCTGGTGGAATTAGTAAAAATGAGACCTGTGAAGTATGTAAGTCTCAGACACTGTTCTAACAGTGTGACTGAAAAAATAAAAAGAACTATCCCTATTTGCTTGTGGTTATGTGTGCACACACTAGGATCTTTATTCATTTGCAAAACTGGAAGACATTTGTGTCTTTCCTCCCTGCCTTTGCTAGATAATCTTAGTTACATACCTATTTGTATATGAGTGCTATATCAATGTGAATATGAATCAAGACACTTAACCCTCTTGTCAAAGCTGGTGCACTATATTCAGCAATAATTGTACTGCCCTAAATCAAAAGCTCTCATCAGATCTCCACAGTTTGTACTCACTAATTTGTCTTGATATCCAGCCAAGTCAGCACCAGTAATAAAATTTAAGAGGAGTTTGGAGAGTTAGGTCTTCACTGCAAGACTGAATGCCAAAAAATATTATTTGAGGTTATTATTAGTCTAGATTCTGGTTGTGAAAAGGTCACTGTAAATTTGAATATCTCTTGAAATTAGAAACCAGAACTAACATGGTGTTTAACTAGTTGATATCTAGTGTGATTTTCCAGTATCCTTTTTTTAGAAGATATTATAAGGTAGTATGGAAGTGATGGACTAAAACAGTGGGCTCTCCTTCCAGTTGCCTTTTTCTGACAAATGTCAAAAACAGAAGCCTCAGAGGAAGATGCAGGAGCTATGCTTCTCTTCTTCAGAGAAGACTTTTAAATCCTGAATAGTATGACCTTGGTTTTAGAGACAAATCTTGACAATTAGGATTCTAGAAAGGCTTTTAGCATTAACTATTACAATTTTTCATCATATAAGTATGAAAGTTCACTGTGAGTTTAAATTCTTTAGCAATGAAATCCATATTAAAGGAGACAGTTACTGTTTTGAAGTGGGACAATTTCAGATTCCATTAAACATCTCCTTGAAGTGTAATATTTCTTCTTTGATAAAGGAGTAATAAGCTATTATATCTTCCTTATCTTACCTTTCTTTTCTCTATTTTCATTGTGCCTCTTTCCCCTTAATATTTCATTCGGATAAGTATTGTCTGGTTAGTGTCTGCTCTGTTTTGATTGATGAGTTGTCCTTTGTCCCTAATTTCTTATTGTTTTTTTTTTCTTCTGTGAAATGTTTCTAATTGTACAATACATTCTCTTGAAATAGCCTTTTTGTGTTTTCCAAGAGTATTACTATCCATTTATATATTTAAATTCTTATATTAGCAAGTTCATTTTGCATCCCACCTGCTATCTTTTTATTTTATTGATTACAAGTGTGCTTTAAACATTCAGCTTAGCATAGGTCCATTTTATTATATGTACAGTTAAGGTTATTGTATGAATAACTAAGAGCATAAACTCTAGTTCAATTATTTTTTCTATAATTTCCATTGCGCTGCAAATATTCATATAGAATTTGAACTTGCATCTTGTTTTTTCTTCATCCCGCTTAGTGAGAAGTCCATTAACTTTTCTCCTGAATTTGACAAATCAGTGATACTCTGTGTCATATGTAGATTTTCTTCAGTTTTACTACTCTCTCCAGTTCCAGTATTGAAGTACATGTATTAATATAATGAAGGACATAGTACAGAGTAGCATCAAGATACCTTACTATTAAGTTTTTTTGCACGTGTCATAAGCTGTTTTACATTTTTTTTCCCAACTGTTAGTCAGATTTTGATTCATGACAAATTTTTGTCTCCTAACCCACGTTTAATATTCCAGAAACTTTTCTTGAAGGTCTTTGTCATGGATCTTTTGACGTTTTAAATGTAGATACAGCTTCTGTAGCAAAAATGGAATGACTATTTTAGTAAGATCTGTCCAACAGCTCAGGATCTTCTGAATGATTCTTAGGTGCACACTTGATAATACACCTTTTCCTAGCTTCTTAGTGTTTTTAAGTGATTACTTTCTCTTGGAAATGTGTCAATTCCTGTGAACCTCTTTGACCAATAAGTCCCTTGCATCCTTTAGGCCCATTAGTTCTTTTGGAATCCTACAGTTAATGATACATAATGAATGATAAATGACAAAACCGATATTTCTTATCGACTTAGCCCCTGATTTTTCAAATGACATCTATTATAGATCTTTGAGTGCTAAACACAGACCAGTGAAAAGAAATAGCTGATATTTTTACTGAAATTGATGCACTTTTACTATACTGCAGTGACGAGTTCATTTAGCAGTGTTTATGTTATTATTAAACCTCTTCCTTTCTGTAATTCACAGAGAAATCAAATTGACCCTTATTTTGGCTGCAGAAACTTTGCTAATAAATATTTATTAATATTAGTTAAAGTTTCTCTTTTGACTTAATAAGAGCAGGCACTGAATTTGTTTCCAAAGTACTGTATTTTTCCATTCTCTGAAGTGGTCCAATTTTTATTTATTTATTTAATAATCCAGCCATCTTGTAATTTTGACTGAAACAGAAAATATCCTGAGAGAGAATTTCACTTATTTAGAAGAAAGATGAAGATGATAATATGTCCATATGATCTGTATCTTATTAGTTTCTCCTGTATAGGAACAATTCAAGTTGAAAATTAACAAAAGAATTATGAAAAAATGATTAAAAATCAGTGTAATGATGAGTATGCATGCAAGTGAAAACAAATAGTTATTTGATACTTTTGTAAGGTAAACAATAGTAACCAGATCTGAGTATCAATATTTGCAGTGGAAAGTCTACAACAAGCAGGCAGGGAAACAATTAATTTCCTTGTATATTCATTCACAATAAAAATATGTTTTGAATGGTTTGTTTTTATACGAATTCAAGAAGGAATGAAAGGGTAGCATGGTTATAATCCAAGTGATCTAAAAAAAAGTTATTTTAAATACTTTTTATCATTCATCACTGAAAATATTAGTAGTGATATACCACAGAGTTCTCTTTTGTATATCAACTTTCATACAAGCTCTATTCCCAGAGTTAGGTAATAGCAGTCAATTTAAACCAGAGGGGGGGGGAAAGGAGATATTCTTATGGCTAAGATTTTAGATGTGGTTAAAATGGAAATTTGAGATCATGTTGTGGATGACTGCAGAGAGTTATGTCTATTGCTTGTCTTCTCCTGCAGTTTCCAGAAAAAAGTAAATGTAGGCTGTTGTTCAATAAAACACTAAAGGGTGCAACTACTCAGAAAGCTTAGATAGCTAAGCATGAAAATACAGCCTGGGGTGTTTTATGCTGTTTTAAAAACATTTTTAGAGTAATTTAAAAGAAGAAAAATAAAATACTCTGCCTAGAGTTTGCCAGGCATACAGACGGCTAAGTTGCTGCCTTTTCTCTGTCTCAGTGTTGCTGACTCCAAGCAAAATAGAAAACTAATTAGTTAGATTTTGAAACAGCAAGAAATTTTATTTTTACATAATGACCTTTTGTGGAATTTTAATTTTTCTTTTAATATTTCAGCTGTTTGAATGTTTGCTTCATGTTTCAAGCATCAGTGTGAAATCTTGATTTATTCTGTAAGAAAAATAAAAGCACATAGCTTGAACAACATGTAACAGCTACAATTTTAAAGACAACGTATATCAAAATTTTCATACTCACTCCATTTCAAGCAAATATAGTGATGTCACTAAGCAAAGTTTTAGTAAAGAGGAAAACCATGTAGGCATAGATAATAGAATGCAGTCTTCCTTAGTAACCTGTCATTCCTGCCCTAGTTCCCTGCTATTTTTCTATCTTCCTGATATCTCCTCCAGAGTTATAAAAAAATCATGCTCCAATTAGTTTTTTCAAAGGAAAACAGTCTCTTCTTCATAGAAGTACACAAGGAGATGGTTCTACTGTGGAGTCCATTTTTGCTTTTTGTATCTCACAGTAGGCAGGCAGAGTTTGCTGAGCGCTCTGTTTGTGCTGGGATTATTTGGAAGTTTTCTATCTCTATAAAGATTCAGGAAAATTGTACTGTGAATTTAGTAGCTCTGAAAGTTATCCAATATCTTGGGTTTAAAAGTTGCAATGTGTGTGGGAATGGGTTTCACCACTTACCTTGAAATTACTTCAGATTACACAAGACAAAGATCAAAGCAAAAATAAAAACAGAATTTATTTAAATAGTCCAATCTACAAAACACTGTTACTAGGTTCAGACAAATTTTGATTCCTGTTTTTTAGTTATGTCTGCATATATCTGTAAGATTCATTTACTAAATCAAATTTTCTATGAGGATTTCTGCAAGATGCCTTTTTATTTCCCACAACCATCATTTATTTATTTATTATAACTAAATAAACTTTATAAACTCTGTCTAATATATAATTGTAGATTTACTATAGGAAAATTTCTGATTGTAGGTGGGAAATCTAGTTCACTATACCTAGAAAGTTAAAATGCATTTTACTACATAGATAGCATGCTATAAATGGTATCCTGTGAGGGTGTGTGCTGTTTTTCTAAGAAGAAATTGGTGTCTTATCAAACACTTTTTCAGGTGGAAAATCAACTAACTGGGAAGGAGGTATTCGTGTGCCAGGGCTTCTCCGTTGGCCTGGAGTGATACATGCTGGCACTTATATAGATGATCCAACAAGTAACATGGATATTTTTCCTACCATTGTCAAACTTGCTGGAGCACAGTTACCCTATGACAGGTATGTGTACTCTGTACTTATAAAGAGCTAGAACTCAGTATTGAGCACTAATTATTTCCCTTACTTTCTTTTGTAACTGTTTTGGGTTTTTTTTTTTGTTTGCTTATTTGGTTTTATTGTTGTTGTTGTCATTTTTTGTTTTTTGTTTGTTTTTTCTTTTGCTGACATCATTTGTAAAGATCAACTCTGCGGCTAGTTCAGAGCATTACAGTACAGTTATGTCATCTGTAAGCCTGCAGGAGAGGGAAGAAGTACTGGACAACTACAGGATGAATGAATACCAAGAGCAACATGCTGGCCTAGAATTATTTACCATAAAGCAAAAACAAATGCATCAGAAAATGTTCCGCTCTATATGATTGAAAATGATAGAAAAGGGACCTGCAAGTTTTAATTATTTTAACTTTATGAGTTAAACCTTGACCTACTTAGTATAGCAAGTCACATCAAAATGCTACCTGTGCTTTTCACTCAATTTATTGTTCTCCACCAAATGAGTAAATAATAGAGTGTTCTGTAGTTTGAGAAGAAACTCCATCAGACTTTCAGAATTCCTAAGATGTTTTACTGACACTCGCACATTCCCATGTTTTATTTTCTTCAGGAGATATCCATTCTCATCAGGAAGGTGCACCCACCTAAATTCTGTTGCCATCCAACTTCAATATGTAGAGAAACTGGCTGCTACATTTACACTTTGAACACATCTGCTATACGCAAACAACTTTTGAGCACAAAGCATCCAGAATCCACATGAGGTAGATCAGCCATGAGCAAAGACACTCTGCTAATGATGATTCATGGAGTGTATGCAGGAAATGGCAGGGCAGGACATGTGTAGGACATGAAAAATTAGTCAGACTTGTACTGAGACATCCCTTACAAACAGAAAATGTCAAACCTAAGCAGTTCAAACTAGTCTAAATGAGGGCAGATCTTATGCATTTCATTTTAATATTTCTTGAGTGAAGATTCAGGCTTAGATACTCCCATAAAACTAGCAGATGTGGGCTATACTCTGTACAAGACTACTAGAGTATATTACAGGAAACAACTTTTTCTCCATCAAGAATCTGTAGAACAAGTGTATGCACTAGATATGACTCTGTCCTGCTCTCAGCTTAACAGCAGCCAAGTTTGCAGGAGCAAAACCAGAGTGAATAACTCAGAAGAAAAAAAAGATAACAAATTGAAAATGTATCCCCTTGCTGCCAAGAATTTCATAGTCAGATCTAGATCAAGGCTTAAAAAAGTGGAATTTGTGCCCATCTTGTAGTAGTTATGAAACAGGTCTTATATAGTCATGAAAACTGATAGGCACTTAGATGTTTAATAGTTTAAAAAATCTTTTTACAAAATATTGCTCAAAATTTTTGAAAAAAATTCTTACCTGCTGATCTGCATACCAGCACAAATGAACTTCATATGAAACTTCTTGTAAAATTTGTAATTCACACAAAATATAAAATGCAGATTGTTATTTCTCTCTCATCAGCTGATTCCAGCAATTCAGTAACTTAGTTTATGGAAACATTTAACTGACTTCTTACTATATAACTCCTTTTCAATGCAAATTGACATACTTTTTCAAAATATCATCAACATTGTCCAGCAGCAGAAAGAGAATTTATTTGTGTATTGCTGAAAAAGTAATGCCTCCTATTTATTTTCATGGAAACTGCAACAGATACAAAGACCGCAATAACATTATTTGATTGAGAGAATTTTAAGCTAAAAAACACTATTTTTAAACATGGTTATGACCATTAGCGATGATCAAAAGACTGCATGCTGCTCGAATAAAAATCTGTACCAGCAGATGTGACCTATTGTTGCTGTTGCCACTGCTGAAACATACCACCCACCACCTCATTCTGCTCACATCCACTGTTTGGTCTCAAAAAACATTCAGCAAGCATTGGTGAATGTCAATAGGAGCCATTTTTTCTGCATGGAGGAATTAAATTACACACATTTGCTTCATATGCACTTCCATGTCAGATACCATTTTGTCAGACTGCCCCTCTGCTGTTGCTCAGCAACAATATGTAATAGAATATTGGCGGGAAGGTTCATCCTCTACTGCCTTACCACCAACATTTGCCTCTGGCATTGTAAGCCAACATAATAAATTAGGAGACTTTACCTTTGGAACAGCCCTTGTATTTGTGTATGCATATGTAGTTGTGTGTGTGTGTGTGTTTTTATATGTTGTTGATAAACACTTCATTTTCATTTTCAGCTTTGAAATCACTAGTTCTGTGTTAAGCTCTGGCATTCATAATTTACTGTACATAGTTATTACCATTGCTACAGGGAGTGCAACCACAGTGTAGCAGAGATTTCTCTGGTCATAGTTGTTACTTCAACCAGACTACTTCCAAGCAACTTGAGCACTTACATATTTACATGCAGAGGGCTGTGTTTTAGCAGTTTACACACATATATCTGATCTCATTCTCATCAAGAAAAGAGAAAAGTGGGAGGAAGAAGCAATCATTCCTAGAGGCAGAATATAAAATCAGTGTTTCCTTAAATAATGTGGAAATCAAAGAGGAAGTGCACCTGAAGGGTTTTTTCCAAACTGATCAATTGGAAGTGACCATTCAGATCATGAGAAGTAGATTTCAAGAAGTGAAAATTCACAGTTATAATATAGATACTATCTTCTCAGAAATTGGAAGTTTGGATTATTCTTCTGAATTTGAAATGCTTTATTACTCAGAATTATTGATGGACATGATCTGATGCCTTTACTTCAAGGAAAAGTTATCCGATCGAAGCATGAATTTCTCTTCCATTACTGTAATGCATATTTAAATGCAGTACGCTGGCATCCAAGAAACAGTAAGTAAACTCACATAGTCAAACTTTAAATATTTAATATAACTTACTGCATCTTGAAAAGAATCGCAAAAAAACCTTCGACTATAATAACAAATAAATTGCTTAAAATATCTAACCATTCTTCATTATTTTTTTCACTTTTCTTTTGCTAAAATGCACCTATTTACAGAGCCATGTCACCATCTTACATTTATTTATTGCTGTGCATTAATATTACATACGAAGACGATATTGCAATCTATTTTTTAAACTTGCCTGAAAGATAGTCTGTTTTGCAAAACAAAGTAGTCAAGGTTAACTGTTACATCTGTCTAAAAATGTACAGATAATAGGATGTCTTGCTGAGTAACAGCTTGAGTATGATGTCAACCTGGCCATTTTTACTACTGAAATAATGAAGTATAGAAGTATCACTGAGTCATAGTCATTATTCAATAAATTAATTCAGGATTATATGTAACCTTTTCATGCTTTTTATGAACTAAATAAAGCCTTGTCTACTTATGTTCTCCTTCTTAACCAAAAGCTCAGTTTCAGATAACAGTGTACAGAATAATTAGAGCATGTTTCACTTCCCATAAAAATCTCTGGGCTGAATGAAAGTGTGTGTTTTTCACATATCAGTGAACATTCAAAGTTACTTATATTACTGCTTAACAATGAAGAATTGAAACAACATTTTGATGTAGCATTTTTGGTTAAGATAACTTATATATAATATTTTCCTTTTTCCTAGTTTCAAGGCTAAGGTAGAGTGTAAGCCTGCAGATGACCAATAAGACCAATTTTCCAACTCATTTCAAGTCTACAAATTATGTCCTTTTCCAAAGCACTTAAAGCAAAAAAACAAACAAACAAACAAAAAAAACCCCACAACCCTATATTTTGAATACACTGCATTTACTACAGCTTTGCCTATACATCTTGCATTTGTTGCATTTGATAAATAACCACAAGGAAGAATGGAACAATAGGAAAATGTGTTTTTCTAGGGCGATTTGCTTTATCTGTGGCTGGATGTAATTATTCTGCCTCATAAGGAGAGAAATAGGCAGAGCTCCAGGCAGGCAGAAGTTTTTTCTCACTAATACACATTTGTGAGATGAAGTACCCCCTTATCTGAGCAAAGGGTCAACTTTGTTAATCGCTGAAGGGGAGTTTAATGAGAAATGAAGGAGAGTGACAATGAGGGACTAGACTACTTTGTTTACTGAGGGAAAACAGTTTAGAGTGTGATTTTCCTTTTATCCTTCCTCCAAAGCAAGTGAAACCTAAAGCCTATTCAGAATCCGGCAATAACATTGTCATAAGACTGGCATCAGTTCAGAATGGAATCACATTTTGTCAGCCTACTATATAGTATGAGAATAAGCAATAGTTAAATATTAATTTCTGCTTTCTTTTGTATCAGACTTGTAGAATTGCTCTCCTTCAGTTTTACTTGTTCAATCTCAGATCTTCAGAATATTTTTAAATATATTTATTGCAGTGAGCTGAAGTTTTGTGTCTGCTTATCTCTCTCTCGTGTGTTATTGCTGTATAGAGATAAATATACTTGCATTACAGCTGCATGCACCCTGATACTATCAGCATTGTGAGTTCTCATGTGGAAAAATGAGTATGGTTGTTTTTTTCTTCTGATATCTCAGCAATTTTACATGAAGAAATTTATAAGTTAGAAGTGTATTATATTACTAGTTAGTGCATTAATTGTTCCCCGGTCTTCCTCCACAGCTTTTTTCTATGCCTGATACTAAGTGATATTATATTTTTGTGTATGAAAATGAACACAGCTAAAGGGGTATGTCTGACTTTTTTTTATTTTTATTTATTTATTTTTTTTTTTTTTGAGAAGCCATTGTTTCAGTCATTTAATTTAAACTGATGGAGAACTTTTTCCAAGCAACAAAGAACTAAACTGGAAGTATCCTATAGCAGCAGCTCATTCAATATACTTAGGCACAAATCCAAGAAAGCAGATGGATCTACCTTCATTAAAGACAAGCTGGAGAACTGAACAGTTTTCACTTAATCTCAGGTAGAGTATGATCAGTTTCAAGTACATAAGGCTTCAGTATCTAGGTAGATCTGATCATCCTTCCTACGTCCACATATATCCATGTCTTACATATCTTGTGGTCTAATAAGTTCCACATTCTTCTATGACCACACACATTTTCCAGTATCCCAAAATTGCTGTAACATCTCACATCTAATAGTTGTGCCTTTCCAATGACTGTGATCAAATAAACAGAATTCAATTCACAAAGGACTACCAGAAGTAGATACTTAATATTCTTAAGAATAGTTTTGAAAATTATGCCTTATGTAAGAAAAAACAGCAAATTATTGAGAAAAACATCAGTAACTATTGTCTCTTTCTGTTTACTGTAAGAAGTCTTTTAGACCAGGAAAGACTTGTGTTGTTCTAGGGCTGTATTTCCTAGATAGTTAACTACACAGGTTTCAACTACTTTGAAATTGTATAAAAACATGCAGCCTAAAGGTTATGCCTTTACCTATGGGCCAAACGCTGACCAACTCTGCCTCTCACTAGGACTGAAGCCTCTCACAAAGTTTAGTGGAAGACACTGTGATTATGTAGAATGAATAATCCCAGGTAGGGATTATTAGGACCCGTAATAAGGGTGTACCACTGGACTATCTTCTGCACTGGTCTGGCAGTAGACCCTTATTAGAAGAACCCAACTGACCAAGTACATTATAGATAGACGGTCCATTCTTCATCAAATATGTAATTTCACTTAATTTAAATAAGTGTATTTTTTGAAGCATAAAACAGCTGTGCATAAAAGAGAACTTAAGAACTGCATCAAAAGAAGTGTGACCAGCAGGTTGAGGGAGGTGATCCTGCCCTTCTACTCTGCACTGGTGAGGCCTCACCTGAACTACTGCATGCAGATGTGATGTCCTCCGTACAAGAGAGGCATAGACTTGTTGGAGTGTGTCCAGAGGAGGGCCAGAAAAATGATCCAAAGGATGAAATACCTCTCCTACAAGGACAGGCTGAAAGAGGTGGGGCTGTTCAGCATGGAGAAGTGAAGCCTTCAAGGTGACCTGATAGCAGCTTTTCAATATAAAAGGGAGAGCTACAGGAGAGAGCGGACAAACTGTTAGCAGGGTCTGTGTTGACAGGACAAGGGGAAATGATTTCAGACATAAAGGGTGGAGATTTAGGTTGGATATAAGGAAAAAGTCTTGTACGGTGAGCACTGGAACAGGTTGCCCAGAGATGTCGTGGATGCCCAATCCCTGAAGACTTTCAAAGTCAGGCTGGACCAGGATTTGAGCATCCTGTTCTAGCTGTAGATGTCCCCGTTCATTGCAGGGGATTTGGACTTGATGACCTTTAAAGGTCCCTTCCAAGTCTAAGGATTCTGCGATTCTATGATTGTAACTGCTAAGGAATATGTTATTTTTTGTTAATTAAAGTACAACTTATTCTAAACATATAGAAAAAAAAAACATATGTTTCCCATAAGCATCTATTACTGCTTATATTATCATATTTCTTATTTCTTCTTCTTTTTTTTTTTTTTTTTCTGGGAAGTCTTCATTTGTATGTCAGCCTCAGCTTGCATATTTCTTTTTTTTTTTTCTTTTTTCTTTTTTTTTTTCTAGATAGTCAAAGCATAGATTTAGCTTTGATTCTAAGGAAAAACTGCATACATGAGGGAGTGAGAGGGGAGCAAGAATTATGCTTAGTCAGTCTTCTGTTGCTTGAATCACTCCACAATTCACTTAATAACTTTATCTTTGACCTTGTTAGATTTCTGCTGTCCTTCAGTAAAAAAAGAAAAATCCTTTTTGGCTTTATTTTGAATCATGGGCTATATAAAATGAAACAGAGAAACTTGGTGCAGGTGAAATTTATAGCATTTGCACACCTTTCTCCTGCTTGCATGCTTCTAAAGTCAGACTTCAGCAGGTGTTCTTCTCACATCACTCAGGGAAGTTCAGAAATTTCAAAGTGAGCAATTACTTTTGCTGGATATTTTACATTTATATGTTTACAGCCTAGATGTTCCTCATAACCAAATCAATGCTCATCTTCATGGAAATATATTAGTTAGGTCGGTTATAACATTCACAGTATATTTTTCCCTTCATCAGCCCTTTGAAGAAGCATTTAGAGAATGTATGCTACATAACGCTTTTCTCAACCAACAGTTACAAATGTAAGCCTTATCCTTCTGAGAGATGTGAGAAAAAGAATCTGTCCCTTTCTTTTGCTCTCCCACCTCAGCCAAAGAAAAGAGGCTAACACCATCTTCTTCATCTCTCTGATTCACTTTCATTTTATCTGATACTAAAAAATAATTCATATTCTTTAATTCAGAATTTTAAAAATAATGGAATGCCAGGCAATTTCCTTTGCTTACAATTCACATTTCTTTCTCATAGATACGAGTGCTAACACTTGTGATAGGGCCTTGAAAACAATAAACACATACAGTCCAAATTATTGGAAGACGACTTCCTGTTCCTCTTAAACCTGACAAATATCTGTAACTACTTATGTACATATTGAATGATCTTAAAACAGTGTCAGAAAAGTACTGTGATTTTCCATTTTCAGTGCATATTCTCCACAATTTCCCATTGTACCATATAAGTACCAATACGCAAAAGCAGCAGCTGTGAAAAAAATAGATATATGTTAGTTTTTCATTCTGATGTATTTAGGTTTTTTAGACATTCAACTTTCAAATGTAAAACAAATCAGATGTAAGTTCTGCCTTGAATTTCTTAAGCTGAGATGTCCAGAGTTTTGTATAGAGCTTGGTCAGTTGTGTGTATCAGATAATACTTTGGCCTAATTTAACTCTTATCATAGATTCTTCTGCTAATGCAAATAGACTGATGCTTGTGTACTTGCTAAAGCTATAATTTAGCATAACTGAGTGCTAAAAAGTATCAAGAGCTCTGTTTCTAGCACATTGGTGGTCTACGAATCAGTACTATTAAAAATGCATTGCTATGACAACTTAATTATAAGGAGAGAATTCATCAGATACAGAGCAAATCTTCAGCTGAAGGGAACTATTGCATCTTTCAGGTTCCTCTGACTGTGGGCAAAATTTGAATTTGATAAGGAGGGAATATATTGTAACCCTGCTTAATAAACATTGAAAAATCTGATGCAGTACAGTTTGTATTATAAAGAAATAATAACATTCACAATATTTTGTTACTAATAATACAAATACTATATTTCTGATAAATGCTACAGTAATTGTGCTGGCAATGCTTTACGTTTTCTACTTCAAAATGGATTTCATTATTTAGTGGAAGCTATTTTTATTCCAAGAAAAAGGAGGAATATAAACATGTAATACATGTTTGCATTATTACGAAAATTTTTAGTGACTTGTGTGCTAGATTTCTGTGCTGGTAAATGATTAAAAAAATAGCATTTTAGAATTATTTGCTTCCATATGCTGAAATTGCCATTCAGTAAAAATAAAAAAAATAAATAATAATAATAAAAAAAAGAACAAGAGATGTGCTATAGCAAGTTCAGCTGAGGCATCAAACTGGCACATCATCCATACATAGTGAATTTTAAAGGCTGTAGAATTTCACTGAAAATCTTTACTTCAGTTTACATGAAAAAACATCTTTGTTTCATCAAGTGAGGATAGGATGGTCATTATTATTGGTTATAAAAATGTAAATACAGTATTAAAAATGATCTTATCTATCTATGCAGACTTGTCTTCTACAAAGGACAGAATAATCAGTTTACAAATGGTAAGGTCTAATGTACCAGTAATTACCAGGAAGACTGTAGAGCTATCAAATGATAAGTCTTTATAATATTTTTGAAAGTCTGGTAAGTCTAAATGGTGATGTGTTTTGTTATCTGATATTTTAGCCAAAGATTTTTCCTGGAATAGGATGTTTAATACAGAGTAATGCCAGGTAAATACTTTCCTCTGAACGCTGAAGCTTATATTACCTCCTTGAAAGTGTATTAACTAGAATCCAGAAGTAAATCTTCAGTGCTGTTCAGTTTGAGGAATGCATAGTTCAAAACTATTGGTCAGGTGGTGAAAATGTGTCAGAATATTACCTCTGAAAGGAAGTTTGCATGAAACTTAGCTGTATCTTATGAAAATTTTCAATTAGCTTTACTTAAAAATAGGATGCTTTCAATTATTGCTTATTCTGAGTTTCTTGTATCTTGAGATCTATTACAATTGCTGACAATAGCTCAAACAAATTCAGCATTCAGGGATTCTTTCTGTGTTATTATAGAGTTCATAGCTATTGTGATTACCAGATATTGCAACACTCTCCAACATCTAGTTTTCCACAGTATTCCATGACAGATATTTTGTTCTTCATATGGGGGCAAGGTCATCTTTCTAGTCATGTGTTTAACATTTTCTGCAGCATCAGTTGTTACATGATTAAAGCAATAAAAACAATGGGGAATATTTTCTATTTTGCAGGTTTTAGTCCAGAAAGTGGGAAAAATATACAGAATGTTTTTTTGTTTTTTTTTTTGTTTTTTTTTTAGGGAGAGGTTCATCTAGGTTCTACAGAACTAAAGAAGTTAAGTTCATAGTAAAGAGAAGACAAAGCAGGAAAGATCTGCTTAAAAGTACCATTTTAAAACAACTTCTAGTTTTGACAGGTATTGCCTTTTATGTGAGATGGAATTAAAATAATATTCGCTTCTGAAGAAGTGAGAGTAAGAAAAGGAATGCTTTCCATTTTCCTTACCCTTGAAAAGAGCATGTTATTCATACTGTAAGGCATAGTAAGGGTTACATTGTTATTGAAGAGGGCTCGCGTTATTTACAGAATCATTCTTACTTTTATTTTTATTAATATCATATTGAGTCTTAATAACTAAAAATTGTGGACTGAATTCATATGCTTAAAGAACGCCCATTTGTGAACACAATGTTGACATTTTGGGGGGTTGGACTCAATGTGCTCTAGAGGTCCGTTCCAACCCTTACAATTCTGTGATTCTGTGATTCTGTGATTCTGTGTTTCTGTGATTAGAGAGTAGTCAGAAGACAGAGTCTGGGTGGATACTGAAAACTGAGAAATACTATGATGTTCTACAGAACAAATCTGAAAATCTTATTTCTGCTATCAAATTCTCAGTGCAAGAGTAGGTAGGTGAAGCTAGTAGTTGTCTGCAGCAAGTGGAAATGCATTAGTTTGTAAATAAAGATTTTGCATTAGAAATGGTGGCAATATACTTCTGTTTAAAAAAATCTGTCCCGTTTGGCCCTCTTTGTGCATTTAAGAAAGAAAACCTTTCACAGGTTATCTACACAGTTCTTTCTGGAGGCAGTGATAGGACCCAAGGGAACAATAGGACAGATCTGCATGAGGGAAGGTTCAGGTTGGGGATTAGCAAAAGGTTCTTCACCAGAGGGTGATCAGACACTGAAACAAGCTCCCCAGAGCAGTTGACCACTGGCACTAAGTCTTCTGGAATTCAAGAAGCATTTGGGCAGTGTTCTCAGACACAGGGTTTGAATTTTGAGTGGTCCTGTGTGGGGACACAGGTTGGACGCAGTGATCTTCATTGTTACCTTCCAACTTGGTATAGTTTATGATTCTATTATTCTGTCTCCAAATATTTGTTATTTGAAATATATGTGCAGTATATTCATAAGTCAACAGTCAGGTGTGGTTGTCATACATCTTTGTGGAACCTGTACCCTTGCATAGGTGTTTCCTGTTCTTTTGCTGGTGCAGATTAGTATGGATTCACATTGTCTGCAAGAATGCCAACAGTTATCATTTTTTGCTTTCATTGCTGAACAATAGAAGATAAACTTAATAGCAAATTGATCCAGGAAGTGACCATACTCTTTTGCACAGCATCTTTAGAAGGAGAGATAATCATACTGTGTGACCATGAATGTCATCAAAGAAGCATTTTGTTGTCTTACAATGAAATATCTTTCTTTTTTAAATCAAATCTTATCATAACAACTTCCTACTTTTTCTGAGAAAATAAATGCTTTGAAAGGATGAGAAATAAGGGATTTGAAGAGGAAAGATTTTCCTATTGTCACAAAGATTTTTGCTTTCTATTTAAAATAGACTTCCTCAGTTATAGTAAAATTGATGCAGGAACAGTTTTGTCTGAGAGAGCCATTCCACCAGAGAAAGACCATGTTAAATGTCCTTTGACACAGACATTATACACACAGACTTTCTTTCAATGATCATACAATACTGCTTTCATCATATAAAAATAGCAACCATAACATATTTGTCTATCAATTCCAAGATATTCTGACCTAAATTAGTAATGTTCTTAGGGAACAGAGAAAGGTTGACAGGTTTCGGTGATCATAAAAAGGCAAAAGCATTTAAAGTAGCTAATTCAGTATTATTTAAACTTCAGCACGGGTGGCTTCCTGTCAGGTACTGTGTCATGCACTTATGACAGTAAAAAGGAAAAAAAAAAAGTAGGATCTTACAGATTTTTTTTTCTCTCTCTTTTTTTTTTTTTTTTCCTTTGCAGCTAACACTTCAATAAGAAGAAAGGTCTGAGTTAGAATGCTTGTCTGATAGGTTTTTTTGCTATTCAGATGGTTAATGGGAGTAAAAACAAATACATATAACAGCAAGTTCATAATAGCAGCTAAAAACGTGCTGCAAATTTCAAAAATGAATGTCATCTTACAAAATAAATTAAAACATGGTCCTTAAACAATTTCTAGAGCATTTCACTTCTAAAAATATCTTCCATTCAATGTTGCATTTGAGCCTGCAGCATTCTATTTGTTACATTCAGAACATAGTTCACATTTATCCTAATCTAAAAATCTCAAAGAATTAGGGGATACATAATGCATTAAATGCATTAATAGGTTTATCTTAGGAGAAGAATAATTCCTGAACACAAATGTCCAAGTTTAGTTTCATGGTTAATGGAAGTGTAATTTGTCAGTCGACAGAATAGAAACTGAGAACTGCAGGTTGCTTGTTCATCTGCTTCTGTTCATTCAGGCCTGCCTTAGCAGAACTGCTAGGTCATTTAGAAGTTCTGGTGATGTCAAGAATACCAGGTAGCTCAGAACACCAAGAGTATATAGAAGCAACAAAAAGCTGACCTAGAACACCGTGCAGATGTTTACAAGGAGTCAGAAATGAAAAACGCTCTGACTAGATTTTGGAATTTGATACTAAACAGATTTTACACTGCCTGTAGTTCCTGAGCATTATCAAAAGCCTTTTTCCCTCCTCCCTCACATTCATATACCAAAGTATTTCAGGTCTCTAGATAGGAACTGTTTTAATTTCTGCCTGTGCTTTTGAATAGTTTTAGCGATAGTTTGAATGCAGGAAAGGATTATTCCATTGGTAAGTATTTCTTGAATTTAGGATCTGGCAAATGATTAGAACTAACAAGAGCAGTATGTACGTGCACAGCTGCCTGAGTATTCTCCACCAAGTAATTCTTCATATTGCAAAGTATATTGTAAATCTGTGTTCAAGTCTGTGTTCCATTCATAGAGAAGCAAGAAAGAGCTAAGAACAGTCAATGTAATCTTTGCCTTGACATACAAGAAAAATTGTCCACAACAATTGTTCTTTGTTTTTCCTAACATATTTCAAGAATTTTGTTCAGTTTGTGGATTCACTGACCTCAGATATATACTTTGGTTGGATTTTGTATTTCAGTTGCTATACATTCTGACAAGGTCTATGAGAGCACACTATGTCTGCTCCCTGCAGAGGGAGGAGCACATTTAGGAGGGCTTAAAGCATCTGTGTTCTTTGGTGATTCAAAGGCCTACATGGCTGTGTAATATCTGTACAGGGCATCTTACTCCTCCTCTGATTAAATTTGGTATACACTTGGGAAGACAGTTGTAGAAGCCAACATTCTATTTTACATTTAGTTTTAGGATCTTTTTATGATAGATAGACTGGAAGAAAGTAGTGGTCCAAAATTCAGAAGTTAGAATCAGACAAACCTATGAGAATCAGCAAGACAGAGAAAGCCTTCAAAGTGAAGGTGAGGATTTGAGTGATAGGAAAATTGTTTACCAAGTCTATCTGCCTGGCCTGATTTCCTTGTGAATGTAGTTTAATTGGTCTAATCCTAAGTGAAATGCAGACTCCTTTCTATGTCTCCATGCCCTAAGTGCCAAGATCTTGGATTAGAATACTAAGTATTAGCAAAGAAATAGAGTTTAAGTTTGACCCGTGAGCTAGATAATCTTGGCAGTCTTTTCCAACCTTGGTGATTCTCTGTTTAGCACAGTTGCCAGCCCATTAGAAACATCTTTGGAAATATAAGAAAAATTTCAACAGGCTATTCAGACATTGCCTGAATCTCTGTATTTTAATTAGTCGCTTTACTGAGGTTGTTGTCATTATTTGTTGGTTCTCTTTTGGAGAATAGCATAGAAGAAGGAGACACTATAGTAAACACAGTAGAAAAATATGTTATCCTTAGTGTTGTCACAGATCTTTAGAGAGTATTTTGGCAAAGAAATCAGCTAAATTGAGAGATGCACACTGAGTTTGAAGAACTATGGATAAAAATTGTTTGTAAGCTTCAAAATCCAAAAAATAACTACCAGTATGTAGATGTTTGTATTTCACAATATCCTTTGAGTGCTGTCATCACTCTTAACTACAGTGGGAAGGGAGGGCATATATAAAATTTATATCTTGTCATGTAGTGCCAAAAGCATTTTCAGTTGTCTGGAGGAAGTACAGTGTGTAACTGAATGACTTTAGACAGCAAGTTGTTATTTATTCTATTTATTTATATTCCTAAAACAAGGGGTTAACCTAAGCCATAATCTATAGGAGCATATTCTATGAGTAAAAAGAAGATAAAAAGGATTTCACACTCAAGTATGTGGCTGTCTTTGTTTAACTCAACTTTGTAACTGCCTTGTACAAAAAAAGCCCAGACTTCATAGTGCTGCAATAACTAATAATAAATGTTGAATTAAATTTGTGACATAAGTGCACTCTTCAAAGATATTCTGAACCAAACTAGAATTATTACACTGAATATTGATTACTTAAAAATAGAAGAGAAACACAAAGAAAAGAAACACCACTGGCAGCAGTGGTCTACCTAACCCTCCTACAACCGAGTTTTAGAAATTGGAAGAAAGTGTAATCAGAATGTATTTTACCATGGGAAAAAAAAATAAATCCTTTGTGACCCATGAAAGTGATAGGCTAAAAGCTTTAAGCTTGGAAATGAACTGTAGTCATTTTTAGGATGAAAATCAGACACCAACTGAAATCGTAGCAATCTTGTCTTTTTACACATAAAATTGTAAGGAGATATATAGTACAGAAGATAATGGCTGGAGCTTCCCAGGTCTCTTACAGCTTGTTTTCTAGCTTGAGATTAATTCACTCCAGAGTTGATTACAACTCAGCTGAGCACTCTGGTTATGTGTAAGACTATTCTATGCTGCTGAATCTCTCCAGTGGGCTCAAGGAAGGCTTTTTTCAGATATAGGTTCATGCACCAGATAGTTTGAAAAACACCTGGAGTTACCAGAACATGCTGGGTAGTATATCATGTAAATAATAAATAAATAAAATCTAATAAGAGTTGAAGAGCATTTGTAGATCCTTTCTCAAATAATTAGCTGAGCACACAAGTAGCTTCGCTCACAAATTAAATTGTACTCTGCTTAATTTAAGCATGAGATTAGTATTTGAGTTCTTAAAATAGAATACAAATGCTTTTTGATCTTAAGGCAAACAAGGTAAAATCATCCTCTCAGTAAATTCATGGGAATTTTTGTTCAGTTCAGTTCAGAAGACCAGAACTCTAAAAATGGCATGGAAATGAAATTTGGAACTGACAATGCAATGAAGAAAGGGGCAATCCAAATGAACAAACACTTGCACCAAAGTCTTCATTTAAACTCTAGCAAAAGTTTGCGAAAAATATACATTTGAAAAAGTTGCTAGATAAACCACTGAGGAGTGAAAGGAGTGTGCCAATAAAATGTCTTTGTCTTCAGCTATAAAGGAAATGAATTATTGTAGCACGAAAGTTACAATAGAAGAAAACATCTATCAAGAAAGCACTAAAAAAATACATTGTAGGGAACAATCATGAGGTGGCAAGGGAATGAATTAGATGACAAAAAGAAAATTCATTTGAAATATCTGAAATGAGCTTTTGTTCTTATGTGCTACAACTGGAACAGAGAAAATGCATATATTAATGTAAGAAAGATATGAACATCACTTAAGCAGTCAATTCAGATGTACTTTAGCTACTGACTTCAAGGCTACTGACTATAGCTTCAAGCTGTGCCAGGGAAGGTTCAGACTGGACGTTAGGAAATACTACTTCTCTGAAAGAGTGGTCAGGCACTGGAATGGGCTGCCCAGGGAGGTGGTGAAGTTGCCGACCCTGGAGGTGTTCAAGGAATGTTTGGACGTTGTATTGAGGGACATGGTTTAATAAGAACTATTAGTGATGGGTGGATGGTTGGACTGGGTGATCCTGTGGGTCTTTTCCAACCTTGCTTTCCAATCTTGGTGATTCTAAACGAAAAAAAAAAAAAAAATGATTCTAAAGACTATTTCAGAGGTCATTCAATGATTCTTATGGATGAGTAAGATGTTTCAAAAAGACCCAACAAATTATGTTTATAAAGAAGAAACTTTTGTGGGTATTTTTGTTTGTTTTAAAGAAAAAACTCTGCAAACTTCCATCTGTACTTTCTGACGACCTCAGTTAAATATAGGGATTTTAAACATACTTGAGAGGAGGAGATTCACAATCTATGAATACTTTCAGGTCTTTCATAAGCAGCAGAACCTTGTAAATAGATATTGGCTGCCAAGTTAAATTGAAGTTGGGCTAGATAACACTGGAGAGATAGACAGTTCGACTCTAGCGTGTGGTGGTGTCTTACTCTGAAGGTGACTACTGTAGAAAGAACGTAACACAAATGCTTGTCACAGGAACCTCTATGATGTTTATGAAAGCAAATCCACTCAGTATCTGTGATTTCTGTCTGGTTATTTTTGCATAACAAATAAGCAGTTATAGAGCAAAGGCCTAGTTCCATATTCATCATAAGAGCACTAGGCAATAGCTATATAAGGAATTGAAAAAAACAAAACAACAAAAAAATATCTTTTTAAAAGCATCATTAGTTATAAGGGAAACAAAGTACTTTGTAAGAAAGTTGTTCAATGAAGAATGATGACTTAGAGGTCATTGTATTATGGATGATCATGGATCAAGGTTGGTCATCTCTTATCAGGGAGCAACTGTTCATAAAGTCAGGAACAACAAGTGACCTTAGCTGTGGAAGTAGCCTCACTGGCAGCACCCAAGCAGAATGAGCAGAGCTGAGTGCTAATAACAGGGTCCATCAGTAACCCCTAACTAGGTGAACTGGTGATTCAGATTTAAGGTCTACTCATAGAGTCCAGTCGAAGCAGGAAGAGATAAGAATGAAGACACAGGTGGAAGAAAGGCTACAACCTCAGGCATTCCAGAGATGGGGCTAAGGAGTGGGACTGCTGATGACCTTGGGCTAAGATCAAATGGGGATCCTGGCACATGGACAGAGTATGTGGATGGGGTTCCAACATAGGGCTGGTCAGGATCGGTAAGGCATACTAGAATTCTCAGGATTCAAGCATCTCAGGTTTTTAGCAAATTCTGAGGGTGATGCTAACAACAGGCAGGTGTAAGCTTTTACATCTGAGCTAATCTGATCTAACTGTGATCTTTAAAAGAGAAATAAGCAGAATTATTCTCACCCTAACATAGAATTCTAACAAAGATAAAAAGCAGATCAATGAACAGTCACATCTAGCTTTCATAAAAATGAACACATTTCAGGGATCCAGAATTAGATGAGATGACCAAATTGTCAAATTACATAATAAATAGCAGTAGAGCACTGAGCAGTAAATCCTACTGAGTGCCTTAAATGTAAAAAAGTGTCTTGCCACCTTTTTTACAATGTGAAAGAAATGAATATTTTTCTAAATGTCAAGAATGACACTGTATGTCTTTTAAAGTTAACTGGGAATTTTAAGATCATGTAACATAATTAGTGTCATTTTTCTTTTAAATCAGCAGAGGTTCAGATAAGAGCCTGCCTACAAATATGCCACAAATAACGTAGATAGTTTAGATGGTGTAGTAAAATACAAGGGGTGAATCGGTTTTGTATAAATGAATATCATTTTATCCATGCATCAGTGTCCTGAAAGATCTGACAAAAATAGTCAGAGAGGAAAAGCATGAATTAGATACAAATCCTGGTTTGAGTTACACTGGCATAAAGCTCTTTAAAGTCCAATTAAGAAAGTACCACTTACATTCATGTTCAATTTTCCTTTTAACACAGAACTAAAATAGTAATTTACTTCAGCTATTAGCATCAACTCTCTGAGAGATGTTTATTTGTTACGAGTAATTGTTGTTGCTGACTGGGGCAGCTCTTACTGCGGAGGCATAAGGGTCTGATGTGCAGAAATCAGACCCTGTAGCCAGTAAGGATATAGAGCAGGCATGTGTTTATTGGTGATGCGTGTATACACCCTGGTGCAAGGGGGATCGCTCCACCTAACTTGCACACTGTCAGGAGAAATCGTGCTATAGATATAAGTCGAACTAATACATAATCAATAGCTGACAGGAATTTGGATACATATTCATTACATTCCCGAGAGCCCATTAACATGCAGTCCCTCCCCCCCTTGTGCGTGCGTAGTAGGTCGTGACGATGAAGGCTCGTAGTCTTCCTTGCGAAGGCTCGTAGTCTTCCTCACTGCAAACTTCTGACTCTGAAGGGGGGGGGTATTCCCTGGACTGGTTTCAACTTGCCCTGTAGACATCTAATCACCTCCCTGCCAAATGTTTTCGAGCTGCTCTCCAGTCCTTATCTTTATGGCCTTCATCCTCCTTGTTATTCCAGACCTAGTGTCTGTGAAAGTGCTTGGAATCCCTTGTTTTCTAACACTCTCTATATAAACTATCTCTATTTGCCTCTTATTTCTACTTTGTGAAGCTACTTTCCCTTTTCTTGCTGTGAGGCCCTTCTCTCTATAACTGCAGGGTCCTGTTCTCACCCTTCAGGCCCTTCCCCACTATCACTTTATAAGCCTCAGTAAGACTCATTAAACCTCATTCTTTGTCATCAGCTTTTATCTTAATGGAAGCATGCAGTGGCAATGTAATCTATTAGAGAAAACATACAGAAACTTGTAGTGGTAGGTAAGAAGTTTCCGTAGATATATGGGCATATTTTTTTCTGATTCTTACACACTGACGCGCTATAGTCTACAACAAAGTATTTGCTTGAGATTTCCTCAACAGAAGGCAAGTACGGCAGACCACTTTTCTGTTTTTGAGGTAACCATCCATGAAAAACATTGAAGTGTCAGCATAATGTGGATGTACTCCAGCTCTTGATTGGTTTATCTACACAAGCCCATGAAGGATTTCAAATGCATCAAGTACCTACTTTGAAACAGTGAAGCTGTGGGACAAATACACTTTCCATTTAGGGATAACAAATGAGGCTTCAGCTCAATTAAACCACATTTTTGTTGGACCAGGTGCAACCTTCTTCTTCTCTCTGAACTGTGTCCTTTCACATTGTACTCATCCTTTTCCCATCACTTTATCTCACTTTCCGTTCCTATTTCTATGCTTCTAGCCTCACTTAGAGTGAATCTTTTTTTTTATTTTATTTTCTTAATAGATGCTTGTATGTGTCTTTTCTTTCTGAAGCTGTAGAAACTATAATAAACTCTGACCTTTATGAGAATTTTCCTGTCATTTTCTTTTCCTGTCTTTTAGTTTTGGAAGTCCGATCATTTCCACTTTTCTCTCTAGAGAAATATTTTCTTTCTTTTCTTACAAGGTGTTTTTTTGTTTGTTTGTTTGTTTGTTTTATTCAATTATTTGTTATTTTTTATTTATTATATTATTATTTTGTTTTATTCAGATTGTGTGTATGGTATTTTTGTTTGTTTTGGTTTGGTTTACTTAACTTTTAGTTTTCTTTTTGGCTTCTTTCTTTGTTCCTGATCTTTTGTTGATATACATTATTATTATTATTATTTTAATTTTGCGTTGTATCAAACATCTGAATCACTTACTGTTCCTTAATGAAGGTCATTCTGATCTTCTCTCATTGATTATTGAAGTTACTTTTTTTCCTCTACTTCCAAACTTGCTCTGTAAGCATCATCTTTACTCCTCAGTTTTTTGTTTGTTTGTTTGCTTGTTTGTTTTTTCTCCATATCATCTTGCCTGTTTCGTGGAGCACCAAGATCAAGGAAAACTTCTAGAAGTCCCATTTTTAGTCCCCTAAAAGTGCTCTCCCAAATCCCTAGTTTGTTTTTCAGGGCATCAACCACAGCATTTGGAAGGAGCAGAACAAGCATCAAGTGTCATTTACCTAAACTACCTGATTAACTATTTTAATTTGCTTCTTGAAGCTTACATCATAACAGGTACAGCTGAATTGGGATGACACAGTATGAGCATATTGCATGGTAAGTATGAAATAATGCCTGAAAGAAAAAGGAGCCTTTCTAGCTTGAACAGAAAACACAAAGCTGTTTATATCAAACTAAAGAAAATTGACCTAATCATCAGATACTCATTTTTGGTACCAATATTTTAGATAGGAAAATGTTTTCCTTGACAAACATGACAAAGCCTTTACACTATTTTCTTGTCTCAGTTCACCATGTGATGGTAGAACTAGATGGTTTTAGTGATCTTTTTTCAACAGTAATGTTTCAGTGTTTATGTATGGCAACAGAATTACTGTGAAGCTATCCAGTAGAGCTATTCATACACTGGGACGTGGAGTGCTCTTTTTCCTACTTAGTGTAGCAAAGAGAGACAAATAATGTGGAAAAATTGATTGGATGCTGTCTTTAAAAAAAAAAAACAAACATATATTTAATATTTATTCTTACTCATAATAAGAACATAAGCGTAAATTCCTAGTTAGCCAATGAAGATGATGAACAGCCGATGAAATGGAGACCTTACCTCCTAAGAAAGGTGTGCTTTTTGCACCAGGTCTTTAGCTAGTGTTTAATCAGAATTACTTTTGGACCTGCTTGTGTATTTTTTGTTTGTTTTTGCATGAAGTTTATGAAGTTTCTAATATTTTAAGACACTACAGTTTCTTCACAGCAGTTGCTTGAAGAGTGAAAACTTGAACTGAGAGTGGACTAAAGTCACAAGAGACAAAGGAATTAAGGAATGCTGGGGAAATACAGCATCTGAAACAAAATATTTCAAATTGTGTTGGAAGTAGTGTTAGGATTGATGTGAACAGAACTGTTTTAAAAGGAATAACTAAAGCAGGAGCAAAGCTAAAAATGAGCTATTCTTTTCCTCTCTCTCTCTCTCTCTCTTTTTTTTTTCTTTTTTTTTCTTTTTTTCCCTAAGGGAAAAACTTGGTTTGCAAACTAAGGGGCAGGAATAGCTTCAGAATGGAAAGCATAAGCCAAGCTTTCTGGACACTAAATCAGTGAACCACTCCTTATGAAAAAAAATAACCTCAAAATTGTAAACTTCGATTATTTGGATTACTTTATTCATGACTGAACAGAGTTCACTCTTCAGAATGATTTTACATTAATTGAATGATAGAGTTGAAGTAACCTGTCTTCAAAATAATTCTGAGCTCTCTTCACTTAAGTTCTATATACAGTGCAATTAAAATGAATTCATTCCATTTACAGCCCCAGGAGACTCTTCTCTGATCTTGTTTTTGGTGAGAAGGAGATTTTAGCACATTATAGCACTTCAGAAGGATGAAGCTTGTTTTTCATTATGCCTGCCTTCCTTAATCTGGAAAGTGGGGAAGTGTCAAGGTTGTTTCCCTTTTCCATCACTTACTGTCAGCTGGAAAGTAGCTGAAGCTCTCTGTGTCCATATTCCATACCTCTAAGGACAACAAAATATTCCCATTGCTTTCCTAAAAGTCTAGTGTTCTATTCAAATTCAACTATTTATGCCGGCTGGAGAACTGAGAAATGAGGTTTGATTTTTGTGTAAAAGTTCGTGCTGGCAGACTGCTGAATTTCTCTGAAAAACCTTAACTTTGAACATGTCCATGTGAAAATAGTAGACAACTTCCAGAAAATTTCTTAAGAATAAACGTATATGAGTGTTCTTGCTGGTTGTCTTTAAAATAACACTCTATGATATATCCTTTTAGTGTTTATGTTTAATTCAGTATTTTGGGAAGGGAGGGGTTCAACTGTATTTATTGTACATTAACCATATTATTCTACATCACACATCACAAACCTTCAGTAAGCTTCTGGTTCCCATTCCTTTAAAGTATTGTTTGGAAGAAATGGCTCATAATAACCTTGGTGTAACAAATTTAAACTTTTCCCCTCGTAACTTGACTTCCAGCTACAGCGCTATGTATTAGCACACTGCCAAGATATCAGATAATATTCTTTTTTGTAGTTCTATTTGCTTAATACATGCATATTTTTTTCTAAGTTTTCTTTCTGATAAAATTGGAAGAATTGAATTTGGGTTTTTTCTTTCCTTTCTCTCTCTCTCTCTCTTTCTCTCTTTCTTCCTTCCTTCCTTCCCTCCTTCTTTCCTTTCTTCATTTGTACATTTTGGACTGATACTGAATTTGTAACATCACATTAGAAGCAATTTTTTTAAACTCCATTTTTGAGTCTAACAAAAGAAGTCCCTTTGCAATGTCTTCATTTATATTTAAATGATTCCATTTTGGAAATAAAAATTAATCTTTCAGATTTTCTGAGTACCTCAGTGATTTCTAAAAGTACAAAGTATTCATATTAAACTACCTGAGTCACATGTAAAGAAATTTCCCTGAATTCACATTTGTCCAGAATTTTTTTAAAATAAACCAAATTATATTCAGTATTCTTTCTCAGTGTACACAATTCTAGGCTACTGAATTTAGAGAACTACTGCTTATTACTTTTATTGTTACTTTGCATTATTCTGTCTTTGTTTGTACAGATACTTCTTTGTATTTAAAGGTTAAATTCACTATCAATTTTCAGATAATTGGTTTTGAATATTTCATTAGTATTCTGTGTATCAAAATTTGTTTTAATGCTCAAATTTTGAAAAAAAAAAATGTCTGGAAAAAGACATTTATGGATAAATTCTTGAAGATTACCTTGATTCACAGAATGGCAGAATTGTAGGTGTTGGAAGGGACTTCTAGGGATCTTCTACTCCAACCCCACTGGTAAAGCAGATTCCCTACTGTAGATTGCAAAGGAAAGTGTCCATCTGCATTTTAAATATCTCCAGAGAAAGAGAATCCTCAACCTCTCTAAGCAGCAGTCTATTCCAGTGCTCTATCACTCATACTGTAAACAAGTTTTTCCTCATATTCAAATGGAATTTCTTGCATTCCATTTTGTGCCCATTGCCCCTTGTCCTGTCACTGGACACTGCCTTTTAGATATTTATAAACACTGATAAGAGCCTCCCTCAGTCCTCTCATCTCCAGGCTGAACAGTCCCAGGTCTCTGAGCCTTTCCTCATAGGTAGATGTTCCAGGCCCCTAATCATCTCTGTGGCCCTCTGCTGGACTCCCTCTAGAATTTTCCTGTCTTTTTTTAACTGAGGAGCCCAGAACTGAAAGAACAACTCCAAATATGGCCTTGCCAGGGCAGAGTAGAGAGGGAGCATCGCCTCCCTTGCCCTGCTGGCCATGGTCTTTTTAATGCACCCCAGGATACCATTGGCCTTCTTGGGCACAGGGGCACAATGCTGGCATGTGGCCATCATGTTGTCTACCAGGAAACTCCGGTCCTTCTCTGCAGATAAGTTTGAACTTGTCTGAAAATATTTGCAGTAGATGCTTTGAGTTGAATTTGCATCTTTGTCTTGTATGTTTGCCTCAATATCAGGAAATAACTATATGAATCTTGTATACCTGTTCACATCACTCAGGATGATTGCATCCACTTTATGTCAGACAGGAATTATTGTCCTCAATTTTTAAAGGACAGAAAGGACAAAAGACAAAATATAATTCTGAATAGACTTCTCTTTCATTTTTGTCATCCTTAGTAAACTGGCTATGCACTGTTACATTCTTCAGTGTGTTGCTCTCCTGTTCCTTAGGTATATCTCTTTCTAATTCCAGTGGAAAACTGGTACATGAAAAGCATAAGAAATAGGAAGGAAATTACCAATAATTTTGTTTGTGCCAACATTATCTTCTGTCTTCAGAATGATACTGACTGCTCTTTAAATGAACTGAAAATCACATGGACAATTCAACAAGTGAATAGACTTTTCAGCCCAATCTTAAACAATTATCTGGGTTACATGCATCAGATTACTCAAAGTGTTTTTTTTTTTTTTTTTTTTTTTTCCCCTGGGTAAAATGTATTCTTCCATGTTCCTGTTAGCTGAAACTTCCAACTAGGAGACATAACATTTCATTGGCACTTCTGATTTTAGAAACATATTTTATATACCCATTTGTGTGTGTATGTATAAACGAGTGGTCATTCTTTTTGATGATGAAGAAGGAAGATAATTCTTTGTCAGTTCCTACCATTTAGCAGCTCATCTTGACTCATGAATAGATTTCAGTGGAACCTTCTCATTCCACTGCAGTTGCTCACCAGCTCACAGTTTTCCGTTTCATGTTTTTTAGCTCAGATATTCTGTATTCTGCACAGTTCCTCATGCAAGCCTCTTCTAGCAACAACATGTTCTCGTAAACTACCATTATGTCTCAGTTATTTTTCACCTACACTGGGATATAATATGTTGTCTTTTGACTGATGTAACAATATAGCATCCTAAGATACCCAGATAAATGTGTCTAAAGAATACAGATTTTGACTGAAAGAGTAAAGTTAAAAACTTTTGATCTCAACATATTTTTATTAGCTGTTTGAGGAATGTACATATTCATAAAAATAATATATATGCTTTCTTTGTAGTAACCATATAGTATACTCCATATAGTTCTACAAAGACTCAACAACCAAAATCTTTTTCAAATTGTTAATTTTTTGAATAGTAGAGTACACACATATATGTGATATCTACTTTATATAAAAAGAGTAGAGAACCTAGAACTTACTTTAATGATAGAGGAAGCAGGAAGAAAGGAGTCGATCCAGCAATAACAACAGTTATCTGAAGAATATTTTCAACTAAATTTGAACATTAATCTGCTGATCTGTAGAGAAGTTGAAGAGCTCGCTTTAGTTAGAATGTGAGAGCATACCTTGGCTACAGATCTCACTTGAAATACAGGAAAAGACTGTGTGCAATTTGCATTTGTATGTAGTGCTATGCCCAAAGGGTTATGCTCAAGTGAGTCTTAACTCAGGGAGAGACCAGCTCATCAATTTGCAATGAAGAGCAGACTTGTTTAACTTGTTCTTCTACAAAAGAAGAAACAAAATAATATGAGCAAACAAAAGCCCAGATCTACCTGTTGTAGATTAAATACAGTAAAAATAAGGTCCAGGCAATAACACAGAAATAGTTGTCCTTATCAGAAAATAGGGTATAACCATCAATAATTAAGCACAGTGCTAGTATTACAGAAATGACATCCATATCCAGTGTGTCACATCATCTTGGAAATGTTAATATATTTTACTGAGATACTTTTATTTACCCTTCTGGCCTCTACCTGTCTATTGGAGTTCTGGTTGTCTGTGTGATTATGAGAGAATAAACAGATGAAGGATAATAAAACTGAAGAGGAGCCTGCTAAGGAGATCAAATTCTAAGCAATTATGTTCATAGCAGATTTGTGCAAACTAATTGCAACCTATTTTAACTTGAGACTATTTATATGCACACCTGTGACTTTTTCTTTTTTACATGTTCAAAGGAAAGTGTTATTCTGAAGATTGAGCAAGTGAAACCCTTGTGCAATTCAATGAGCAGAAAAATGGATGCTGAATAAAGAAGCTGTGATGCTCTGAGAAAGGATCTCAAAGGATGATTCAGACATCTAGCTTGCCTTCTGTGATTTGGAGGGACTCTGTTATAATGGCTGTGAGGGAACCCTGACAATTTTACAACTAGGTTCAGTGAAGAAGAGAGATATAGTTATCTTTAAATAATAAGAGAGTCCAGATAGTTTGAAGAACAAAAGTATTGTTAATTATTGAGAGATTAATTTGATTCTTGTAGCTAGCCCTCTGAAAAAAATGAGATTTTATATCAGCTGAAAGAAAGTGAGAGAGAACTCTCCATTTTTAAGATCCTTATACAGCTCATCAGCTTTAGAAATTAGAAGTCCAACAGCTCTTTATGTCTCCTAGTATATCACACTGACTTCTCCACAGACACAGACACTGACAGATATGCTTTAGCTTTTATAATGCTTAGGCAATGGGTAGTTAAACTCTGCACTGGTGTTTTTCCAGAACCTCATGAAGTTCCAGGCCCTCTGAAGCACCACAGTGCAATAGATGATCATTGTACTATTGTACAATAGTGCTTGCTCTGCCAAGGCTGTGTTTTGCCCAGTATAAGCGTGATATTACATAGCAGCATAGCTGACAACACCAGCTCTTCAAAAAACTAGCAGTGTAATTCAGACATGATATGGTGTCTCTTGTCTGTCTCCAGTCCCACACGTTTTGCAACACAACAGATCCTCTAGATATAGGCAAGCCTGAAGAATTTTTTATTCTGTAAGGGAAAAAAATCATAGTACAATGTTCATGTTTTTGTTTTTTTCCCATGTCTTTGAACTTACCTATATGGACCTATTGCTATGTCTTACAATAGTTCACAAATCCTTAAATTTACATTGCTGTGTATAAGCCCCTGAAATGGCCTGATGATACAGCATCTAACAACATAAGAATTGATGGAAAATTCGTTTCCACAGTAATACAGTAGAAGTGTTCTATCAAAGACAGGGTTGGGTAAGACAGCCTGACTACAGAGCTCTCATGTGCATTTTTTTCTGCCCTTCTGTCAAGGTGTTACAGAATTCTCAAATGGAGAGAGCATGGTCTACATAATATTGCATGGTCTACAAAAGCATGCAGTGCACTGATTAATAGTGCCTTTTGGCCTTTTCTGTTCTTCATTGTCCATCCTGACAATCAAGCACTTTTAAATAGCCAGAAGAAATGCTTGGTATAGAATCACATAGCTTCTCAGAATATATATTTTAAATCTCAATAAATGAGAAACATATTTCTTCTCTGGGCAATGTTCTGTGCATAAGTTCAAAGATGTCTGAGGGGGAGTGTTGACCTGGACAGACTGGAGAGTTGAGCAGTGAGGAACCTGATGAGGTTTAACAAGAGCAAGTGTAGAGACTTGCACCTGGGAAGGAATAATGGCACTCATCAGTTCAGAATAGGGGATGACCTGCTGTAGATGAGCTCTGCAGAGAAGGACCTGGACAACAGGTTCCCTTTGAGCAGTGCGCCCTTGAGGCCAAGAATGCCAGTGGTGGCCAGCAGGTCAAGGGAGGTGATTCTCCCATTCTGCTCTGCCCTAGTGAGGCCATGTTTAAAATACTGTGTCCAGTTCTGGGCCCCCACATTAAAACAGGCAGGGATCTCCTAGAAGCAGTCCAGCAAAGGGCCACAAAGATGATTAAGGGCCTGGAGCATCTCCCATATGAGGAAAGACTGAGTAACCTGGATCTGTCCAGTTTGAGGAAAACAAAACTGAAGGGGTATCTGATTAATGTTTATGTATATCTAAAGGGAGGTAGGAGGCAAATGGATGAGTCCAGGCTCTTCTCAGTGGTGCGGAGCGATAGGACAAGGAATAATGACCTAAAGCTTGAACGTAGGAAGTTTTCTTTACATAGAATTCGTAAAGAAAATTAGAAGAATTTCTTTACGGTAACGGTGATGGAACACTGGAACAGGTTATCCAGATAAGTTTCAGAGACTCCTTCTATGCTGATACTGAAGACCCATCTGGAGGCCTACCTGTGTGACCTATTATAGGGTACCTTCCTTAGCAGGGGGACTGGACTCAGTGATCTCTCGAGGTCCCTTCCAACCCCTGCAATTTTGTGATTTTGTTATTATTATTATTTTTAATTTTAATTGTGAGGAAACAACAAAGAATTCAAATACTAAATGGATCTTTCAAAATATTATTGGAAAAGGAGATGGAGAAATGCTCCCATCCTGTCCAATCATGTCCTGTCCCTCCTCTTCAGTATGACTGAGCCATTGCTGCTGTTAAAGCCATAGCCAAAGACTCATAGCCTAATAGTACCTGTTAAAGCCTGCCACACATTATTGTCTGTGCTAGCAAGGTGCTCTCTGCTTTTAGAGCTGCTTGCCTTGTACTGACTCTCAAGCAGTATTCAGAGGTTACTCCTAGACTAATGCATAAAATGACCATCACCCTCTGACCCTGATTTAAGTGCAAACTAAATGAACTGGAAGTCTCCATGTTCTGTCATTGAATTGGTTCCTTAAGGTAAATTCTCTTACAATGTGAAAAATGCTGCAGGATAAAAGAAGCTGTAAAGAATCTTAAGGTCACTTACTTTCTTTTAAATGCATGCTATGAACTGGAACTGCAGTCTGTGACTCTTTAATCTACTGAAACATTTATGTCTTTAAACCTTTCTTTAAACATTCATTGTGATGTAGTTACAGCATGTGATGTACCAGTTCATTTCTGCCCTTCACACACCTTCAGGTGCTTTCTATTCTGGTGAATGAGTGACTTGATTAATGAATATTTACCACCATTCCACATATAAATATTTAACAAGTTACTAGAGTAACAAAATTTCTGTGGACTTGAAACAATTCAGCAAAATACCACAAGGATTTTTTCCCCCAGTATTTAAAATAAAAGATGTGATACAAACACGTCTCTTATGAGGAAAATTTGAGGGAGCTGGTGCTGTCCAACCTGGAGAAGGTTGGAGAAGACTGAGACAATTAAAAATCTCTAATGGGCAGGAGTCAGGATGATGGAGCCAGGCTCTTTTCAGTGGTGTGCTGCAACAGAACAAGGAACAATGGGTACAGTCTGGAACACAGAAAGTTCTACCTGAACATGAGAACAAACTTCTTTTTTACTTCAAGGATGAAGAGAGCACAGGAACAGGTTGCCCAAACATTGTGGATTCTTCTTCTCTGGAGATAACCAAAACCCTCCTGATTGTTTTCCTGTGTAGGAAATCTACTTTAGCAGGGGGTTGGACTCAGTTATTTCCAGAGATTCCTTCCAGTCCATAACATTCTGCAGTTCTTTGTGGTTCTTTGAAAAAAGTTTCAGCAACAGGGCATTAAGGAAGGTAAATAACTAATGACTGTGTATTTCCGGTGTCTGTATATGCTCTGATGTATAGGTAGTCAGGCATCATAGGTCTCAGCTGTTTAGTATCCTACTTTTATTAAGAATGAAAAGCAGATTTTGAGTCTAATTATTCCCTGGTCTGCTTCTGGGGAAGTGCATTCTTCCCCAGATGGGGAGAACTGTGTGCTTCCTTTAAAATGCCTGCCTGTTCTTGTCTGCCTGATCTATTTTGTGATGCTTGAGGAGAGTAATAGCCATTTCTTGTTTATTCCTTTCTTGTTAAGTATTTTTAGGTTCTCTAGTCTTCTGTTCAAGATCATTTATTGAAGGAAATGACTAATATTTCTTGTTCTTAGTACAGGAATTAATTCTCATCTTAAACAGTGAAAGCACTGAATGAAGTTACTCTAGTGCAGGCAGTTCAGTGTCTGCACACAGTGTATTAAGCAAAGTCAAAATTACCTGTCTGAAAGATGTTCGGTTCCCACTTTACAAAGCGATGTTTCACCTCAAAATTGAACAACTGTAATAGTGATATATTTTTGAAAAAGCATCTTGAAGCCTAAGACATGATCTGTTATAGCAGTTCCTGTCATCACATTTAATAAAATGAGAATCTCTGTCTCAACATGTTTGCAAAGTAAGCATGTGGCAGAGTGTGATGGGTTAATACACAAGGAGATGAAAGAGAATAAGATGAAAAATGAAATTATTTTTATTAGTGAAATGAAAATCATTCACTGCTCAATGGTGTCTGGATACAGTCAAATGGCAAAGGTACATTTATATATCTTGAAGAAGACAGTGCAATATATTTAAAAATATTAATGTTTCTTAGCATTTTTTTACTTAAAAACATGAAGTTCTTTTAAGTCTTCCATAATCTAGTTAATTCAAGTTCTTCCAGGGAACTAAAGTGATCATCACTGTTTCATAAATTTGTGTAGCAAGAAAATCACCATGTTTTACTTGATTTAGTTTTTCAGTATGTTGCAGTTCTTCTTTGTCAAAGGTTGTATAGAGAGGCTGATTTATTGTGGTGTAAATTAGAGTTTCATAAGACGAGAGTATTTTCAGTTGGTCTTTTTATCATTGATTGTTTTGTATTTGGAAACTGCAGGTGAATCTGTCTGGAAGGTCTTTTTCTTCACTCCAAACTTCACTCCTGAGGATTCCAGTGGTTGCTATGACTCTCATGTTTGCTTTTGCTACGGAGGTTTCATCACACAGCATGATCCCCCACTGCTCTTCGATCTCTCCAGAGACCCTGAAGAGAAAGTCCCACTGACCCCAGAAACAGAGAACCGGTTCTATGAAATTCTCAGTGTCATACAGCTAGCAGTAGATAACCACACCAGATCGCTGCAAGCTGTCTCTGACCAGCTGTCCTGGAACAACCTTGTCTGGAAGCCATGGCTACAGCTATGTTGCTCATCCTTCTTTCAGTTTTGCTACTGTGACTATGACTCAGAAAATAGCCTGCCAGAGGTGCATTCTGGATAAACAAACTGCAACTTCCTCGTTTTCCTACTCAGAACAAGGAGAATGTCTACGTAGTTTTAGAAGTCTTTGTTATATAGGATATACTCTCTTTAGTACAATATTACAGTAGAATTGCAGAAAATATGCCATGAGAAGGAACTTAAAAAAAAACTTCTTTGACTTAATAATGCAATAAATGGTATAAAACAGGTTTTGCTGCCCTTATTTACAAAAGTATGCCTTCTCTAGAGCAGACAATTTTTCACATCTTCAGCTTCAACATTGTTCTTACAAGCTGAGGAATTTACTTATTGTTTCTATCAATTACTACCACTAAACACACACTCAGCAGTCCTTTTCAGTATTATCAACCATTATTAGGACATTCTACCAAAAATTAACAAATAGAAATATAATGCTAGAAAGGTTCATGTGACTGTAATTTGGTAACTGATAAGACAAGTAAAGAACAGATTCAACAAGTATCAGTGATATAAAATAGAATCATAGAATCATAGAATCACTCAGGTTGGAAAAGACCTAAAATATCATTGAGTCCAACCCCAACCTAATCATACTACCCTAATTCTAACAACCTTCTGCTAAATCATGTCCTTGAGCACCACATCCAGACGGTTTTTAAACACATTCAGGGATGGTGGCTCAACCACCTCCCTGGGGAGCCTATTCCAGTGCTTAACTTAAGGCCATTTCCCTTTGTCCTGTTGCCTGTCACCAGTGAGAAGAGACCAACCCCAAATAAGAAACAGACTGCCAAGAATCTAGTGTTGTATGTGCCATAAAAACATAGAGAGCTATGTAGTGGAAGACCTTAGTCCACAATAAAATTGTGCTCCCTCACTAGCATCATGTTGCACAACATCAGCCTTTGTTTGGAAAGGAAATCACTTCAAGTGCACCAAATGTATGCTTAAATGTGTGCCATAACAATCCTGGAAAGCATGCAAGGCAAATTCATACTCTCCCACTTAACTCACCATCAAAAACAGATCAATTAATAAACAGAAATTTAATCCCTGAAGTAGACAAACCCTGACATTCATGACCCAATTGCTAAAATGAAGTATTTGGTCCATGCTTAATATCTGTGTTCCAAATTTATACTATAATAAAAATATACTGTTTACCATACCTGTTCTTCCACTGATAAGTGAAGTGTGGCTCACAAATAAATAATATTTGGTCTTGCTTTAAATATTTTTGCTGTTATTTAAGCTCCTTGAATAGGATCTACTGTTTTCTGAGAATAAACTTGGACTTGAACATTTACATTTTCTCAAAGCCAAATGTAACTGTCTCCAAGTACTCAGTAAGGCCTTGGGAAAGCTACAGTACTTCAGGGCTAATTTCTGTGTCTATTTTTATCTTTGTCTTATTCGGTCACATTTCCTGTTTGCTCTATAGCCATGCAAACTATTTTCTTTGGCAGATTGCACCAGAGCAGAACGTATCAGCAAAATACTAAAACGATTTGATGCTTGATAATAGAAGGTGACTTGCTTCTTATCAGAAAACTCTAGTTAATTCCAACATTATTATGTATTACAATCTGTTTGGTGGTATTAGTGCAACATTAACACAAAAGGGATCTCAGTTGATAATAACGCAATAGCTTCAGCCAGCAGACATTGAGGTTGTGACCCAGTTGTTGGGAGCTGCTGAAGCCTGTCATATAAAAATATATTGTGATATATGGTGTACTACTCTCTCTGTAAAATCTATTTTATTTGATTTTTCTCCTGCAATTTCCTGTCTTGGGAAATGTTGTACTCTTTCCTTGAAGTCCAATTTTTGATAGTTCACCTTGTGTTTATGACTGTGTATCTTAACTATGTGCTCTGTGACCTCTCTGTAGCAAAATCCTATGTGTGCTGATAAAGTTAGTCAGTTCAGATATTTCCCCGATAGCCTCTCAGGACTGTTTATATTGTATCTGGAAAGCTGTCAGGTGGCCATTCATGCAGCATAATTCCCTCCTTGCTTTATTTAAACACTGAATGTACAAGATAAATTTAGTAAGAAAGATCCCTCTGGTTAAAATACAAATGCTCCTCTGTAGTGTTCACGACAGAATCTATGTATCCCAAATTCCTGGTCCCCATCTTGTAGCCAACGTGTTCATTAGTGCTGCTCCCTCCATGCCTACCCTGCAACTGGAGGGAAGTCCAACTGCAGCCAGGGTGGAGGATGCTCTCTCCAGTTATCACAGCTCTCCTGCAGCTTACGCAGTGTTTGCAAGCAAATATTCCTGATGAATCACATGGGCAAAAATATGTTAAGTATGTAGCTGAAACTCAGACAAGGCCTCATTGGATCTCTTTTGTTGCCACAGTTTCTAGGCTGTGACCTTAAAAGGGACCTCAGTTTATATTGTTGAGGACATCCACACCTACTTTTCATCAGGAAGATGCTACATTACTGTTATATCTTCACTTTCTGCAGGTTCAAGAATTGTTTTTCCTCTCAGCATAGCAGCTGATCTGTGCTGCCTGACTGAGGTACCAAAAATGATTATTTTTCTTCTGCTCTGATTTTTTCTTGAATGAGTAGAGACTTTCTTTTATACCCTCCTTGGGTTTTGGCGTCATCTCTCTAACCTCGTTTCCTAAAACCTCCAACCCCTCAAACACTTTTCCACTTCTTTCTTTACCACCAACTCCTCCAATTTGCTTGTCATGTTGACCACAGCAGATATTTTTGCTCTGATCTATCAGTGAGTAAAAAGTGGTCTTTGTGAAAATAACTGATTTTTAGAGCACCTTGTCTCAGCAAACCTTCCACTTATTTAACTTCCATCCAGAATTAACTTTGAATTATAAAATCTAAGAAATTAAAGCACACCCAAGACACCCTGAATAATAAAAGTTATATCTTGTTTGTGCCACAAGTTTCATATATATCAAAATTTAATTCAAGATAGCATTTAATATTTTGACAGAAGCAATAAAATCTGAACTCCATTTTTACAATTGTTCCTTCAAGAAAGATTCTTTTAAAAATAAGATGGTATTTTTCATTGCAGTGCTATTTCATTTAATGCCTAAAATAAACCTTCCCTGTGCTGAAAATGTATTATATCTTCCAGTATTGTACCTTCTGTTGTAGAGATAGCATGTGAGATCGTGGTAATTAATATACTTTTGTCTGTCCGCAAAATAAAATGAGAAGCATGGTATACTATTTTTGTTATGGCATTACCTGATCTAATCTGAGAAGTTTTGTTTTTCATAACAAGTTATTGATGGGATATATGTGATTCACAATTTATTAGCAACGAAGACATAAGGAGAATGTGCAACTGTTTTACTTTGAGACTAGCTTTCAATTTATCATTTAACTATCATCTATATTGTAACATGGTGCCTGACAGTGGAATACATTAGTATAAACTGGGAGTTCAGATTCAGAGGAAAGTATATTCCTCTAGAGAGTTATTTAACAGCAACACATTGTAGTTTATCACAGAGCCCCTGTATGGCCCAGAGCAAGTCATTTAACTCTGTTTCTCAGCTCCTCATCTTTTCCTAAAGGATAACAGTTCTTCTGTAACTGCTAGGAGTACTGAAAGAGTAAGAAGTACTTAAAGTAGTGAGTTGGTAAAGGTGCACTTTCTGGTCACCTTCTCTATAAAATGTACGATTTAAGAGATGGAAAACTAGGCTGTGTAAAGGTATCCTTAAGCTTCAGATGTGCATGTAGGCTCTGTGCTCACTATTTAACACATGTGGGGTTTGGGCCTGGAGCAGAGAGAGCAGATGGCTAAAAAAGATGCACATGGAGAAAGATGTCAATCACTTATTTCTAATTATGTTTATTCTCAGCTTTTCCTCTTTCAGCAGACATAGGACACCACATGGAATTACTTTAATATTTCTCCCTTGTGGACTGGATGTCACAGGTTCCTGGCTCTTTAAAAACTTGGATGTTCTGACTTATCTTAAATTACTGGGGGGGGGGGGGGGAAGAAAAGAAAGAAAAAAAAAAGAAAAAGAAAATACAGTCTTTTGGAGTGAGAGTCTTTTCAGTTCAACGAAATCCAACTGAAAGTTCACAGAGATCGGAGTGAATATGGTCCATATTCTTCACAGCTCAGTGAGAATCATCACTTGTCAGCAATAGCTTATCTCACATTGTAGTAAAGTGAGATCTGGGTGTTCAAATGTGTGGACAGTATAGAAGAATTTAATGTAAGATGTCATTCAATATAGGAAAATAATTGAGAAAGAAATAAAAAGAGAGCAGTTATAGCTGCAGAAATGCAGTGTTCTAATGTCATGTATGCTAGCACACCTTACGCTGCCTTTTTACTTCCTTATACTGATCAAATGGGAGAAGGCAATTGCTAAAGCATCTAATACACCGGTTACATTTTGTACAGCTGTTGCCATTGGGGGACATGTATTAAAACTTTCTTTTATTAACTGTAATTAGGACATGCTAATTCTGTACGTAAGACAGACATTGACATCTTTATTGTTTCTCTTTCCTCTGGCCTTACCTATACACCATCAGAAATGTGTTTTGAGGAGCTCACTTTCAGGAGTACTCATATTGGATGAGTACATTGCAAGCAGAGAGCCTGGCTGTGTGGGCAGGAGGAATATGGCATAACAGAACTCTGCACTGGGAGCCACCGGGGAGCAAATGTCATTCTGGGGATTTCTCCTATCTGAATATGGAATCCTACTAATTGCAATGGAGTTGAGTCTATCAGGAACTGTGAGCAAGCAAAAGGTACATTTGCAGCCAGCTGGTCCCTATCGTGCCAGCCTGCCAAATGAAAACTTGCTGGGGGCCCATGGAGATGCATGATCTCATGCTCCCCCTGAGTCATCATTCAGGAGGTGATATCTTAATCTGAAGTGTCAGGGAGGGAGCAGCAGTCACACTTTCTGTTCCTTGGAAGGGCAGGAGACCTGTGCCAGACTCTGGGGACTTCCAGCCTCGCTGGCTGCTACAACTGCAGATAACTCAAGGAGTTCTAGAAACACCAATAGACCACATGGCTTTTCCAAGTCATTCAGGTGTTCTCAGTAGTTTTTATTCTCATTGAAAGCAACAGGAATCTTCCTAGAACTTCACTTACACAGCAGATAAGGGATGTTACAAGGTGTTCTTAAGAGTATCCACAGTAGCAGTAGTCTGCCAGCTCAGCACTCAGAGCAATGAGCATGCACCAACAAAAGCTTCAGTCACTGAAGTTTTTCTGTGCTCATGGAAATAACTGAATTTCAGCCTCTCATTGAAGCTTGCACTACACTAGCTTGTTCAATAATCTTATGGTCACATCTTTAATTTTATTTAAAGTTATCAAATAGTGCAGACCTTGAGTGATCTATATTGTAGTGCTTATACAGCTTCCTCTGAACACTTGGAAAGCATTTATTTAATATTAATCATGCTAGCTTCCCTGGGTAGAGAAATGTGAGTCTTATCTATAAAAGAGTTGTGCTATAGGTATTTCCCCTGAAAAGGAAAACTGTATTTGAAATGCTTATATGGACAACTCAGTTACAAAAATAACCTATCCAACAACATTTTTTCTATGGTTATCAACTAATAAAGCCTTTTTATATGGATAATATTTTATTGTACTTGATTTATGTGGAAAAAATTGTGAAGTACTTGAAATTATAAGGCAGAGCTCTTCATTTTGACACTTATGAGAATGTCATATGAATTTGCTCTGTGTAACAGTATTTATTACAAAAGATTAGAGACAAAGCATCTCAAAAGCCTTATGAACTCAGGTTGGGCTGTAAGAAAATATCTTCCATTCACAGTGGTCATCATTGCTCTCCAATGAAACCAAGTTCTGAAGGAAAACAAAAAACAACATTTAAAAATGACTTGCCTGTCATAGCGATAAAAAAGATTACAATAAGTTCACACCATGCGTGAAAAAAAATAAACAAACAATATTTATTTTTTGCACAATGCCATCTCTTATCAAATGAATAAAATAATTAGATTTAGAAAAGTGTTCTGATCGATTTGCAGTTGCCAATCTTATGTGATCATATGCAATGCACTGGGAAGCAGCTGATTAATGCTACCATTATAACTGTTTAACCAGATAACTGTTTAAGCTCCAGAGATACTGTTAGAATAGGAATTTTAGATCCTAATATCTCAGTGTCTGATATATATAAGAAACACATTCATCCAGAGACATCTTATCTCTCACCAGGCTTTTTAAAGACTATGCAGCAAAAGAATTTGCTTGAGGCTGCATCCTTCTCTCCTATGATACTTAATAAAAATAAGGGGATATCCTGCTTGATGCCAAGTTTTATGCTACTGAATGACAACTGTCTTTGATTGCCTTTCAGCAAAATTCTGTAGTGAGAGGCCATCCCTAGCAGCTAGATGGCATTCTGCACTTCCTGGAAATTAATGACAATGAAGTGTTTAGCTAGAATTCAAGCAGTGACATTAATGAGCACTATATATGTGAAAGCTGCAGATTAACAGTTGTCCCTATCAGTTTCTAAGCACTCAGTACCAGGCTACATAATGGATGCCATGTTCACACGTTAAGCCTGCGCTCAGTTTTAAATCTTGTTAAATGTTAAATGTGTTGAAAACAACGCAAACTCGAACTGAATTTTGCTAATCATTGAAATCTTGCCACACCTAAACCTTTGTCAGTTATTGTGGAGAGGCACCAGCTCTCTACCTTAAGTCATGGCTCCTTTTATCCTACTGATTCTCAGGGTTCAAAACCTTAGGTCTTCCAAAAGGAACTTTTGTAGTAGCACTAGTCTGACAAAGCTGGAGGAATAGATAGTTTGGAAAGAGGTAAACAAGAGGATGTGGAGTATGTTCATAAACTGAGGTCTTGTGTGTGCTTCCCATCTCTGACACCAGTTATGGGCCCTAGACAGTTTCATTCCATTGTGTCTAGCCTCACAATGATGTGAGAGAAGGTATGGAGTCCATAGGTAAAAATGGACATGGACCACTGATAATGACATGTCCAATTTAAAAACAAACAAACAAACGTAAAAATAAAACATAATAATAATAATAATAAAAAGACTGTGGATTTCATCAGAGAATGCATCAGCAAGCCAGATTAGAGGAGGCAAGCAAATTATCAGGAGAATGAGGGCTGAGCTCAAGGTTTGTGAAAGCATACAGACTGGGAATGAATGGGTCACCCATTTTTTCTGTTAATACTGTGCAAGTGGATAGCAAACAATCATAAATGGAGGGAATCGAGAAGAGGATAATAATCCCTAGAGGTAAGGACACTTGGTTAGGTGGTGATGACAGCCCTGCTACAAAACTTCAAGACTGATTAAGTACTTTTAATCACATGAAGTACACAAATCACCTCTAGAGCAGAAAGAGACATACCTTAGGGCTACAAAGTCACTTTATCTTATTCGTTCCCTGATCTGACGAATCTAGGATCCTCTCCTACACAGAGGCAAAGCTTGTATGGGAAAGGTTGAAGTTATTGTGATTCTCCTTCCTCACCCTCTTTTCACACCCAGACAGCTGTTTATATTTCATCTCCCATATAGAAAAGAGTCCAGGAAGGAAGGCTCATAGGAATGAGCTCTTTTACTTGATGTCAGAATTTGCAGAAAATCTGTGTTTGTGCAGGAAAAATCTCATCTTTGCATTGTCAAGTATGTTTTGAAAATAGGATCAGAGTCTGCAGATATTGTGGGAAAATGTATTTCCAGAAAGATTCAGAAGTCAGTATAGGTAGAAATATAGTTCCAGATCTCAGATTTATCTTACTTGATTTATCTTGCTTAATTCTGTATGCTCCCTGTGAATATATCTAGCGTCCATTTCTACCCAGGAGAGAGGAAAACAAGATAAACAAGATATGTCTAGTGTAACTTATATGACTACTCTCAGATGAGATCAGTTATGCCTAAGAATCATTCTTTATTGCTTTTTCAAATATATATATGTATAAGCATGGGATAACCAGCAAAACCTCCATAAACCTCAATATTGTTATGTTTAGGCATCTGAATCTTACTTCGATCTCCTGGAATCTTTAAAATCTTATTATAAAGTAAGAATGATTTCAAGGTTGCTCAAAGAAAGATTTTTTCACAATCAGAATTCTGCAACTAAATGTCAAAAGCTTCTTTTATCCCTTGCTTGCTTGTTGGTTGGTTTGCTCCTTCTTATTTGTTCATTTGTTTTTTCATCTGATCTTCATTTCTTTTAGTCTCCACCATGCTCTGCAAATCAGTGAAGAAAGATCCTAATGAAATTATTTAGAAGAAGTATCATCATTATACAGGTCAAGCAATTTGTTTTTAAGGTCATATTAATCATTTTGTATGCCAGCATTTTAATTATTGTACAAGGATGAGATATTTTTAATTACAATAGTTTTGCTAACAGTAAATTAAGATCTTTTTCAATTTACCTTTTCTTACATTTTCTGTTAACATCAATTATGATTTTGTTGAATGAGCTGAACTTGAAGAATAATGCTCAAGTTCTGGAAAAAGTCATGACATTTAATATGCAGCAGTTGATCTCTAATATAATGTGTGCATATCTGTGGTGTTAAAAAGCTCACATTTTTACACAAATACCTTATGTCTTCCATCTTCTACTATCTCCAGAAATACTTATTTGCCAAGCAAATAAATAAAGTGCTTGAATTATGAATGTAAAATTATTTACGTCTCCATCTGCTAAGTATTTTTTCCAATTGTTTCCAAAGTTACAAATGTTTAGCCTGAACTATATTGGGTATAAATCTAGTTACAGCACCTTAATGGATAAAATTTCTTAATAATCTGTATGATCACGAGACTGAGTACATATCAAGTATGACTATGAGCAGAAAGTTTCTAGTTGTGCAAGATATTTGAAGATGTGTTTGCATTTTGACTCTTCAGCATTCCACTGTACTCAGGAGCTTTGCCGAGTGAGATTCTTCACCAACAGAAGATACACAGACTGATTTGTGCATAACTTTTTATTCCTGACTGTCTTAATATCTTTAATTTACTTTAAAATTCACAAGCTGTATATGGTTTAAGTGCTAGGTGTTTCCAGCCTTTCCCTTTCCATAGTTTCAGGTTTTGTCTGCATGGTATTTAAAGCTTGCCTCCAGCCTTTCTCTTTGTTGGAAATATAATAAAAGCTAATATTTTTTACTGAGTTCAACAGCCAATTCCTTCTGTTACTAGGATACTATTTACCATAATGATCATGATGTAGAATGTACTGGCTAAAAATAAAAAATAACAGAACAATGAAAGGCTTTCATAAAGGATAAATCCAATGGCACTGAAGGTCAAATACTATCCAGCTATAAAAGATACTTTTTTGCATGGGTCACAAGAAGTACCACTGACTCTGTTAAATTCCACTCGTAAAAACTGGGGAAAACAAATATTTAAATGAAAGCTGAAAAGCATTTTTCATGCAGAGTTTGAAACTAGTTTGAAAGAGCATTAACTACTTTCAGATTGGCTTATGGCTCCATAGAAATAAAGTACTGCTGGCAGGACAGAAAATAAGCTAAAAAATAGAGAAACTGCATACAGAAATTAAGTACATAAATTAGATAAGTAACCAGAAAGAGAAAAAAAAAAAAAAAAAACATATGCCAGCTCTTCAAACCTTCATAAGCAGAACAGTGACGAAAATATGAAATTAAAAATTCTAATCCAGAATAAGAAAATGTTTACAATTATTGCTGTGTGTTGTGCATTAGAGAAAAATATTTCTCTTTGAAATAAATAGGGAAAGATAGGTGCCCACAGTCTTAAACTTGGATAGGAAATGATGTGTTTAATTTAGAGATCTAGGCAATATCCCTAAACAACTACTTTTCATGTATATCTTTATTCAAAATTGTAATCTTTTTTTTTTTTTTTTTTTTCAGGCTGCTAGAGGAAAGTCATTCTTGTGTTAATTGTAAGCAACAAGGTTAAACAAATAGATTCCCCCACTCCCAAATAAGCTGAAGCAGAAGATCTCAGAGGTACTTTCAGAAAAAGTCACAATTTAGAACAAAGAGTTTTGAAGTCACTGGATTCTGAGAAAAAGGATATCTTTCAGGGTCATTGAGAGCTTTTATGGTAAATCTTTGACTATTCGTTAAATAAAATGAAGGAAATGTTTAAAGCTGATTTCATCGAGCTATGGTGGTCAGTATTATAATAAGCCAAATAATTAGACAAACAAAAGATGTGAGAGTAGATACATCTTAATTTAATAGAGTTTTTATTAAGATGACGTACACATTATTTCACCTACATTAAAAAAGATTTTATGTTTGGACAAGTGGCTATTTGAATTTTCTTCTATATTTATCTGAATTGAAGACATTGACAGTAACAGATTCAGATTTTATGGACTCATTGCTCTGATCTAGGACTGGAAATATAATGTATGCGTCTTTTTTGTAATTTTGTTTAAAAAAATATCTGTGCTTAGAGACATGGACTTTCGTCTTGGAATGAATCTCTAAGTCAGTAAGTCCATTTTCTAATTTATCTCCCCCTCTTTAACCTTGTTCTTTGTTTACTTTCATTCCACTGAACCATCATGACCCTAAGCACCTTTGAAAAATGTAATTTTGTAAAATTCTGAAGACTACTAAAAAGGAGCTTCTGAAGAGAATAGTAAATAACTTTGCTTAGCAACATGAATTAACCCTTGTTCAGTTCTGTGCTATAGAAGTTAAATTGCAAAACAGTACCCCAGTTAGCTCACTAAAAAAGCTAATTCTGTTATTCCTCCATTATGCTGAAATCTGAAGTACAGCTCTAACCAAAACTGAGGTACATTAACAAAATATCTGACATACCTATAGCACACAATATTTTTCTCATGAATGCTATAAGCATACACTTGGCTCTGTATTTTTACGAATTATTGTCCCTGTAGCTACTATAGAGCACAATTAATGAGACCCAGTATATCCAAGAAATAATAGATCCAAAGGAAGATGCACATTTTCTATGATGGAAACAAAAGATAACTGTCTAACTTAATGTTTGTTCCAGTATCTAGCAGTTCTTAATTCAAAGGACACAAAATATATAAATTAAAAAAGGATATTCCGTAATTGAAGAACGAACATAGGTATTTCTAAGCCTTTACTGTGGGAATCTTTTTTGGAACATAAAATAGTGGAAGAAGTTCAGAGTTTAAGCAGCATACTCTCCATTCTTATGTATTATTAACTGTTTTAACAGAAGTAGCATGTACATGTCAACATCTGTTAGAACAATCGAAGCATGTTAATCTATTTAAGGACTGTCATATCATGAAGCCTACCCAAAGTAACTGATTGTTTAGAAGAGATAATTTGCAATTTTTAGTAGACTGTCTACAAATTCCACTAATCATCTTAGATGAAAATCATGCCTAATGATTACATCCCCCAACAATGGTTATTTTCTCCATGTTTCAATATTCATTTGCTTTTGCTTATTTCCTAATTGAAATTAATTGGAATAAATGTGTGTCAAACAGGTTAGAAGTCAGTAACCTGATTTTAGCAGAACAATTAATTTCAGTTTCACAGAAATGTCTCTCTATATTTTTCATCTGGTTTTGCCCCGTGGTCTCATTTTGCAGAGTATGAAAATCATTATCTGCCCATAAACCCTGGTTGTAAAAGGCTAGAATGCAGCAAAAAGAATTTATTCAAATTTAATGTTACAATAAAATTTAAAAAAAGTCATAAACATGATGATTGTTAAGATGCAAATGATTCATAGCTGACCAATTAACCGTCATTTAACATAACAGCAATTAACATACCACTGAATATATTGAGTACACTGTGTGTGGTATGAAAATATTGTGATTCAAAAGGTAGTTATAATGCTTACAGAAAATACACTGTCAGTTAACCACATGGCCCATAGGACTTACACTATTATTAGATATAGGACTCCTAAATCCTTATCAGCAGGGCTGCTATCAAGGATTATTTCTCCCAGTCTGTAAACATACTTGGGATTACCCCAAACTAAGTTCAACACTTTGCACTTTGCTTTGTTGAGCCTCATTAGGTTCACAAGAGCCCACCTTTCTAGTTTATTAAGGTCCCTCTGGGTGGCATCCCTTCCTTGTGCTGTATTAACTGTATTGCTCAGCTTGGTGTCATGAGCAAACTTGCATTCAATCCCATCATCTACATCATTGATTCAGATGGTAAAGAGTATCAGTCCCAAGATGGACCCCCGGGGGACACCACTTGTTACCGACCTCCACCTGCACATGGAGCCATTGACCCCAACACTCTGGCTGCAACTTTCCAATTGATTCCTTAACCACCAAATAGTCCACTCTTCAAATCCATATCTCACCAACTAAGAGATAAGGATGTGGTGAGGGACTATGTAAAAGGCCTTGTAGAATTTCAGGTAGATGACATCACTTGCCTTCTATTTGTCCAGTGATGCCATCTGTCCATATACAAGACCACCAGATTGGTCAGGCATGACCTTTCCTTGGTGAAACCATGCTGGTTGTCTCAGATCACTCATTCGTCCCTCATGTGTCTTAACATGTCTTCCAGGAGGATCTGTTCCATGATCTTCCCAGGCATGGAGGTGAGGATCACTGGCCTATAGTTCCCCAGATCCTCCTTCCTCCTTTTCTTGTTCATGGGAGTGATGTTTCCCTTTTTCCAGTCCCCAGGGACTTTGCCTGTCGTGATTTTTCACATATGATGGGGAACATCTTGGCAACCACATCAGAAATCTCCCTTAGGACCCTGGGATGCATATCATTCAGCCTCGTGAGGCAGTCTTGAACTTGTTCTGCCCTTACAGTAGTGGGGAGTTTGCTCCCCAAGTTCCCATCTAAAGGTTCAGGTTCAGGGATGCAAGGTTCATGGATGTGAGAATCTGGCTGCCAGTGAAGTCTGAGGCAAAGAACTCACTGAGTACCTCAGACTTCTCCATATCTGCTGTAGCCAGTTATCCTTTCCCATTTAGCAGAGTGGTTACATTCTCTTTGGCCTGTCTCTTCTGACTTTTGTACCTGTGGAAACCCATCTTGTTGTTATTAACATCCCTCACCGAGTTTAGTCCCATCTGTGCCTTGGCTTTCCTAATCCCATCTCTGCAAGTCTGGACAGCATCGCTACTTTCTTCCCAGGTGACACATCCTTGTGTCCACTGTCTGTACTTGCCTTTCTTTTCCCTCATTTTGACCAACAGGTTTGCCAAACCATGCCTGTTTCCTGCGTCGCCTGCCTGCTTTCTTATTCTGAGGGATGGAGAGCTCTTGCACTCTCAGAAAGGCATCCTTAAAAAGGAGCCATCTTTGTTCCACTCCTTTGTCTCTAAGGACATCTTCACAGGAGACCTCATTCAACAATTGCTTAAACAACATAAAGTTTGCCCTTACTGCATTTATAATGATATGTGTAACACCAGTGGTGAAGCATGCACAGACTATTGCAAAGGACTGTGCTGGACAGGGGTTATAGTTCTGCTCATCCATTTCTTTCCTCCTGCAGTACAACAGTCATCTCTCTCAAAGTTACTGCAGCAGCTGGCAGAAATATCTGGTCGCATGATGGTGATCACAGCAGTGTTCTCAAAATATTTGGCCAGATCTGCAAACCTGATCATTCAAATTCAGTAATTATTTGAGTACAATGAAGGTAGATGTATTTTTTTTTTTTTTTCAAAGAATCTTAACATTTTTCTAAGGACTAATCCAGAACCAGTTTCAAGTTTGTATCTCCCGTATTCAGACTGTTATCCAGCCATGAACAATGCAGATAATTGATACATCTTGAGGTGAAGAGCTTTTCTGTCACTGTCACTTCGATTGAATGGACAAGATTCCTAAGTGCAGTATAAGAAAAGACTCAGCTTTCAAAGAAAAGTGCAAGGAGGGGGTGAGAATAGTGTGACAGAAAAGTTTTTTCCTTTAAAAAAAAAAAAAAAAAAAAGCCAGCACATTTTTTTTTCTCTTTGTGCTATAGCAATTTTCTTCATTTTCATCATCAAGAATAAACAGCGTTTTCTAAGGAAGAGATGAAAACCAACTTTAAGCAGTGATTAACAGGAGATATTCAGGTTGAAAGTTAGGGAAGGATATGAATGAGTTTCAGGAGAAAAATTTGATCACTGCATCAGAAGATATACCTGTGCAATTAAATGAACGTGTAGCTAATCCCTCCTAGCTGGTAGATATCCCTTACAAAACACTCTGAAAGTAGCATTTATTCCCTTCCCTGTATGCTTTGATTAGGTGAAGCACTGCTAAATTCACAGTTATATAGCAATACTGATTGATTTAAAATTTGTTGTTACACTGATATCACTTAAAACATATGCCTCATATCTGAGAACAGGAAGGTAAGAAAGCAAATGTGGAAGAGACAAATGATTTGTGCAGGAGTAGAGCTGGATAGACATTGCTAGGAAGGCAGCAAACAAGTTGAGTGAGAAGAGCTGCTAACAAAAATGTTGAAGATGAGAGGGAAGAAAGACCTGAATGTATGAAGAAAACATCAGAATAAAACAGAAAATATAGCAGAGAAACAAAGTCATAATATTAACAGGTATATTTTTTCCACTAGAATAGAAGCAGTCATATTTCAGCCCTAAAAAAGTGGAGTGAATATTTCTGTCAGTCCTTTGAATTCAGCTTATTTATAAATAAACTTGGACTACATGGTTTCCCTACCTGCATTAGCTTTTCATCATTCAAGGCTGTATATAATGAAAACACTCAAGTTCACAATGAAAGTATTCAAGGAGAGCCAGCCACCAAATAGCAAACACTAAGAAGTTTGGAGAAAATGCTTCAGAGCTTTCCATACAGTACAGTTTGTCTAATGAAAAAATAATCTGAGAAACTATTGCCATGAATTTAAGCTAACCTACTGTTAGGAGTCCTTTAAAAACAGGTTACAGGAACCATTGTGTATCGCTGCCTGTTCAGCCACATTGTCTGTTCTCGTCCTTTCTTCTGTGTCCTAGTATCAGCAAGATTAAACAACACTGACAGTTAAAAAGCCTTGGTATGACTTGCATAGATATATCTGGAGATCCATGCCAGATTTGAGTTCATTTAAAATGTTGCTTGACAACCTGATCCTTTGAACTCAGTCTGTACTTGGTCTTGCACCTCTACGTTGCCATGGCTCCTAGATAAAATAATGTAACTATTTTACCCTAAAGACACACTAACAACTAACATATTCCAAAGAGTCCTCCTCTTAAATGTACCTTCTGGTACACTAATGCACTTACTTCTTTCATGCACAAGCATGTACATCATTAAGTTTCCTTTATAAGCCTTCAGGATATCCTTTGAAAGAAAAAAGAAAAAAAAAAAAAAAGGAAAAAATATAACCTGAATCTCTAGACTCCATTAAAATTATTGTTATGATCTCTACCCTATTAACCTTTATGATCTCATTTTCCACTGTTGTTGTTAAATTGCTTCCTTTAAGTTGCCAGAACAAGTAATATTGGCAATATGTTCTTTGTTTTACCTGCAGTGTCCATGGGTAAAAATGATTCTAACAAGTCTTCATCAGTAATTAAGATCACCAAAGAAAATACTACACTCACCCTTCTGTAAAATGCAGGAATGTCAAAGTCAGTATCACTGTCATACAGAATTAAATGCTCTTTGGAGTATCACAAAACTATGACAAAAACAAATATACATATTATACACTAGGAATCTAGGAGCATAAATGGATTGTTAATGTAAGCAGTTTTTCTTCAAAGGAAGAGAATTTAAAATGTATCAGTAAAGCATTTATTTATGAAAGACTTGAGATGCAGGAGGTATTTGAAAGCCTTGCCATGTCATGTGGTTAAGAGAAAAAGTCATGATTACTACTTATACAGTAAGCATTTAAAATTATTTTGAAAATGTTTACCACACTAGTTTAAATTCAAACTGTGATATATGGCCATGGTGGCAAGCATTTCTCAGCAAGCATCAAATTTTCGAAGAACTGTATATAGTGAAGCAGTGTTCATACGAATGTGGGCAGTTTATGACTATGGCACAAGGGAGACAAGCTGACTTGGTGAATTTTGTTTTCATTATGAGACTGTTGGTTTAATAATTATAGGGGAGAAGATAATTAAATCAATCCTGTTGGATTTGTTTTTAATATCAAATTAAACATGTTAGTATTTTTTTTCTTGGACTATTCCTTTACCTTTTTCTTTCTTTTCTCCTCTCCTCTCTCTCTCTCTGCCTCTCTTTTTTCTTTTTCTTTTTCTTTTTTTTTTAAGAGAGAAGAGAGAAATTTATTTCCCTTTTTGAGATCAGTATGAGTATATTTCAATGAAAGCATTTTTCCCCCCTACTTCTTCCACTAATAAAAAATACAACAACAATTTTTCTGGTACGTAACTTACTGTTGCCTTTCCTCTGTTTTTTTTTTTTTTTTTTTTTGGATGGTTGGCTTTTTTGTTTTGTTTTGTTTGCTTGTTTGTTTGTTTGTTCGTTGAGGTGCTGTTATGGTGTATGTCCTGAAAGCATTACAGCAAGTAAAGAGGAAAGAGGTATGTCTGGTGCCTACAATCAGGAGTATAAATCAGTATATCAGCTTATAAGTAGAAGGAGATCATTTTTCAGATACTAAAGCATTCCCAGCTATCGGTAACTTGACTCTGAGAGCTAGATAGCATAGATTTTGCTATCAGATAACATATTTTGTTGTAATGCAATGTTGCTTAAAAAGATATTTTCTATCCAGTTTAGGTTTTTATTCTCCAACGAATACACAGCTTTGTTTCAGCTCTAGTAAAAGGGGTATTTTGGTTGTACTTATTACTGCTCATGATTGTTACCTGCCCTCTACACCTTACTTTTAGAATCATACTGTGAATCCTACCCTCCTTTAAAGTCTTTCAAGAATACATTAATTCAGTGTTCAAGATGCATTATTGTTTCTGTTAAAGTTTCAGTAAGGCACTCTATCTCTTTAACACAGATAGGTCCAATTCAGTTCAGTGTTAGATTCTTGAAAAAGATTACAGAAACAGTGCAAAATCATAGAGCTAAGAAATTAATCTCTATCATATGAAATATTTTACCACATATGTATCTTTAAATTTATAAATGGGGTCAGTGGCCCCTCACATAAAATATACAAGATAACAAACAACCATATCCTTCATTCTGTAGGATTCATAAGATACAATACTGATTACTGATGACAAGAAAGAAAGGAATGTGGGGTGAGTTTTTCATGGTTTTCTAACTATCTTTTTTCCTCTATTGGAAGCCATAATCTTTGTTTAGAATACTGAAATAGATGAATTTCCTAATTGAACTGTAACTATTCTGCATTATTATGATATGTAATAAACTTCTAAAATCCAATTTTTATCAGTCTGTGTGATTTCTTTGCATGCATTTCCTTCTCATTTTCATTTTTTGGCTGTTGACAAGTACTGACATATTTAGCATTAGTCGTCCACATTGTGTTGCAAGAGCTCTGATTCTCCTGCCTCCTCACCTTATTTGTCATCAGTCAAGCCATCATGACATACCATTTATACTTTTCCAGTAATTCAGATGTGATGAACAAGTTCCCTTTCTTATAAATCTGCAATGCATACTCCAAAACTGTCACCCCCAGTGCAAGGGTTTCCCAAAATGAGAGATCCTTTTTCAAACCATAAATGTATTGAAAAAAAATCCCCACCACCAACAATAAATATCTCTAGGTTTAGCTTTTTCACATGAAGTGTTTTGCTGTCCTCCTGCCACTCCAATGCCAGAACTTGCAGCTCCAGGAATTTCTAACTCCACTTGCTTCCCAAATCTTTGTCTTTAGCTGTATCCTCCTTCATCGGTTCCAGGTGAGACCACATGTGAAAGTCCCATTTGAAGTAGGAAAAAGGAAGAAGGCTTTAAAAGTAGTGGCATTTTTTATGTTTTGCCCTATCAAATGTTTTTTAAAAGTATCTGTTTATGCTTCTCTCTTGCCTGTTTCTATCTTTGAACTCCCCATTGGAAGAGATCTTTCATTGGTTATGTATTGTCTACAGACTGGAGGGAAACCAAAATTCTCCCTGTCATAAAAATTCTGGAGATTGGAGTTCTTTCATCACAAAGAACAAATCAACAGAATGAAGCCAAAAGGCATTGTTTTTGGGAATCATATTCCAAGAGTTAGTCAATCTTAATTGTGTTGTTATACCAAACAGACCTGGTATACCTTCTAGGACATATTTATGTTACCTTATGAAACTTTGATCCTATGTTTAAAGCGAAATTGACCAAGTTACCCGAAGAATGAAAGAAAACTGAAAATATGGACATAGAAAGTAGGAAGTAAAAGAGGCAGGAGAATTCTTCCAAAATCATAAGGACTCTAAAAGGCCAGCTGTTTTTCACCAAAGCAACAGAATAAATTCAGATAGCAAGGGAGGCAGTTCTAGGTTTGTTCCTATACAGGGGCCCTACATAAGAACTAGAAGCTGTATTTAACACCTCTCTCTTCAGAAGGACACTGTGGAATGAGATTTCTGAGAAAGAGAACTTTAATTATTAATTATTTCCTAGTTCAGTGAGATGCACACTACCCATTTGCACTGGAATGACTGCATTGTGAGGAAAGCACAGTCATAATTGCACTGGTGGTGATCTTAACTTGTGAAATGAATTTTCTGATAAATGATACCAGACAGAGAATAATAATTTTCTACATGTCTAGGGGGAGACCACTACCTTTAAATGCAAATTAAAATGTATATTTTATCTCAGTGGGAACCATCTGAAAGAGCTGGAGCTGTTCAGCCTGGAGAAGAGAAGGCTCCGAGGTGACCTGATAGTGGCCTTTCAATATCTAAAGAGAAGCTACGGGAAAGAACGGACAGACTCTTTAGCAGTGTCTGTGGTAATAGAGCAAGGGGGAAGGGCTTCAAGCTCAAAGAGGGTGGATTTAGGTTGGAAAAATAAGGAATAAAGAGAAGTCTTTTACAGTGAGGATGATAAGGCATTGGAACAGGCTTCCCAGAGATGTGGTTGATGACCCATTCCTGGAGACTTTCAAGGCAAGGCTGGATAAGGCTCTGGGCAACCTGATCTAGCTGTGGATGTTCTCTCTGTTTACTGCAGGGGAGTTGGACTAAATGACCTTTAAAGGTCCCTTCCAACTCTAAGGATTCTATGATTATAGTGTACCTGCAAAACAAACTGAGGAAGAAAAAAGCAAAGAGGATTTAAAAATACAGAATACTAAGACATCTTCTTTCAAATAAATGGATGCATGAAACTTGATCATTCTGTTGCATGATTTGTCTTTGCAATTGCACAAAGTAAATAAATGAGTGCAAAAACAACTACTAGGGATCTGTGTGCCCAAAGTGCTAGTTCATATATAAAATCAGAGCAAACTGAGAACTGTTTGAAAATATATATTCTTGAATGGTAGTCTAGAAATGGGTGAGAGACTACAGATGGGAGTGTATACTGAAACAAAATGCCTGGATATGCTAGTGTTTTCAATATTTTTGTCCTGAACATTAGGGGATGCCTGTGATTTGGTAGCTCAGATTTCCAGTAAACATAAAAACTAGTGAACTAGTCTAGTGAATAGTGAATATAGTTAATAGTCTAAGGGGATTAGAGCATGATTATATTCAAAGACTAATTAACTGTATTTATTCACATTCATGCTTCTGAAACAATACTTTCATTCATCAAGCAAACCAACTATTAGTCAGGAATCTCAGCATACTACATACTGTTGTGTCTGGAGCTGAATCTAAGCAGAAGTCACTGCAGAGAGATGATTTTTCTGCATTGACACATTTTCTTTTCACTATAAAATCAGCTGATTTTATTTTTTTTTAACAAAAAGCTTGCAAAAATTTCCCAAACATTAGAAATCTTTGTAATAGTGTAGTCTTGTTGAAGAGGAAAAAAAAAGAAAAAGAGGAGAGGAGAGGAGAGGAGAGGAGAGGAGAGGAGAGGAGAGGAGAGGAGAGGAGAGGAGAGGAGAGGAGAGGAGAGGAGAGGAGAGGAGAGGAGAGGAGAGGAGAGGAGAGGAGAGGAGAGGAGAGGAGAGGAGAGGAGAGGAGAGGAGAGGAGAGGAGAGGAGAGGAGAGGAGAGGAGAGGAGAGGAGAGGAGAGGAGAGGAGAGGAGAGGAGAGGAGAGGAGAGGAGAGGAGAGGAAAGGAAAGGAAAGGAAAGGAAAGGAAAGGAAAGGAAAGGAAAGGAAAGGAAAGGAAAGGAAAGGAAAGGAAAGGAAAGGAAAGGAAAGGAAAGGAAAGGAAAGGAAAGGAAAGGAAAGGAAAGGAAAGGAAAGGAAAGGAAAGGAAAGGAAAGGAAAGGAAAGGAAAGGAAAGGAAAGGAAAGGAAAGGAAAGGAAAGGAAAGGAAAGGAAAGGAAAGGAAAGGAAAGGAAAGGAAAGGAAAGGAAAGGAAAGGAAAGGAAAGGAAAGGAAAGGAAAGGAAAGGAAAGGAAAGGAAAGGAAAGGAAAGGAAAGGAAAGGAAAGGAAAGGAAAGGAAAGGAAAGGAAAGGAAAGGAAAGGAAGGAAGGAAGGAAGGAAGGAAGGAAGGAAGGAAGGAAGGAAGGAAGGAAGGAAGGAAGGAAGAAAGAAAGAAAGAAAGAAAGAAAGAAAGAAAGAAAGAAAGAAAGAAAGAAAGAAAGAAAGAAAGAAAGAAAGAAAGAAAGAAAGAAAGAAAGAAAGAAAGAAAGAAAAGGAGTTAGTGTCATCTTTTGCCTGCCTTACATCCAGCTGAGAAGGAGATGGTCTGGCACCAGGAATCAGTAATGGCTACAAAGAACATTTACATTAATGTGGTGTCTCTATACCTGTCTAATGCTCTAGTATTTAGAAATAGTGGGAAAAAATGGGTTTAATATTCCTTGAAATGAAAATATTTTGATTCCTCTCTAGCAGATACTCTATTCTGTATGCAAAATGTGAAGTTTCTGGCTTTTGTCATGTTGTTTTGTTATTGTTATTTGTTTGTTCGGTAAAGGGAACACCCATCTACAACGACTATGAACTTTGGTTTTATGTATGAATTTAATATACAAATTCAAGTTTTGATCTGTACACCTGCTAGCTTTTCTATACTACCCAAAGCTCTCTCATAGAATCATCTGGAAAAACCATCCACATCTTCTCTTGACAATCTGTTCCATGGTCTCATCACCCTCATAGAAAGATCTTTGCTTACCTCACGTGGAAATTAATACAGATTTTTTTTAATAGACGTGTAACTCAGATTAACTTTGCAATTATGTCAGATATATCCAAACTAGTAGTAGGAAGCAGTATGTTAACTTAACAATAACTAAAAATTCTTCTGATTAGTTAACAATGACTGCAAATGTAAGGCGATTAATTTAAAAAATGTCCATTAAATCTTTTTTAATTATTAATTAATATATATTAATAGTAGTCTGCATTACTATGCTATTTTGACCATGACAGTGCAATAGTAAATACAATATAATCTTTACAAGACAGGAAAAAAAAAAAAAAAAGTGTACCAGAATCTTCTGGCCTTTTGAAACCAGATGTAGTCAGTTTTACTCTTCACAGCTTTCAAAGAAAGTTAAAATAGAGTTGCTTCATTTGCTGCAAAGAATTAATGCAGAACTGTATTTATGTGGGATCTATTTCATTAGAGTTGCTATTTATGTAACACATGCTTACCTTCAAAATAGGTAGTTAGAAGAGATAATTCCTTTCTATAATCTATTTTCATTTTGCTAGCTTTACAGAATACATGCAGCCATACAGCTCAAGAAATAGTTGCAGTACCAAGGCAACTATATATCACTGTTTTTTCCTGTTTGGCATTTCATTCTGTATGAATACCCTGAAGAGATTTAGGCACTGAAAAGTTAATTAATTTCAAATTAATCTTAATTTCACCAATTACTGCCCATAGAACTTTAGCATCTGAACACCTATGTAGATTAGACACTCAACATATTTAATATGTGTTCAGCCACACAGCTTAACACCTGTAAAATGATCATGGAATAAACTTGATCAACTAACTGCAAAGGAGTAATAATTTTCCTCTGGAAGTTCCTAACTTAATTAAGCAGAAAACTTCATTAAGTTATAAAGAAACATTTTTTTTTTTAAATCATATATGATTTGATGATACTACCTGCATTTATGCATAAATTCTTAAAAACGCAAATGTGTACTTAAATACACATATATACCCACAATTATTATTCTCAGATATATATCTTGTACTGCCTGTCATGTTTGGCGTATCACTATAATTGATGCAATTGTCTTAACTGGATGTTTTAGAAATGTTGTCATGGCAAGTATAAATGTAAACCAATTGTCATTTTACACTTTTATGCTTCATGTTTTCCATTCTCAGTATTTTTTCTCAGTATAATATTCATTTAGTATATATACTCAGTTGCTCTAAAGTTCAGTTTTCTTTAATAGCTACCAGCTGAAGTGGTGCATCTCCTCTACTCTAGGACCTCTGGTTCATGGGTTAGAAAAAAACAATTCAAGCTGATTGTAGTTCCAGTATTCCCTGGGCAAATAGTGAAATTGCAGCCAGGTGCCTTTGAACTGCATATAAATTCTTTCTCTTCTCTGAGATACTAAGACTGCAAAATTTTCTTTACCACTAGATAAGATTTCTGTATACTTTTTTTGTTTCTTACTCATGTAACTGTAACAGTTTAACTCCTGATAGGAAATAACTACAGTTAATTTTTCTCCATCTTGCCATGGCCTGATCTCTATAACTGTTTGTACCTCTGTTTATCATAATGGTTCTTTTGCAAGTGTTGTATTTTATGGAACAAATTGATGTATAGAACTTTCACACTTCAAGTTCCATACATTGTCAATTTAAATCTATTCATGAGCATTACTTATCCCAGGATTAATTTATATATTTCACTTTATGATTTGAAGATGTTTATTCCAAATTTTCCCTTCAGATTTCTCTTACTTTTCACTGGTCATGCATTTGGAAGAACTACAGCACATAGTAAATAACAACAGCTGCAATGGCAACAGCAGCAGCAACAGCAATACGATTTTACTAGCCATGCCTATAATAATATATAAGATTGACACAGATGTGCTACTTACGAAGTGCCAGCTGTTAGCACTTATTTTCTAATTGACTGTAAGCAAACAACAACAAAAAACCTACAACAAATTATTTCTCTAACATACCACTTACTTCACAGACATTTCAGCAAATGTAAGGGCATATTTTGGTACTGAATATATTTTACCCTTGGATACTTTCAATTTATATTCATTTTAGAATTTACTCTGTTAATTACAAAAGGTTATAAGATTAATGAACAGTCATTGCTAATGTATGCAATGGACGGTAAGCTTCCGTTGATGATGTTCTTTTTTTTTTTCAAAGAGGCTTTAGAGATTAGTTCATAAAAATAGTGAGCAATGTATCCTATCTTTCAAAACTGGTCTTTATCTGAATGTTTCCTTATAATCTCTCAATCATTTCTAAAATCCTTGACAGAAAAAGCCAACAAAAAATCTAGCAAAACCTACCCTACCAACATAAAATGATACAATGCAACTTCAAACAGTCACACAGAATAATTGATTTTCAAGGAATCCTTTGTAGCTGTAAAAAGAGAGAGCTTAGAAATACACAGAGAATACTGCAGCTTTTGAAAAGATCCTTATTTGTTAAGAAAATGTAGAGTTAAGTATATGATATCAGCAGGCAGTCTATTTTACTGTTTTCCAGGATGTTAGGCTGAACCTTGGCATGTACTCCAAACCCAGCCTGCAGTGTGCAAGATCACTGTGCTCAAATTCTGACTGATGAGAAAGGCGGTCAGACAGTGTCCTCTTCTTTGTTCTCAAACAGAGCAGAGGTTTGCTGTCCTGAGGTGTCATGATGGCCTCCAGATTGGTGGCTAGCAAAGAACTTCCTAACTTGGACAGATTTCCTGACTAGATCACTCAGATGTGATAAGAGGTTATTAAGATCAAGCACTTCTTTATGAGGAAGGGTGAAGCATCCACTACATTCTATATCCCAAATTATTTTTATACTGTCATATTGAACTAATCACTTCCTTCTTCACTGAACTTCTCCTTTCTGACCTTTCTCTGACAAGAACTTGGAGGAAAATACTCCAAGGATAGGTTAAGTACCTATAGGCTATTAACATCCAATAAGCATCCAAGGGCACTATTATGTACACAGATGCTCTCCCAGTATCTTACTCATCACCTCACATCCCTTTTGCCATGGTCAGAAGGGACAGCTCAGAATTAGGTGGGCCTTGAATTTTCTCAAATCTTATTCACTGTTCAGACACGTTAAGTCATCCAGAGATATTCTTAGGCTACCAATCTTGGAAACCAATTAGAACTTTTCCAGATCTTTATAAACAGGACTAGGGTAGTTCCCTGGATCTTCCTTTCTTTCTACCTTCCTTCCTTTCTACCCTTCTTAAAAATGGGTGTGGTGTTTCCCTTTTTCCCATCACCAGGAACTTTACCTGGTGGATGATGGAGAGTGGCTTGGCACCACATCAGACAGCTCCTTCAGGGCATTGCATATCATCAGGACCCGTAGACTCGCACACATTCAGTATCATCAGGTGATCTTGAACTTGCTCTTTGCTTACAGTGGAAGACATTTTACTCCCCCAGCTCCCACCTAAAGGTTCAGGGATGTGAGAGGTGATGGAAGTCTGACTGCCAGTGAAGACTGAGGCAAAGAACTTGCTGAGTACCTCAGCCTTATCCATTTCTGTTGAAAACATTTCTCCATTCTCATTTATCAGAAGAGGCATGCTCACCTTGGCCTTTCTCTTCTGACTGATGTACCTCTAGAATCTCTACTTGTTATGTTTCACATTGCTCACCAAGTTCAGTTCCATCTGTGCCTTGGCTTTCTCAATCCCACTTCTGCACATCCAGGCGGCATCCCTGTATTCTTTCCAGGACACACATACCTGTTTCCACTGCCTGTGAATTTCCTTCTTCTCCCTCAGTTTGACCAGCAGGTCCTGTTTCAGCCATGCCAATTTTCTGCCTCCTCTGCTTTATTTCTTACTCTCGGGGATGTAGAGTTCTTTTGCTCTCAGAAAGGCATCCCTAAATAGTTGCCAACTCTGTTCAATTCCTTTGTCCCTAAGGACAGTATCCCAGGGGAAGTCATTAAATAATTCCTTAAACAGACAAAAATTCAGTCTTCTGAAGTTCAAGTCACTGAGTTTGCTGTTTGTGCCGTGGTTTTATGATTTTTGGTAATCGGTATTCCACATCATAACATCATGTAGTGCACTGGGAGTTAAAGTGTTAATGCTCCAGTTCCAGGTACCCATCCCAGAAGAGAAGAAGAACCACATCTTCCTGAAGACTATTCTCTGTGCTGTTATCATTTCTGCTCGGGGTAACAGATATAAGGCCTTAGTAGGTTATCTGCCAGCTCTCTTTTCAATCGTCAGGCTCTCCTCTCTGCTGCTTGTCCCGACCGCATGCATTGCCTTAGCACTAGCGTAAAGTCTACAGCTTTCAGATACTCTGTCTCATCATATTCAATTTATTAGCTTCAATTCTAATTATATTGTATTATAGTGTGTTATCTTGCATTCCAATACCACATTTACTAAATTAGTTTGTTTCTCCTCAGATTGTTGCCTTTGTTTTTAATTATTTGAGGTCCTCTGTTTCCTTTTTTCTGGAGGCATGGATGTGTAGATTCCTCCGCCCTGCCAGTCATGGAACTGGGCCAAACCAGCCTGTAAACCGTCAACAGTTTGGCAGGCCCATATTCCTCAAGATCATGACCTCAATTGAGGCATGGTTTCTACAGCCCAGACTGCCTCCAATGTTACCCTCTTTAATGATTTCCTCTTCATTGATGAGCATTAGATCCAGTAATGCTTTACTTCTTGTTGGTTTGTCCAATACCTGGACTAGGAATTTATCCACAATGGACACCAGAAGTCTCCTGAACTGTTTGCAGCTCACCATGCAGCTTTCCCAGCAGAAACCCAGGTGACTGAAATCACCCACCAGGATGAAAGCCTGCTTGAGCAACATCTCTTGTAGTTGAAGAAGGAAGGCCTTGTTAACAGGCTCCCCTTGATCCTCTTGTGGTATTAGACCCCAACTACCAGATGTCATTTATTAGTCTACTCCCTAATTTTAACCCACAATCTCTCAACCAGTGATGGCTGTTTCTCAGAGGCAGCTCCTTGCAACCTATCCACCTCTTATCATGAGGGCTAACTCTCCCACTCCTCTTGCCCTGCCTGTCTCTTCTAAAGTGCTTTCAGTCCTCAACTGTTGTATTCCAGCTGTGTGATTTATCCCACCATATTTCTGTGCTAGCAATTAGGTCATAGCTTTCTTTTTTATAGCTATGTTATGTTCCATGCTGTATGCATTGGTGTAGAAGCACTTCAGCTGGGCTATCAGATGTGTTACATTCTCAGAGAAGCCCTCCCAAAATTCCTCTGGGACAAATCAGAGGTTTTCCCTTGCTGCTTCCCAAAGTGATAGTGTTCCCTGTCTCCTCTGTCACTCAGTAGTATACCCCTTCTGCTACCAAATTCAGATTAAAGTTCTGATGATGAGCCCAGAGAGCTTGATGCACAATATATTCTTGCTCCTCCTGGTCAGTTGCATCCCATCTGATGTCTACATGCTTGATTTCTCAAAGATGAGAGTCCAAGATTATAATATCCAAAACCCTGAACGTGATGGTATCCAAGCAACCATTCATTCATCTGGTCCATTCTACTTCTGCCCAGGTCCCAGCTCCAAGCAGGATGACTGAGGAGAACACTACCTACACACATATCCATATTCTAACACTTAACTATAAGTTTCATAGATAACAAGGTGAATCCCAACACTCAGGTGAGATGTTTCAGAATATAAAGAACATACAGATATGTCTACATACATGTCTTTTCATCAAAGCTTTGGTACATTTTTTACCCTTGAGAAAAGTGTTGAAAGAGCACCACAAGAACTTTTAGTACTAAAAGATTTAGGATTAAAATTATAAAAACTACCAAATATTAGTTGAAGAAAATACACAAAATACACAAGTTTTTTATTTCAAAACCTTATTTAAAGGAAAAGCCTGCAAGAATCTTAAGAAAATATTCATATGGTATAATTATTTTCTACATAACTTGGTTTCACATATGTTTCTTTAAATGTTTTGATATAATGGAGTTAAATGAGTTAGGGAAATTAAAATTACTGACAGCAAAATCAAATAAATATTTAGGTACTAAGTGATGTTTGCACACAGTATATTATATATTTCATAATAAGAAAAACACAAGCTATTGAAGCCAAGTGAAAGATTCCATCTGAGGCAATTTAAAGATTCCAAGGAGCAACAATTAAATTAAACTTAGAAGCAACTGACTGACAGGGTTGTTCAATCCTTTAGTAAGTTATTGTCTTTTTTCACTGATAATACAAAATTGTATTAACTCTTTTTTTTTTCAGTGTGAACTCTTGTGGTGAAATATAAGCTCATAAATGTGTGTATGTTTTCGCAAGTTCATTCAATAATCCACATCTACATATATTATCTTCATTAAGCCATGCTGACACAAAATAGCAGATTTGGGAATAAAGTTTTGAAGTATTCTAAATCATTATGATATGTTGTTTTAAACCTCTGAAGCTTTATAACACTGGGAATATTTAATGCACAAGGTCGGTTAGTTTTTTAATTGTAACCTAAAATTCCAGATTTCAGTAGGAGCTTCTAAAACGATAAGTTAGAAGAGGTTTTATGCAGTGTTTAGCAATTTATTTGTACATTTGGATACAATGGTCATTTCAATAAAACATTTCAGTTTTGTATTGCAGCAAATCTTATATCAGCTAACTAGAATATTAGCCTCTAAAGTAACACTTGAGACACATGAGATTATTAAATCAATCTTTCATAGTCATGAGTGTTAATCAAATTACGCTCCTAACACTGGTTATTTTTCAGTATCTGTATTTATTTAGCTGGTGCAGGGGCACCTAAGCTGGTAAAGGCCCTGGAACACACATCTTATAAGGAGCAGCTGAGGGAACTGTGATTGTTCAGTCTGGAGAAAAGGAGGCTCAGAGGAGACCTTATTGCTCTCTATGACTACCTGAAAGGAGGCTGTGGTGAGATGGGGGTTGGCCTCTTCTCACAGGTAAGTAGAGACAGGATGAGAGATAATGACCTAAAATTGTGTCTGGTAGGTTCAAGTTGGATATTAGGAGAAATGTCTTCACAGAAAGAGAGATGATGCATTGGAACAGGTTGCCCAGGGTGGTGGTGGATTCACCGTCCCTGAAAGCGTTCAAGAAGTGTGTAAATGTGGCACTGAGGGACATGATTAGTAGTCATAGTGATGGTTGACAGTTGGACTAGATATTCTTAGTGGTCTTTTTCAACTTTAATGATTCTATGATTCTATGACTTCCTCTTGTTTGCTGCTGCATTGCCTTGTCTATGGCAACTGTATTCTCTCCTCCTTCCTCCTGTCCATGGCTAAATTGGCAAGGGAGCTGTAAATCTTCATCAGATAAACACAAATATCATTTCAGAAAAAAGAAGTGTCTCTTTATTGAGCACAAAATGGAGAGGGGAGAGGAGAGGGAAGGGGAGGGAAGAGGAAGGGAAAGAAGAAGGGGAAGGGGAAGAAGAAGGGGGAAAAGGGAAGGAAGTGGGATGGAATGGGAAAGTCTTGGTTTCAGAGAATTATCAGACAGGACTGAAAGGGAGGTTTGCTGAGACTACTGGTCCTAGATAAGAGCAGTGGCATGGAGAGCCTCCGGCAGGTGCTAAATGACACTGGCAAGTTTGGCCAGTTTACAGTTATAATTGTGACAGTTGATACAGTTAGAATGCTGACACAGAAAACAGTGCCAGTTTTAGAAGATGGCTCTAAGGGTATTAGGGAATCTTCTGGCTTGCTAAGAATATGAATATTTCCTAAGGATGGACACCATTGGGTAACATTTTTTCCATGTATCATGTACTATGTGGATAGCCGTATTTCAATCTTTCTCACTTCAGAGTTTTATTTTTGTTCCCAACACCCTGTCTGTAAATATGCATAAAAATTGTAAGTTGTTTTATTTCTGAATATTCCACATTGCCTCATGAATGCTCTAAAGTTAGAACAGGTATATATAGTCAGTACCTATCTGGCATTTTCTAGATGTTTTCCACTCTCTCCCTTATACTGGGTACAAGATAAACCGAATACTCTCCAATTTACTTCTCTATTTCTAAAACGTTGTTTCCAAAACTATGTTTGGAAAATAAGACACTCGCACCACTGAACTCTCATGCAGACTTTACGAGTAGCCTAGAGAATGAATATCTACTTGCTCATCAGCTATAACCTGTGTCAGTATCTGCTCGGGTGAATGTTATTTCTACTACAATGATAGACCCATTTTAATTGTTTTTCACAAATAAGTTATGAAGAAAAACATTATCAGGTGTAAAAAATGTTTCCCAGATGTTTATGGTCAGTATCACCAGAAGCCATGCAGTTACAGAGGATTCAACTCTTATCACAGATTTTTTAAAATATCAGCAAGCACACAACAGCTTACTGAATAGCTGTGCTTCAAAATAAGCACCTTTTAAAAAGCTACAATGGATAGAAGTACTCAATGTAGTTCCCCTTTCTGAAGACTGTGCATATATGTAGTGTAATCTGAAGAAATCATCTTTTTCTCTGACTTAACTTTTCTCTCTTCCTTTGGCAGTCTTGACAGGAAAAAGGAAAAAAATAAAGCAGGACTACGTCACTCCTTCCTCCATCATCAATTTGTATGACAGTTGCAGAAAAGATCCTTAGCTATTCAGATCCCTAATAAATGCTTATATACAGGGAACAGAAAGAGGAATGGAGTGTAGACCAGTTTCCCAGCCTTGGGGTCTTAAAGAATCCCAGACATGATGTGGAAAGTAGAATTAAAGGGGGGAACAGAATTACTGAATTCATGCTGAAAAGTACAATATTGATTCTGAGATGTGGGAATTAACTCGGGCAAAGAATGAACAGGTATGCGTTCATGTGAGAAGCTGAAAGACTTTTATTTCTATTTTGCTCATGTACTAAGATATCAAGCTTTTCAGTTTAAGTAGAAATTATTTATATTTCATATTCCTGTTTCTTTTGTACTTGCCCCAGCAGACATTTAAGATTATGAAACATAGGAATTTCTCTGATTTTCTTTTTAGATGAGCTCAGTGGATCTTAATGTCTCATATCTTTTTGTGATTAAAGAAGAGTTCTGATCGAACAGAATTCATCTCTGGGAATAGTATAAAAACAAGAACATTACCTGTGTTTATACAGCAGAAAACTACTGCATACAACTTTACGTGTGTAAAATGTTTCTGCCAGAAGCATTTAAGATAATCATTTGTTCTTTTCCCTTTAATTTTATAAAAACCTTTGCATGCAAACACACTGTAAGCTTGTAAGCAGAAGCTGACAGAGAGGGTTTGACTTGGGCCAGCATGAGGCAGTACAGTCCAGCAAGTATACTTGAGAATCCAGAAATGTCAAGACTGTTAACAATTTTGATGTTCATAAAGGCATGTCAGAAAAGAGAGAGTTTTGTTCTCTGAAGAAGTACTCAATCAACTGTAAGTGACAGCTTCTTTTTGTGTTGTGAATTTATGGGTCCAGGAAGTGTGCTTTATTTATTCATTTTTCTACAGCGCAGAAGTCCAGCAGAGCACTGCAAGATGTCTGGCAGGACAGAATTTTGTTGCAAAGGAGACGAGATACAGACATCCTTGCTCATGCTGTTGCTTACTTGAGATCACATGCAGACATGTGCCACCCCTCAGCTAGCAGGACTGGAGAACTGTTAATCTGCGGTAGCCCACAGCCAGCTCAGATTCTCCATCCAACCCTTGTAGTTGTGACCAAGCTGTCCTTCTCTCAGGGGACACCCTGCCAATTAGGAAGTTTAATGAACTAATCTAATTTAAATCTCCCTTCTTTAGGTAAAATCATTCCTCCTTGTGCTGTCGCTATCAGACTGTGTAAAAAGCTGGTGTCTCTCCTGCTTATAAGCGCCCTTCACATACTTTAAGGACACAATGAGGTCTCTTCAGAGCATTATCTTCTCTGGGCTGAACAATCTCAGCTTCCTTAACCTTTCCTCATAGGAAAGGTGCTCCAGCCCTCTGATCATCTTTATGGCCCTCCTCTGGACCCTCTCTAACAGCTCCACATCCTTTTTGTGCTGGAGGACTCAGACCTGAATGCAGTACTTCAGATAGAGTCTTCCAAGGGCAGAGAACAGGGGGACAGTCACATTCCTTGCTGTGCTTGTGCTGTGCTAGACACCCATCTTTTTGTGCAATCCAGGATACAGTTGGCCTTCTGGGCTGTAAACACACGCTGCTCACTCATGTCCAGCTTTTCATTCATCAGGTCACAGAATCATAGTATGGTTTGGGTTGGAAGGGATCCTTAAGATCATCTAGTTCCAATCCCCCTGCTATAGACAAGGTCGACAAGGACACCTCCCTCTAGACCAGGTTGCTCAAAGCCCCCTCATCATCTTCATGGCCCTCCTCTGAACCTGCTCCAACAGCTTGATTTTGTTTTTGTTTTTATTTTTGTTTTTTATGTTGAGAGTCACTGGGCACAGCATTACAGATGGGGTCTCATGAGAGCAGAGTAGAAGGACAGAATCACCTCTCTGAAGCCAGTGGTCACATTTCTCTTGATGGAATCCAGGATATGGTTGCCCTTCAGGGCTGGAAATGCACATTGCTTGCTCATGTTGAGTCTTTCATCAACCAACACCCCTAAATCTTTCTCCACAGGACTGCTCTCAAGCCATTCTCTGCTCAGCGTGTATTTGCACTTGGGATTGCCCCAACCCAGGTGCAGAACCTTGCACTTGGCCTTGTTGAACCTCATGAGGTTGGCACGGGCTCACCTCTCAAGCCTGTCCAGATCCTTCTGGATAGCATCCCTTCTGCCTAATATGTCAACTGCACCACTCAGCTTGGTGTCATCTGCAAACTAGCTGAGGGTGCACCTGATCCCTCTGTCCATGTTACCCACAAAGACGTTAAATAGCACTGGTCCCAGTACTGATCCCTGAGGAATTTCACTTGTTTTTGGTCTCCACTTGGACATTGAGCCATTGACCACAACTTTCTGAGTGCAACCAATTCCAGCCAATTCCTCATCCAGCAAGTGATCCATCCATCAAATCTATTTTTGCTTCCATTTGTTGACCAGGATGTCTTGCAGGACAGTGTCAACCACTTTGCACAAGTCCAGGTAGATTGTTATTCCTTTATCCACCGATGCTGTAACCTCATCATAAAAGGCCAACAAGTTTGTCAGGCATGACTTGCCCTTGGTGAAGCCATGAATCACCTCTTCTTTATTTTCCATGTGCATTAGTGGGGCCTCTAACTCCTTCTCCACAGAGCTGCTCTCACTGACTCGCTAAGTGCAACATCTTGTACTTGGCCTTATTCAACTTTACTAGGATACTGTGGGTTCACTTTCTGAACCTACTCAGCTGCCTTTGGGTGTCATCTCTTCCTTCTAGTATATAAACTGTATGACTCAGCTTAGTGTCAACTGAAATCTTCCTGAGAGTACTCAGTCTCACTGTCTACATTGCTGAATAACAGTAGTCCCAAGAAGGACCCTGGCAGACATCAGTCGTGACTGACTTTCACATGGGCATGGTGGTATCGAACACAACCCTCCAGCTGTGACCATTCCACCAACTCTTTATCTGCCTACTTGTTTGGTTTTCAAATCCATATGTCTTCAATCTATACATAAGAATGTTGTGCAAGACCATAACAAAGGCCCACAGAAGTCCTGGTAGATTACATCAGTCTCTCTTCCTTTATCTACTGACGCTGTCCTTCCATCATAGAAGGCTACCAGATAGGTTAGATATGATCAACGTGTTCTTGTTGACACAAATCACTTCCTCATCTTTCATGTGCCTTAAAATATCTTCCAGAAGGATCTTCTCCATGATCTCAGGCATAGAGGCAAATATCAGTGGCCTGTAGTTCCCCAGATCTTCCTATCTATCCTTCTTAAAAAAGGGAGTGATGTTTCCCTCGTTCCAGTCACCAGGAACTTTGCCTGACAGACATGACTTTTTCAAGTATGATGGAGAGTGTCTTGGCAACCACATCAGTCAGTTCCTTCACAGGGCATTGCATGTCATCAGACCGCACACATGCCTGTTTCCACTGCCGGTGAATTTTCTTCTTTCTCAGTTTGACCATCAGGTTCTTTTGCAGCCATGCCAATTTTCAGTGTCCTCTGCTTGATTTCTTATGCTGGGGGATTGAGATGCACTCAGAAAGGCATCCTTAATAGTTGCCAGGTCTGTTCAATTCCATTGTCACTAAGGACAGTATTGCAGGGGATCACATTGAATAATTCTTTAAACAGCCTAAAGTTCACTCTTCTGAAGCTCAAGACACAGACTTTTCTGTTTGATGGGTCCATATTCTCTGAGATCATGAACTTAGGGTGGTCTGTGAATAATAATTGCCTATTCCCCTCATTCAATAACTTGCTAAACAAAAGTGCTAAGGTCTGATAATGATGTCAAATACTTTGAAAATATGACTCATAAATGTTCAGACACCATCCTAATGAGAAGGGTGTTATACGTTGTACAAACTAGCTAAGCTGTACACAAAGACTCCTCTGATATTTTGTAGAGGAAAATGTGCAAATATGCTCTTAAAAGATACATAGTGTATACTGAATAGAGTGCTACTAATCACTGGAGCTTATGTACATACTCAGCATATAAATAGCATATTTAACTAATTAGAAATGCATATTGAAAGATGACAATGAAAGGGAAATTAATAGCGTAATTCATATGGACCTGCCTGGTTATGTTATGTAGAGTTTTAGGTTTGATTCTTTATTTTGGACTGTGGAACAAGGAGAGTCATCTTTGTGTTATATATTTACAGTTGTATGTATAGGTTTATTAAACTGAATATCTGCTCCCAGATAAAGAAATCTGGCAGACAAAAGCAATGTCAAGTTAGTCAAGGACTAAATGAACATATTCCTTTAAGGAGGGTGAGAACTCTGGATGGAAGAGCTGTGGTGAGCGGAAAAGCAGCTGCACCTGGAATGACAGGAGTAAGGCAGAGCTGCTGAAATGTCCTGGAGCACTGACCGTGGTTAGTGGGGTACAGTAGCCACCATCTGGTAGGAGAAGGGAGCCCTGTAAGAACAGCGTACCTGTGGTCTCTTTTGTTCTTGAAAGTTCTGACACTTAACTGGCCTTTCCTTTTCTCTTGAGCAAACAAGACATCCTTGTAAGGGTCTTGGTCTTTTATGGATTTTCTTACTGAGCCTTACTCTGCCCACAGGTGAGCTCATGCACTGATCTTCTGGAATAGAGAGTAAAGTCATTTCCATTCTCCTCCAGGTACTCAGTTCTTCCTTATGTTCAGTTTAACATTAAACAGGCTGAATGCTAGCACCTCACTTTGGAGGATGTTGCATGACTTTCTATAAGCTTTGTCTGGTAGCTTGTACACTGGCCAGTATTCCCATTATGTCTCTTCTGTAGCCCTACAATGATTCCTGTGACACATCTTTTACACAGTACTACCTAGACAAAACAACCTCCTTATGGAATTGAAAGTACTGTTTCATCTTCAGCTTTTTTCTATGCCAGGGGCCATGAAAGAATATTAGGAACAGGTGGTGGTAGCCAAAGTCCTAGGTTTTACTTTATTATTTGTGTGCATTTACAGCCTTCCTATGTGACAGTCTCATTTAGTCAGTGCTAAAGGCAATCTCTGTCTGTACCTAAAAATATCTTTAACAGCTGCACATAGGGAACAACCACGGGGAAAGGAAAAGAAGCATACAAAGGCAAAAGGCAACTTAGAAAGGATTTGGAGACAGAGGAATTCAAGACTGGAGCTCTTTTATTAGCTAAAAGGACACTTATTTGATGGAGCATGCAGAGTTTGCTTTTACGGAATCTATTTTTGTTTATATTTTGTCCATTCCCATTGTTTGCTCAAAATAATTTCTCAGGAGATACCTGGTGGCTTCAGGCAGCAAATTTTAGCAAAGCGGCTCTGAAGGTGAAAAATTGGTTTATTCTCTACAGAAAATGACTGCTTTACTCAAGTACAATGAAATATCTCTGAATCTTGGCATCATATATTGAGGTGTGTGACAAGTCACTATAAACTCACAGACACACTCAATAAATAATATGAAGAAAATAATTGTCTCTCTTTTCAAACCTACAGCTGGGCAGAGTAAGGGATAATGTCTTTATCTTTTTTTTTTTTTTTTCTGGTACTCATTAGAACATTCACATTTAAAAGTCCTTTCCTGTCCTTTCACACCAAAGTCCTTGTTACACTTATTATTTCACAAACTTTGTTTTATCCACTTCCTGATGCCAGGTCACCACTTCAAAAATTGTTAAACTGGGGCTGATAAAAATCATTCTCTCTTTCTAATCCTAAACAGGGAAACAGAAACCAATTTATAATTCCTTCACCCCTCCTTCTATTTTCTTACACTCCTTACAAGTGTTTTGGATGAGAGACTGGAAAGAAAGTGCAGTACAAACCAGTCTGCCATTGGGCACTCAAGAAGGCTGCCTGACACCTCAGATCAGTCTGGCTGTTTAAGACATTTGTCCAAATCCTGATTAATTTCCCACCCACCTACAGCTTCAAGATGATAATAGAAGTAGGATGTCCTAGTTTCCTGAGGGATAAAATTAAGTATTTTTCTCTTCCCACAGTGGTGTAGGATGTTGAGTAGGTTTTAAAATTCATGTTGTCTCTACTTGCAAGGTATTTTCATTTTGTTTTTTGTTTCCCTGAGGAACTCTAATGAGAAGTACGTGAGAAAAAAAAGATCTACTCAGGAACACAGAAAATGATCTGAATTCCTCATATGAAGTTTAACAAAACTTCTGGCATCATATCTAATATATAAGAAGATGACCACCTGTTTTCCCAGTTGGTTTCCTCTGATACATGTGTGACAGTGCCTACAGACACCCAAACATTTTTTTTTATACATAATTTCCATGTGTAACTTATTTGCATTAAAAGTTGCTTTTGCTCTCACTCTCTCTTAATTTACTCCAGACAAATATTAGTCTACCCAGTGATAAAATTTTCCAATGTAACCAGCCTTTAACCTCCTAAGAACTGTTCTCTTGTGTTTCACTAAATATTGTTTATATATATAAAAAAAAAAAATCATTTCATTCCAAACAGAATCAGAAACAAAACAGAACATCCATACAGATGCCATTGTTTCCAAAGCAGTTTTAGTTAACTTGTCTCCGGTAGGTTACTTCTAGCCTATGTTTAGATGTCCATGATATAAATATTTACGATGGAGAGGGCTGCCATTGGCTCCTTCTACAGTCAGTGGAGAAAAGGAGGAACTTCTATACTTCTGGTAATCTGTTATATTTTACCTAATTAATACAATTAATTGTGACCTAGAAGTTCCTCTTTCACTCACTTAGCTAACATTTTACATTAATCTGGTATGTCTCACCTAGAGAAAAGCAAAAGAACAATACTACTATTAAAGACTTATGAAATATTTCTGATGAAAACTAATATGATTTATGGTGCACACAATCAACAAATAGCCTCATAATAGCTTCTCATACCTCTGAGATGAGTCCAATATCTCAGAGTGAGGTCACGTATGGAAAAAAGAAAAATAAAAAGACATGAACAAATAATAAATGAGCATAAATTAAAACTGCCCAAGGGTTCTTTACAAATACCAGTTCAATCAGTCTTATGAGGTCCAGAAAATAGATGTTTTAAGAACTTGAAAGTGAATGAAAATATTCATGATTCATATAATAAGTTCAGTAAATAACTCCTTTTAAAGAACCTGAAATTTAATTGAACACTAAACTAAACTAAACTAAACTAAACTAAAGGGCTTCTGGCTGTTACATTAAATGAGGAGGAAATTTTCCAAACTTGGCCAGATTATTTTTAGACATAGTAGTGATGTAAGTGCCTCTGTGGTGAACATCTACTCTCTTTGATTTACCCTTGGCCTCTACTCATCTAACTGCACAGCACTACCACAAGGAGTTCAAAACATCAGAAAATAATGTGAAAACTTCAATCAAGTCACCCCTTGGGGGAGATTCAAGCCAATGACTGAAAGAAATAAAGGTTTGCTGCAAGTTTCCATTTCATGCTAAGATAAATTTGTTCACATATTTATAAAAGCAGAAGACAAAGGTGAAAGTTACAGTTGTTAGTTGTAAAGCCAAGCATTCAGAGGTTTTCCTTTTCTTTTTGGTAAGAATCCATAGTTTTAAAACCTTTTTTTTTTTACTTTTTCAAATTCCTTCTTTTCCAAGAGGCCTGCCTTATTCAATGCAAAAGAGGGAAGTTACCAAATTAGCAAGTTTTGGTATTGTTCTTTTGACAGAGTTACTGAAAGTATGATTCATTGAAGTGTCTTGTTTTGTGTCTTCATTGAAGACAGACGTAGGGATAAGAAGCCAAGTAAAGATCTTATGATACAATCTACAATGAGGAAGACTGTATATGAAGATAAAAAACAGTAGTCTTCAAAGAAGGTGAGAGGAATAGAAAAATACGTTCTAGATATGACTAAGTTTGATTTTCGCTTACATTTATCTGATAAAGCACCAGAAAATAGAAAAGCTGTCAAGTCATCAATGATATAGACTGCTCTCAAATTCATACAAATGACTACTTTGTTATCAAGATACATCAACTAAACATCAGGATGCTGTGATGGCTAGCACAAGAGCCAAGGGTGGCTAATTGCTGGTGCAGAAGCCTGGAGTCCGTGGCCATTGAGAAGCCACCAACGTCATGCCCTTCTTGAGCAGGTCCCCACCACATAGCACCTGAGAAAGAGCAGGGGTGGGCTAGGGACAGTGGCCAGAGTCAACACAAAGACCCACAGCTACCTAGCAGATCTATAGAGATGGGAAGAGACAAGGCTTGCCTGGGAGCCTCTCAGCATGTACGGTCCAGAGTATGGACAACCAGATGGTCCCTTGGGTCTGTGGGAAGGACGCACACAGGGACCTGGCAATGCGCTATTGCTTTTTTTTTTTTTTTTTTCCATTGGTTTGACATAATTAGTTAAGAGTAAAATGCTTCAGTATTATTGAAAGAGATCCTGGCTGCCCACATCTTTAATTTTAATATGAGAATATCATTTCTCTGAGTAATAGAGTGCAAAATAAAATTTGAATGGAAAATGGGAAAAATAGAACATTTCTTAGTAATTAAAGAATTGCTAGTAAAAGAAGGGCAGGAAGAAAGCTGGAGGGCAGGGTATGAGAACAAGTCTTGCAAAGTTACTGTGAAGTCTCCATCTCTGGATGTTTTCAGGATTTGGCTGAGCAAAGTCCTGGATGATTCAATCCTAAGTTGGGTTCAGCCTTGCTTTAAACAGGAGGTTCAAATACATGATTCCTAGAAGCTGCTTCAAGCAAACATTCCTATAATTATTTGCAGTACACACTAGTATTCGTCAAGGTCTGATAGTAAGTGGAAATCTTGGACAACATCTTCAGAAAAGCTTAGAAAAGTAAATTTTTCACAACAGAAAACTAAAAAGGAAAGACAATAATGACGACTAATAATGGCAGAAATTTGTAAAAAGTTGCACATATCTATCTGTTGCAGATTAACTAAAACTGTTCCTCCTAGTGAACCCTAGGTTCATAGGTACTAGGTCTGAGTTGGTCAGAGAGGCCCGGAGTATGTTAAGTTTTTATTTCCTCCATCTAAAATTGAAATATGTAAATACAAAGAGAAATAATGAAGGTAAATACTATATACGGTTCAACACAATTGGTCTTATGTAATGTCCTGGCCACGTAGTTCTGCAGCTCTCAGTGCTAAAATTCACTGATCATCCTTGTGGCTGATAGCTGAGAATTATGAAGTATAAAAATGCCTAAAGTCCACATTTGATTAACAGAAGTAAATGCTTGAATTGTGAATCAACAAATGAACAGTACTTACTTGTAAAACATTGATTTCTGAATAAAAAATATTTGCAGAATTTCTGATGTCCCAGGATAAATTAGCATTGCAGATAAGTGACACTTTGAAAGGGTTATATCACTTTTCATATGAGATTCAAAATTGCAGAGGCTTAATTTATGTACTGTCATTGTAGAGAGGGTAGTATAATGGATTTTTAATTATTGCAAGTTACAAGGAGCAAATTAGAAGGTAGTCTGGTTTATAGACAAAGTAGGAAGAGAGTTAGAACATATGAAGAGCATACTGTACAATCACAGGCTATTAAAGTTTTTCTGGAAATTAGCATTCATGTATTTTAAAAGTATACATTAATTTCTTGATTCATTCTCTGGATAAGACATACAATTAAATTTTAGAAATGGTTAACAAGGTTGTATGCACCAAATTAACTGTGGTTTATTTATAGTCTTATATGCTACTTTGCTTCTGAGTGAGTAGGTTGATGTACCATACAAAGACAAAAAATCTGATAGTAGACTTTTAAATTTTCCAGCTTTTCCTAATCTGTGACTTGAGAAATTGTAGCTACTCATTCTCAGATCATGTAATGAAATATACTATTAATGTAAACTTTACACCTAAGTTCTTTCAGCAATTGTTAATTTTTTTCATTCTACTTATAGGATGAAAAAAACTGGCAAATTTTTCCATCAGTGTGTTATTGGTTTTTAAACACTTGTCCAATGATAGCTGTTTAGAAGGCACACAGTAGTACCTCTCTGAATCTGTTTCTTCATGTTCACTAAGACTGTGAAAAGCAACTGTTAAAGCCATAAAAAGTTTAAATAATTTTGTAACAGATTTAAGCCACAGCACATAGCTTTGCCTCACAATGTCCACTAGAAATTAAATTTAAACCTGTTTTATTATTTTCATTTTTTCCCTACTTCCCCAACCTTTCCATATCTTCCTTCATCAAATCTATCCATATCTTCCTACACCTACTAAAGTGTGCAGCTTAGTCACTTTGTTTCCAGAGTCTATAATGCAATGAACTCTGCATTTTTTTTTAATTCTCTTTTTTTCCTGCCTTGCAGTAAAAAAAAAAAAAAAAAAAAAAAAAAAATGATATGGGTTTTCATTAGAGTAGGTAAAATTACAGAGATTCTTTGTTTACATTGCATTCATCTGAACACTAGATGAACAGACGGAATTCATCTAAACTTTTTGAATTGTTTGAGCATTTAGGGCAAATACTGAAATCTCGCAAGTGCAGATTTTCTTGAGAAATTTAGAGTTCTTCTATTTTTCTTCTGAAATATCACAACAAGGCCTGTTGGTGTTTCATCATTTGTAATTCCATCTGGGACACATAAGAAAAATTTGCATACATAATAATAAAATGTTAACTGAGTATTTCAGACCTTCATTAAATTTTTCATTCAGTTTCTGGTCTAATCACAGATGAAAGTCAAGTGGTGTTGGGGGACACTTAGATTTGGACTGTTTTGTATCCAATTTTCATCATCATCATAACTACCTTCTCCTGCGAAAAGGCAATAATTAAAACAATGATTATTTTTGTCAACATTAGCTTTATGGAAAAGTTATAAATGGAGATAAATGGAGTAGATGGAGAGGTTTCAACACCTATGCTGCCTTTTAAAGGGCACTGAAAGGCTGAAACAAATGAAAAGTAAGAACTCAAAGTCTTCATGAACATACTGTTAGTACCATATTTGATTTAGTGCAAAAGCTTTATTTGTTGAACACAATACTAATTATGGACTGCCAAACTGAGTATCTGTATGGTAATGACAGCTGTGATAAAGCCATACAAGTAATTAAATGTATTTTTAATAGAGTGTTAAATTTTTTGAGATAGATTAATATCATTCTTCTTTAGAACATTATTTTATTGTGTTTCACAGCAGAAAAATTTACACTGAGGCCTTTTGAAGAACCCTGATGGCTGGAGAACTTGAATAAAATTTAAAGGGCTTGAAGTTGAAAAGTATGTGATCTCACAAAGATAATTCTACTGCTTCCATTATTTTGAATTATTATTGCTTGGTTCTTTTTTTTTTTTTTTTTTTTTTAATACATAAACAATCTGTGAGGTACTTGGTTTCTTTTCACAAATTGCACTTGACAGTAAATGATAACAGTTTCACCAGAAATGTCCCACATACCACAAAGACTATGACCTCGTCTGCTATCAATAACATAAAGTAATATCTGAGACACTCCAGGGACTACTAAAAGAGGAAACAGCATCTACAGTAATAAGTTCTTAAACCAGAAAAATCTAAAATGGTAACATCATTAAATCCACTGCTGTGAGTAATGGCAGACATGGGTACAAGTCTCAGACCTAACCTTAAATGTAATGTATTACTTCTGCTCCTACCATTCCCTAGTGCGTAATATTGTTCTCTGCTGGATGGAACATTTGAGCTACCAAAAAGTTTGTGTTTGTTACTGATGACATACAGTCTGTGACAGCAATAGACAAAAAGGGAAATCAAGTTCTATCTGCTCCTGAGAAATTTTCCCAGGAGGCTGCAAAAAGGGATTACTTGTTCTGAGGGAAAAATATGAGAATTTATTTACCTATTTAGAAAATTGTGCTGGAGATTGGGCCTAGTGAAGTTTTTTGAGTATGCTGTAAAAAAAAAAAATCGGTTGTTTTTAAGATTCCAGATGACAGCTGTAAGTTCAGAGAGCAAAAATTGATGAGAATATTTGTTTGGGGTAGTGAAAAATTACCTTTTAATCAAAATTAATATTTTTGATCAGCTTGAATTTTTTCAATCACAACCACGGAGTCTAAAGGTTAATGTATTTACCTTCGCCTCTAATCTTTTATGCATTTTTGCTTTTGCAACATTACTAGTAAAAAAGATAACAGAAAGAAAAGTGGAAAAGAAAAAAAAAAAACAGAGAGAATTGAAAATAAATAAACAAGCCTTCCAGGGAAGCATGAAAATTCATCAGCTGTTATAAGTGAGTTTTAAGAAAAAAATACATTGCTTGTGAAAAAAAAATGCTTTTTACTGCTATTTTTAACACTTCTAGAAATTTCTGGAATAGTATTTCAACCATATTATATTCTTGTCAACTGAAGCACTGTCACTAAATGCGGTAAACATTTACCTTGCAGGTACTTAGAGAATAGAAAAGTAACGCAGACTAATGTAGTCAGTATGGTTTTACAAAAATAGTTGCTCCTCCCCTACACATTGCAATGAATCTCATATGCGTGAAATTTCCTTATACAAACACTTGTTAAAGAAATAAAGCTTTGAGATCTGTTAATTAGATTGGCACTATCCACGGTTTTTTGAATAGAAGCAGTATTATCCTATCTTCTAAATACTGTTCCCAGTGAATAGATTTAGCTGGCCTGTATACATACAGAGTGAGAAGGTGAAATACTGATACCAAACAGTTGTAATCAAGTTTAAACAGCATTTCTGGAGATATGTAAGTGTGAAGAATTTCATTATATTTTCATCTGATTCCAATTTCCTGCTCTGATCTGCTGTTTCCCAGAGGCTATGTGACCCCATGTTTATTGTTCTGTTTCTTTTCTGATGACTAAACGTTGTTATTATTATTATTATTATTATTATTATTATTATTATTATTATTGCAAACTTTAGTGGAATAAAAGGCCTTTTGGTATGGATCCTCCACATCCTTTAGAAATACTGGGATCATGGGATGATGTGAAGTCTCACTCTAGTTATAGTAAGAAATCATCCAGTCTAGAATCCAGTGAGAATAACTCCAGTGAAAGCCAATACAATTCCATTGACATGTGTCATTGTGACAAATCAGTGTATTCTCCACTGGTCTTCATGAGAAGTGAACTCTATCTATTTAGAAAATATACTGTGAAAACACAGATGAGCTAGAAATGTACAGAAATATTTATAACCAAAAATACAGACAGAATATTGAGCAGCTTCGTGTAATCAGAAAGAAACCCACAGAAAACGGACTAGCTCTCATCAAATCAGTAATGAAGCATACTCAAATGTGGAATTATATTAATGACCATGTGCCAGACAGACACCTTTGTCTGTTTTGGATGTGTGAAAGTGACACAGAAAGGGAGCTCATGCATGGGGAAAAAAAATGTCATTCTCCTTGCAGAGCTCAGAAATCACAGTGCTACCTGCCTCACTGTGGTATACAATCTACAAAATGTTTGTCACTACTGCCACAACCCACTCAGTAGGCTTATCCAAGAACAGATCAGGAACAATGGCACTTCAGTCAGCAAGATCTGTTCTTGTTTCAACTATGTATAATTTCTGTCTAAGAACAGCAGAAAAAATCATGGAACAGATTTCCATACATTACACTTCTGCATTTGTAATGGTGCTGTCAAGAGTTTGGAAGTGATGTAGTTCTTTTTACATTTCTTTCATTGAGACTGAAGCATGACATTAACTGAAGGACAACAGACAGGTGGCAGTGTCATGCTTTCACTGAAGGGACTCCTTAAAATACACATAAATAAGAAAAGGGGGCTTAGTGGAACAAAAATACATAGTTATGTGACAGTGAAGTGCACTTAATGCAGAAAGTCTCTAAGAAGTTTCTTAGAAGTAGAGAACAGCACATCTATATAACTTGAACATAATCCGACAGTAAAATTCTGCATTAGATTAAAAAATAGTATAACGTAATCTAAGATATTTTCAGCAACCTGGTTCTTGACAGTCAACTGTGATTAAATAGATGTTAGGGATCAATGTCTTTGACAAATAACTCTGGCAACTGATTATTATTTTCCTGAAAATATTATTTTTTTCAAAACAAGGCCAGTGCAGGAAGATATTGAAAATGAATTAAAAAAATGAATGGTCATTTTACAAAGTCTGTTATAAAATTAATAGTACACAGTTAAGTAAAGGTTGTAACACTACACATGCTATGTGTAACATAAGCACCTTGATTCAGTTTATGTTAAGTTTTACAGAATAAAGACAAAATTAATGTCCACCCCAAGTCCTAGACCATAAGCTGCAGCCATGAACAGCATTTGAGTACTTTGAAACATGGAATGAATAAGATTTGTGGGGTAAAATGTAGCCTAATAAAACAGAAGAACGTTAGGTGCTTTTTATTTACTATATGCTACTACCAGTGTATTTGTTAATAGCATTAAGAATTTCTCATCAACTCAATTAATACTTGTTTTTAAAAAGTGATATTAGGAAAAAATAATCATTATTTTATGTAGATTACACTGAAAGTAATGCCTCCTATTTATTTCAATGACAAGTACAATAGAAACAAAGCTCAAAATAACACTATTTTATAGAGTAAATCCTCAGCTACAAATGTTATTTTTCATCACAGTTACCACCGTTAGCTATGCATTTTCACCAGCAACAAATAAGAGTCTGCATGCTGTGCTCATAAAAATCGGCACCAGCAGAGGTGACCCACTGTCAGTGTCACCACTACTGAAACATACCACCCATGGCCTCTATGTACTCAGATCCACTGTTTGGTCTTCATAAAAGTTCAGCAAGTATCAATAAATGTCAGTGGTTGCCATTGTTTCTGCATGGAGGATTTCAATTCCACACCTTTTCTTCATCTGCACTTCTGTGTCAGAAACCATTTTGTCAGACTTTCCTTCTGCTTCAGCAAGATGTAATAGAATAATGGAGGAAAGGTTCAGCCACTACTACAAAGATGGTATCATCTTTGACACTGTGGGCCAACATAATAAAATAGGAGACATTACTTTTGGAGAAGTCCTCTTATTTTCCATAGGTGTTTACAATGATATGCATGCATGTATACACATATTATCTGTATTCCACTTTTTTTTTTTTTTTACTTGTAGTTTCCTGCATGTATAAATGATTAAAGATCAACTTTTACCCATAGAGTGCATAGACTGCTTCATCAGCACCTTGAGGAAAAGAACATTAATAAGGTGCAGAAGTGAGATTATATATGTTTGAGAATTTTTATTCTACTGTAAATGCTGTAAAGGGAAATGTCATTATAGGTCCTATTAACATGAAAGATTTTGTATGAATGCCAGAAAGCAAGATTTGGCAAGAATTCTCCTTCTGTATTTGAACTATGTGCTCTCTTCTCATGAATCCTTGTGATTTAACAATCAAATATATTTTGTACTTTCTCATAGTGTCATATAAGAACCTTACAAAAGGCATAATTTCAATTCATAAGGAAAACATTAAAAATATTTACTTTTAAAGTGATTAAAAAAAAAAAGAAAAGGAAAAAGGAAAAAGAAAAAAGAAAAAAGGAAAAAGAAATACATAGAGTCCTCTAAAATTGCATGCCTAACAAATACTTCTTCATTTGATGTGAAACAAAATGATAAGAAAAAATGTTTCAAACTGAACCTGCTAAAAAACGGATGATTTTAATTAAATGTTATAACACCATACTATACAGAAATGTCAAAATGAGTAGTAGAACACATACTACTTATGAATTGACATTTTAGCTGCTGACCCATTGAACTAGAACATCCAGAAAAAAAATCTTTTGACACTGAAATTTTATGTGATATTCAGAGTAGCATCACCTCACTTACCTTTAAGTGTCTCCAGTTTTGCTGTAACATTTAAGCTAAGTACTTTCATTTTATTCAGCAGATATCTACTCAGTGCCATACATGGTCTCCTGAGATTTATTCATTCCACTGTGATGCAGAATCTACATTTGATCAAATAGTTGTATCCTAATCTCAGTTGATTTGTTACTCTTCTGTAAAGGAGATCTTAATAAGTTACTAACATACAGATATCTTCTGTAAATATCTGAAGATGATGCGCCCACTGCCCTTAATGTAGGTATCACAATGTCCTCCAAGAAGGGAGAACTGTAATTCAGAGGAGACCAGTTTTCTTTTCTTTTTGACAGCAGCCAAGCATCATTACATAGTATTAGTCATCATGAGAATGACAATTCAGAAAAACGAAAATACACATGTCACTTTGTTTTAGGAGTATGCATCAGCCTATTAAAGTAGGTCAACACCAACCTTCACACTTCAGTCTGATGAATACACGAAAGAGAATAAAATGAACTCTGGATCTTGACTGACAAAAAATAATCTCAACAGAGCAAGTACAAGAAGTTTCAATGTAGAACTGTATAAAATAATTATTGTCTAAAAGTCTTTTCACGTAGTTTTTCTTTGAAGATCTTTGAATATTGAACTTACTTCTCTTTTAAGCACCAGCAGTGTTAAATTTAGGATGATGTTCCATATCTCAGACAAAACACAATTGATGTCAAGGAAAGCTGTGTGAGACTGGGAGTGTAAAGGTATCTCTTAGGAATGGCAAACAATTGGCTTTTGTGTTTGCTGCTTTGTGTTTAAAATGAAGGATAGTGTTAGTTTATAATGTTACATTTTTAAACAAATGAAAAAAAAAGAACAATCCAACTTGATAGAATATATTAGGCTTGTATCAAATTAATGGTTACACTGTGGGAAGGATTTATACTAAAAATAATGTTGAATTTCTCTTTCTATATCTTTGTTTTGAGAAAGGCTATAGCTCTAAATATAGGGAAATTAGCAATGAAGAAGGAAGAATACCAAAAAGAAAAGCAAAAAAACCCTTACCTTTTTGTATTAAACTGTATGAAACATAAATAGAAAAAGCAAGGAATGAAATATGTAGATTCATGAAGTAAATTAAGCACTGAATATATTCTACCTAGGCAATAATTCCTACTTATTTATGCTGAGACAATAGCTTTCCCAAAGGAGAAATACCATCTGGTAGTAAAGTAACAACGTTCTTGATGTTAGTATACTTCTTTAGACATCTCTAAATGACAGAAAAAGAACAGAAGTGACAGATTATTCAGAATCATTATGTACTGTGTGTACTGAAAATGAATTGAAATAAAACAAAAGCACTCGTACTACAGAGAAATCAGAGAAAACTAAATTTAAGATGCAATTGCAGGCTTTCAGATTTGCATTTGTATTTATGGTTTCATAGAAAATATCCTCTTGGCATTCACCACCCACTCTCTGGTTGATAAAGTTTTGATGATTTTGAGACAGAAGCTGGGAGCTGGGTTGCACTGTCTGAAAGCAAACTTTGCTTCCTTAAGAAAGAGGACTCCTTATAGACATTACTACATAGGAAAGATCAGCAGTTGTGGTTCTTTGATGTTCATCTCCTTGATGTGAGTAGAGAGTCAGAGAGGGACAGAGAAAAGTAGATTTAACTCTGCAAGATGTCTCCAATTATGGTTATTAAAGATTGCTTATAAAGAGTCGCTTATGAACTGTAAGTCACTTACTTGCATCTACGGCATTTAATTAATCAGTGTAAGGATTGTTGCATTCAAATCTGTTCTGTTCTGTTCTGTTCATCCTAGCCTTGCCTAACCTAGCCTAGGAGCAGTGGCAAAGTAAGGATTTTTTTAGTCTAAGATGATTAGGAAAGGAGAAAAAACACTGTATATTGTAAAGAGAGAAATCTTTCAAAGCCATAGACTTCAGCTACTCTAGTAACTGTCAGTGAGACCAACAGTCTGTGAATTAGCTCATATTATACTAATGAACTTTTAGCCTCCAAAACAGGATCCAATAATCAAAGTGATTTCTGTGAGTGGGCTATATTCCATAGTAGCTACTGAACCATGTCTGTGAATTGTTTAAGGGTCCATCATTGGTCATTCACTTCAAGGGACTAGAAAGAACCCAGCTTCCCAGTTCAGGGAGAAAACTGTTCCATTGACTGTTCACACAGTCAACCTGCAGACAGTTTAGGGACCAGGGAACCTGCTCAGTTTGCTTTGTTATAGTACCTCTATATGCTGTTGCTACTTTTTTGACCTTACTCCTATTCTCTAGCTTGCACATAATTTCCGATTCAAAGCAGTCTAAGTAAACTAGATATATGAGCAAAACTAACACTATGGTAATTTAACTGCTTTAGGAAAAAAAGTTTAAAAAGGAAGACTTCTTTTCTGTGTTCCACAGTTTTTGTCAGGAATGAGGTCATGGAAATCAGCTCAGCCATGAGCATGCTAGACAGTACAGTTGTAGTTTTTAGATAAAATTTTATATGTTGTAAAGATCTGGTATTTTCTTGGAATATCTATTCAACAGAGTTCTTTAAATTCCACCTCAATGAACCTCTGTGACCCTTATAACTTGCTGAATGCAGTCGTACCACTGTGGCACTAAAGATTATCCTTTACCATATTGATCGAATACTCACAGTTAGCATCAAAGCTCAAGGCAAAAAATCCAGACTTGAATTCAGTCTTTCACCGAGTCCTAGATCTTATGGACCTAACCAGCAGCCTGATTATCAAGATCAATTTTCTCTTTTTGATTTCATTAGACTTTCTTTTTTTCATGTGTGTGTGTATTAGACTGTTAGATATGCCATTCTCTGTTAGGGATTTATGTGAGTAAGAGACAGTAGCAGAGAAAAGCAACAAAAAAGTCTTGAAAAAAGCTCCACCTGATTGTACTAGTGAGCCTAAACTACTCTGGGTATCCTCTTGAAATCATCATCTTTGCTCTGCCCCCAACAGAAATGAAGTTTTAAAATGAAAATGTGATCTTCAGGTAGCATAATTTACATGCAGTAACACAAAATGTTATGTTTTTTCTTATCCACATACATTAATCTTTGCAATAAAGAGTAATACAGAAATGGAAATCAGAAGGCAAGAAGGGGAAACATCTATCTATCAAACTAAACTAGACCAACTAAAGTAGAGCATGTAAGTAATATACAGTTCTGCCTGCTTGCTATTTGGAAAGGACTAATTGTTTTGAATGGTTGACCAAACTTCACTGTTCTTCTCATCAGTATGACAAGGGGGGCCTGAACATGTTCTGTACCTTAGCTAGACTATTTCAATATTGATTTTGAAATATTGTTGTTGTTTGCTTGTCTTTTGTAAGCTGTTTTGTGAACTGGTTCCTTAGTGCCCTCAACACAGCTTTTCTTACTGCACAGATGTAAGAAAAAAAGGGTAGAAAAGGGGCACACCAAAATGGCCAGCCTAGCTTCCTTCAATTAAATGGAGTTGGAAACTAAAATGATGTAAGAAATCTATCTCCTGAGCATATGATATCTTATACTGACATCAAACTGTGCTATTAGACACACTGTGAGTGCTATAGTCAGTTTTTGGGTCCCTCACTACAAGAAAGGCATTGAGTCTCTGGAGCATGTCTGGAGAAGAGCAACGAAGCTATGAGTGGTCTGGAATGCAAGTCTTATGAGGAACAGCTGAGGGAACTGGAATTGTTTGGTCTGGAGAAGAGGAGGCTCAGGGGAGACCTTATTGATCTCTACAACGACCTGAAAGGAGTCTGTGGTGAGGTGGGGGTCACCCTCTTCTCCCAGGGACTGGATAAGAGGTAATGGCCTTAAGTTGTGCCCGGGGAGGTTCAAGTTGGATATTAGGAAAAATGTGTTCTCAGAAAGAATGGTGATGCATTGGAACAGGCTGCCCAGGGAGGTGGTGGATTCACCATCCCTGAAAGTGTTCAAAAAGTGTGTAGATGTGGCATATGACACTAACATGGTTAGTGAGCATAGTGATGGTTGACAGGTGGACTAGATGGTCTTAGTGGTCTTTTCCAACCTTAATGATTCTGATTGTGCTTCTGGTTATCACAGATGCATACGTTTAAGGAAAACACAAGAAGAATGCTCTTCTTCAAAATGACAAAGGTTTGTGGTACCATTTAATAATTGGTACACTTCGTAATTCTAATTCTTTTATTTCCTTTCATATTTGCCTTTTGAGTTTATTATAGGTTTCTGAGTTTTTCTTTTTCTTATTATAGGTTTCTGAGTCATTTATTTTTCTATAATAGGCATCAAAATTTAATTAATTATTCTCAAAAATAGATAAATTTCTGTATAATTACCTAAAGTTCTTAGGAAAAATAAAATCACATTTTAGTCTGAAATAATATTTGACACAATAGTTGAGAATCTGAACAAACACTATCCCCAAACCATGGATTCTTAAATAAAAACTTTATTTTTAAATAAAAGCAGGGAGTTAATCACAGGTATTTAACCTGAGACAGTTTTTCAGTTACTCAGCAGATGTATACAAGCTCTGAGAAGTGGACTCCACATCTAGGCTTCACAAAAGTCTCCTCATGATTTGTCTACAATTTTATGAATTGTGTTTTAGAAATTGTAAGGCATGTTTTGTTTGTTCAATTGAAAGGATAATCTCAGCATGATGTGGTCAAGTTAGAACAATCCTCCTGCTAACCAAGTTTTAGTCAGTAATACCTGTTACAGATGTGGGTAAAATAAAAATCTTCGAAAGAATCCTTAAGAGCAATGTGAAAATGATGATTTGACTGCACTAGTGGTAAAAAAAACTTCAACTGCTTTCCGTAGCGTATAGATTTTTGAAAACAGATTTATTTTCATGTCCCACTTCTCAGTTGCTTTTCCTCTTATTATTAGTTATATAGTTCTGTATAAATATATAAGCCCTTTATATATATATATATGGAGGCTGTAAGGTCACAGCCTGAACCAGTGATTGAGCATTTAGTGAAGAGGCATGGCTAGCCCTGGTGCAAGCAATTCACCCGTGTGACCCAGGATCTACTCCTCCCTAACTTCATTTAATGGCTGTTAGCTGAGAGGGAAACAGTTCTATTAAGAGATTTCTTTCTTATGGGAGTTCTCAGCAAGCCCTTGACTTTGGAACAAAGTAAGTTTCTCTTATTATTGGCTTATGACTAATATCTTTCATGGGTCATCCTAAAAGTGGTTGGAAGCAATTTTTCATACCTCTCCTTGCTCAGTACAATATATAAATGCTTAATTAATTACTTTCCATTTTTTTGTAAATTGAGCTACTGAGATATCATCTTTTATCTAGTTTCAGATTATATATGTACATATAACCTTATTATTCTTCCTCAGGAAGGCAGGTACAATAATCTTTCTTCTTGGGTATTATAAAATGTGCATATATTCCCTTAATGTCAAAATTCTGACTGTATCAACTGCTGCCTGAAATTTACATTTATCCCAAACTTCCAGAGTTTCAGAAAAAGTGTTTTGCTCACTTATAAAGAGAATCACAGAATCACAGAATCACAGAATCACAGAATCACAGAATGGCCTGGGTTGGAAGGGACCTCAAGGATCATGAATCTCCAACCCCCCTACCAAGCAGGATCCCCAACCTCCCCATTTACTAGACCACGTTGCCCAGGGCCTCATCCAACCTGGTCTTGAACACCTCCAGGGACGGGACATCCACAACCTCTCTGGGCAGCCTGTTCCAGCACCTCACCACTCTCCTGGTAAAGAACTTCCCCCTAACATCCAGCCTAAATCTTCCCTCTTTCAACTTAAAACCGTTCCCCCTTGTCCTGCTGTTATCTAACCTTTCAAAGAGTTTACTCCCTTCCCCAGGTACTGAAAGAATCTGAAGGTAAACCCAGCAGGATTTCAGCTAAAGTTAAATAACAGGACTCTCTCTCTCTCTCTGTGCCTTTTTGTTTGTTTATTTGTTTTTTGTAGTTATTCTTTGACAGTGAGAGCTACTCAATTTTTAAACCCTCTGCTGTATGTATACCCATGCCAACTGAAATACAGTGAGGAAATATATCTGCATACTTCAGAGGAAAAATAAAGGTTTCTTCTTTTGACATGGCCTTGAAACAGTAAGATTTTTCTTGCCTAGCTATTCATTTTCTTGGTTTTTTTGTTTATTTGTTTGTTTTGTTTGTTTGTTTGTTTGCTTGTCTGTTTGCTTTCCGGTTTTTTTTTCATTATAAGCATGGTAGCAAAAATGTAATTGTAGGTAAATCCTCTTAGCAAAGAGACAGAAAATCATTGGAATGTATCTTGATTGCCAAGATTTTCCACCCAATATTTTCCTTATTTATTATTAGCCAGTTCAGTGAATTATTTTAATTAAAATCTAGAACACTTGAGCTTCAGCTCCTGTTTACAGTGAAAGTCTTTCTTTGGCTTCTGTTTATATAACTCTTCTTTGAGCATCTGAAATCTGAATTTAAACCTCTGTTGATTTGTAATGAATATGTGGAAGACATGTTACTTTTCAAGAATTTAAGATCTTCCTGAGAGATGGAAATTCTAACCCTTAGAGATAATTTTCTAGTCACAGCATTCTTGTAGCCATATATCAATTCTTATTTGACTTTCACTTCTATCCAAACTTTTCAGAATTAGCAGCTGTTTTAGTCATAATGCTAATTAAGGTATCTCTCAAGAATATCTCACATCAATATTTTACACATATGAACAGAGACAAGAGTCCTGATATCTAACTAATGAATCTTAGTGCTATTAACCGGAGTTAAATGCTCACTCATCCTACATATATTTAAACATGAACTAGATTAATCTACAAAATTACAATTGCTATTCTTGTTCTCCATTTCATGTTAGCACTTTCTTTTTTGATAGCCTGTAGTCATAATTCAAAATGAAGAACACAAAAGAAACATTTCAGGAGCATTCGTTGATCTGCTCACCTTTCTTTTCTAGTCATGGGCAGCAAACTCTGAATTTTGGAGTTTGCTTTTGTAAATCTTCTTAGAGAGAGTATAAGAAACATGGAAGTTTTGTTCTCATGTTAGACCACAACCACAAAACCCACACAACAGCACCTTTATTATTATTTGATACATTCTAGATCAGAAAACAAACTGAAGTTATTCATTTATTTATATAAAGTTTGAAGAATGCAAATATTTGGATTTAAGAAAAATGTTAATATTAATAATAGCTGCTTTTAAAGTGAGCAAAAGGAGCAACCTATTTGATTTTCCCCGTGTCTATATTACAACTGTTGCTTTGTAAAATCAAGATTAAACCTGATTCCAAATATATACTGGTAAAATAATTAAGGTAATTATCTGACATAATTAGGGGATGGAGCTATTCCTTGACTCTCATAACAAAGTATTTTCTACCTAGATACAAAACTGATAAAAAAGCAGATTAGCTACAGCTTATTAATGTTTGTGTTTTATTTTTAAAATATGAAAGAAAACAAAGCTGTTTTATGAATTACTGAAAATAAGTTTGAATGGGAAACAGCTATGGTACAGAAAATAAAAGTAATGCAATAAGGGGGTAACAAAGTGGTATGTTAAAGAATATTTAATGTGTATATTACTGTTTGTAACATAACTATGTAAGTACACTTATAGGTCAATGCCATTTCTTGCCAAATTGAACAGTAAACTAGAGACTTTCCTAAAATCTGGAAGAAAATTGAGTTAGAAAACCCTGTCAGTGTCTATAACAACTTTGTGTCTCACAGAAGAAAAAACATTTTTCATCCTATTAAGAAACTCAAAAGATAAAAAGAAAATATTCTAAAACTACAGTTGAGATCGTCTGAAATAAAAGGTCAAAAATGTATAGCACCAAAGCATATCTGTGCAGAAGTCAAAGGTTTTATTTTACAGTAGTAAAACTCCCTGAAACTAGTATGTAACTTGTCTACAGTGTAAAAATATAAGAAACTCAAGTTGAAGTGAGCTTCATCCTCTCTGAGCTGTTATGTCCATATGATTGAGAGTCGGAAGAAGCTCCAAAAAGAGCTTGAGAATAGATTCAATGCCACACATTTAGATGTCCCTCTTTCATTCTCCACTGCACACAGCAAATATGCTGAGGGTTCATTTCTGAAGTGTGTTTGGATGGCCTTGTTCAAGAAACTACATACCTCATTAAAAAAAAATTACTTACATGGTAGAATTAAGGAGTAGGATTCAAAGGCATACCATAGACAAAATTTGCTTATTGTTAACCTCTCAAATATAAATTTATTCTGTTGAAAACCAGCTCTTTATTAGGACCTGGATGCCACTGAATTGGAACTACATTTGCTTATTGTTCTCATTTAAGAGGCATTTTATTTCATTTGTTGCAGACATTATAAAATTCAGCCATTGAAAAGCTTCAATAAACCATGATAGAGTTAGAAAATACAATACAGAAAATTCCCGGAGTGACAGAATACATTGGTTCAACTGGTCAAAGTATGATTTAGCAACAAAAAACTTGACTGTATGAGAAAAATATAATGGGAAAACAGCAAAGATCTTGACTAGAACAGATCTAGCTTGACTACTAAAAGGTTATGTTATTATAAACGTGTTCAAATTTGTATCAAATCGGCATTTCATTGAGAAATAACTTTTTATTAGAAAGGCTTAATGAACAGTCATGCAAATTTTCTTTTGAACTGAAAATACAGTTCAATACTGCACTAAATACAGGAGCTAAAAGAAGAACTGATGTTTAGAGCTATTTATGTAACTAGCTACCAATTTTGCAGGTAAATTGCATCTAAATTTAATCTCAGTTTTCAGATAAGAAGGCTACGTGACCATCTACTTAAAGCATGTTTTAGAATAACTTATGATAAAGATTTCTCCTTTTACACTTCCTCATTATTTCTATCCAAAAACTTCCTCTGTGTGCATATGTCCTGAATATCTTCCTTCCATATTTGTATACAGCTTTTACCTTCACATTTTCATTTGTCAGATACACTAGAACACGAGCAACTTTTGCAGGTTCACAGAATCATCATACTTTTAAAATAGCTGTCAAAATTCTGCCTATTGCAAAATAAACACAGTAAATATAAATAGAAGAGCACTGCAAGTGTACCCCTGTTCAGTTGTCATGGCTGATTATCTTGATGGGAAATTTTCTGAATGGAAGAGCCACACTACCTGAAGTCAATAGCAAACATCCTCTTGATAGTAATATGAACAAGGTTTCCACAGAGTAAACTGTATTGAGGTAAGATGAGATTTTTTTTTCTTTTGAAGCAGAGTCAACTTCTTAAGTACTAACCCCTTTGAAAAAGAATTATCTGGATGCATCCTGGGGTTTCTAGTATCTCTGTGGCAGAGGTAGTAGAAAAAAGGGAACTGTTTTTATAGAAAATACTCCCGATAAAATGGGAACTATTAACATAACCCCAAGGAAAACTACAAATAAGACCCACATACAGGCTCTAATAAAACAATTTTGCTTCTTTGTGGGCAGAAAATCATCCCACTGTGCAGAAGAGAAGAAAACATTGAATGTGTCAGAGATAAAGAGTATTTGCAAGACTGACTAGATCATCAGTTACAGCACTTATCTTTCAAGGGATGTTCAAAGGTTCCAGTTCATAGTCTCATCCTTTTATTGTTCCTCTGCATAGTCTTTAAGGACTAGCATAATAGGACAGGACTTGCTTAACCCAGGAGAAATAACAATAATTTTACAAACTCTAGCAAGTTAACATTAGTAAATCATGAGCGTACAAAATGTTTATGAGATTAAATATATTGTTCAGTTAATGGTCTTTCTTGCTGTCAGACCAAGAATGAAAATGGCTTGATAACTCCTGCTGATGAGCTTTGTGGAAGATATTTGATGACAGCCCTCATGTGAAAACAGGCATGTACAAAATGTCTTGGACCAAAAACTCCTAATGAGGAACTACACCAGAAAGGATAATTCTCAAAATTGTAAATCTGCTATATGAATCTTTCATAAGCAAACTTGAGAAACATAAAAACTATTATTAAGAAAATCCTGGGAATATACAGTAACAACTGCTATGGTTAAATGTTGTTTTTATTTTATTTTATTTTATTTTTCTGGCAGGAGGGACCTAACAATGTAACTTTTTTCTAAGTTTCACTAAGGAACTTAACAATATAGTTGCTAATCTATGTTTCAACATGGAAATAATTGTAATCGCTCTAAAACTCAGCACCCTTTATGGTGTTCTAGTTTTTATATTATTTAAAATGTCATAAGTCTCTGTCATATAATGATTTTAAGTGACTTCAGAACTTGGGTATGGAGAGAAGGAAATATAGGTCATCAGGATTTATGACCCTTGTTCATTATTTGGATTAATAATTAAAGCTAACTAACTTGTTAAATATCTTGACTATCTTGAACACATTTGTAAATAGACATATTAATACATACACAGTAGATGAGAGAATGTACATACAAAGACAGAACAGGTATGCAGAGAAAGAACTGCATTTAACTGCTGATTTTTTTAATTTTATTTTATTATTATTATTTTTGGTCATTTCTTCTGTCAGCTGAAGAACAGATCAGCACTGTAAAACCTAGAAATAGATCATTGTCTAGTTTGTTGAATTGATTCATGAAAATGTAAGGGTAAGGAAAATTACTGGTGTTTTCATCAAACTCAGTCTAATAAATTCAGGGAAAACTATGTCTCTTCAGATGAAAGATCTTGAGTACTTGAGCTCAAGATACAATTGGTGATCAAATATTTGCAGAAAGTGGCTGCAAGTTTGAGATGCAAACATAAATGTGACATTTTGTAAACTTTTTGGGGGAATACTTTCTCAGCTTCATTGCTTAAACATTTTTTAATGTTTTTGTGTATTTTTAGTTTATTTGTATGTATATTTACATTTTGTGCTTTGTACTTTTGCATATAATGCTCAAAACGTGATGTATTCAAGCTTCAAGATCCAACTATAAAATTCATGTATCTGGATCATAAGGAAATGACTTTTTTTCTTTTTTTCTTTTTTTTTTTTTTCAGAAAACATTTGTTACATGTAAATCAATAAGATATGCTGTCTCCTGATCCCTGCCTCCTATGCAAATTCCTAGGAATCTAAGTAGCATTTTATGGTTTTACATCAGTGAATATTGCTTTTCTTCAAAATGAGTTGCATACTGAAATCAGCCCCTAGTAGAAAATTCAAGTTACGTAATATCTATATGAGACTGTTTATGTACTGTGTAAAATTAATAATAGTATTACCATAAACTATATTTAAAGCAGTATATCTGCATTATCTACCCTCCATATTCAACTACGTTTCTATCTCATTCTCTATGGTACCTTCTTTAAAATTTGCTCCCGGACTTTATAGCAACCATTACTATTGTACTGAGAATGAAAACCTTTATCAGTTCATCACTCCATGTTGTCTACTAAGGAAGGAGTTCTGTTTTGGCACTGAACACAAGAACTGGTAAGATAAGTGTAATAGGATTCTGAAAACACAAGTTCTTAATTTGACGTTTCTATTTTTTCAGAATGCTTAGCACTGAAAGGCACTTCTTATGTCCAAAACTCAGCTTCTTTTCATCCCCATTTGTTGCCATGACTGAGCATATCCATCAATTAAATATCAGGTCATCAAGTTGAACGTTTAGAAAATAAGAAACAAAATAATGACCATCTGTGAAGAGAGAGATTAAATGTCTTGACAGGAATTTTACAGAGAATCATTCATTTGCTTTGACTAATAAGACCTTTTCTCTCTGCTTGGAATCACATTAGTCACTCTTTTTAAATTTAGTAACAGGCAAGAATTTTGCAGTAACCAGCTTACTTCACCACATAACACTGATTTTTTTGTAACAGAGATTCACTCCATGCAGTCAGTGAAGGAAAAGGAAAAAAGTATGTAATCATATGAAGGGAGGATAGGCAACTTTGTTTCTGTCATGCCTTAATGGATTATAATATCTTGATGATTTTTTAACGTGGTAATGGCTTCAAATCTCTATTATGCACTGGGAGACAATGATTCTTACTTTTTCCTAAAACTCAAATTCTGAAAACAGAAATATGATTAGATTGATGCTTATATTTTTAGGCACAGAACTTAGGAGACATGAGTCACCCTTCATGATTTTCAGTAGTTTTTCCATCTTGCTGTTGTTTAGGCACAGTGGAGAAGTTGGCTTTTTTCTTAAGCATTGTAATTACATTGTGGTAGGGAAAAAAAATACATATATTTTCTGTAATATTCTGACAGTACTGTTTTCATACATCCATCATGATACTTCTTATTTATGCTGTTACTTTCGCTGTTCATAAAGAAAAATGTTACTGTTTTGGTGTAGTATTAATTGCTAACTATTTGCCCATAGGTTTTTTTCTCATACACAGAGCAAGATAATTCAGAGGCTGATTTAGACACAGACTTTCTGTTACAGAACTGATGAGACATGATACACCTAAAAAGGAGATATCTAAAACATACAGTACACTCAAGCACATGCTTATCTCCCACAGAGCCCCTCTAATCTTATTTGCCAAAAGCTTTCACATTCTTGTCCAAACAATGAGCTGTCTCAGAGTTTGATCTTACCAGGCAAAAATACAATGCAGAGAAGGAAAAGAAGAAGAGTCATATAAAATATGAGGATAGGAGAGTAGCAAATCAGATAACAAAGTCTTGCCCAACAATGACACATATTCCATTAAAAACATATTGTGTTGTAAAGGGGATAAATAAATCTTTTCTCTGAGCCTGTGTGATCCCAACAAGAAACTGGTGTTAGTGTAAGTCTCATTACTTTATCTCAGCCCAGACCGGACAAAGACAAAGGTATCTGGTACTGATTATGGATGAAGACAGACAAGCATGAGATAATTTAGTAAACTTTACAGCTGGTAACAGTCACTCCTTTCTTGCTTTCTTGTAACAGAGCACAGTTCAGACTGAACCATACTCCTGCACATTTTTGAATATTATTTTTTTTCTAATTGTCTTTCATTTTAATTTATTCAGGGGAAAGGGCGGTTATGTTATCAGAGATAAGAGTGAAGAATCTCAGGCTTCATAATCCTAAATGAACTTTCAGCTCTGATATTCAAAGAGTGTTACAGCAGCCTGATTGTCGGATGGGCAGCAACAGGAGAGATCAAGCTCTAGGCATGCTTGAAACAAGTCCTTCTGTGTAGAGGCTGTGTAACTTGCTAGTGAGTTTCAGACTGGACTATCTAGTGAAGGCCACATTGGGAGAGATGGAGATGAGAGACAAAGACTGAGTGTGGGAATCCAGGGCCAAAGCATGCAGATCAGATAGATGTAGAGCCCGAGCTCATATGCATATATCCTGTGAATACATGGGAATTGCAATTGTAGAAATGGTGGGTATATATATCTCAGTGGTGAGAGTGCAGCAGTGGGATGGGGCTATCTGTCCATGTTCTTGTGACTGCAGTTAGTATTTCAGGACTACATCAAAGGTACTTGCACTAGTCTTTGTGATTAGCCATACTGTTGCCCTCCATGTGTAGTGTGACTTACATGTGTCTATCTCTTGAAGCTCATGTATAGTATCACTGCCACTGGACTTGAAAAGAGGAGTAGAAGCAGCACCCACTGGGCTGTGATGGGTGAGATGTCTGGATTCAGCTCTGGTGGCCCAGGGAAGGCCAACTCTCTGGGAAAGAAACTGTGCTGGATTCAGTTAGTTTTTAACAAAGGAAGACAAATGGAGTGCCAGGAAACGGGATGCAGGTCTATCAGCTAGAAATTCCCACAGTGATGCCCACAACACAGGAAGGAATGTTGTTTAGTATTTATTTCTGGAAAATGTTTGTTGCGCTTCAAAAAGAGTGACTCTGATGGCTTTGAGGACTGTTCCTATCATCGTATCAATTCTGATGCCTAGTGAAGAAGATTCAGTTTTCAGATGCAATGAGTCTGCCAATGCATCTATGCTCAATGGCTGTGGACAGCCTGCAAAAGAACCCTGAGGTGGACAAATTGTTGTGAAAGCTGTGATTCTTTTCCCTCAAAATTCCTAATAACTTTTTCAGTTTCACTAGGGCTTACAACTTCAGTTAGTGTATATAACCAATATAATTTGATTTTATTAAAAGTAACATTATATAATCCAAATTTATCCTTTTGTTACAACTTACCAGATGATGGAAAGACGCTGAGTTTAAAAGCTTGCCAATTTTCCAAGCATATCATCTGGTCCAATGAAAGATGTCACCTTGCTCTATAAAACTTGCCAGAACTTCAGATCATCCATCTGTTGCAATGTTGCTACAACTTCACATTTTGCAGTGAGTTTCCCCAAACCTTGACCCACTGCCTTGTGAGAATCCTAATATTTTTCTAAAAGATAAAGTCTTCATCAAAACATCCTCCAAATTTGGATTTTTTTTTTTTTTTCTAAAGACACCTCACTTGCAATCTGTGGAAGATATTTTGAATTTTTAATCTGTGCTCAGCAGATGTGCTGTTACAAAACTCACTGTCTCTGGGTTACAATGCACTAGATCAAGTGTAATATTTACAAATATTTTGGTTTTGCTTTCAGTAAATCTTAGAGTCTTCACATTGAAGTGTTTGCAGTAAGCTTTGAGTCATCATTTCACAGAACCACACAATAGTAGGGGTGGAAGAGACCTCTAGAGTTTCAGTCCAAGCCCCTGCTAAAGCAGGCTCCCTATAGCAGGTTGCACAGGGAAATCCAGGCAAGTCTTAAATATCTCCAGTGAAGGAGGCTCCATGACCTCTGTGAGCAGCCTGTTCCTTCATCACCCTCAAAGTAAAAAGAAAATGAAAGTCCTTATGTTCAGACTGAATTTACTGTGTTCCAGATTGTGCCCACTGCCTCTTGTTCTACTGTTGCCCACCAGTGAAAAAAGTCCACCCCCATCAACTTGTCTCCTCCACTTTAGATATTTATAAGCAGTCGTGGGATCCCCAAGTTACAAAGTTTTCCTCTTAACAAATATGGCAGTAATTTTCCTTCTGAAATAGGGAAATAATTGCTGTGTTTAGACCTGGTAATTATTGCTTATGGGCTTTTTTGCACCTGTGTTACTGCTTTTGGAGTTTACAGGTCATGTGGCTGATTCTGTATCTTTGGAGCATTAAAAAAAAAAAAAAAAAAAAAAAAAGATCTTGTGCAAAGGCTTCACAATTCCTGTGAACTACCCTTAGAAGATCATCACTTACCTTTATTTATGTTTAGACAGGATTTTTCAGGTGAATTGGAGCTAGTGCTACTAAAATTCTGAGCTGACTGAAAGTAGTGTGGATGTATTACCGCATAGCTGAGCCTTAGTAAACAGATTCTCTTTTTGGCAGGATTTAACACTAAGCACTGTGGCAACTGTATGGTATAAATGTCCATCTGCCTGGACTAAGCAAGCATTTTGTGTTTGAAAACAAAGAAACACAGAACAGATATTATGGACTTCTATAGAAAAAAAAGATCAGTTCATGTTGATCCATTTATGCACTTATTTCTATTGCCACTATTTCATCTGTTGTGGGAATTATAAATTCAGTTTTTGTGAGGGTTTTGGAAACTAACATGAGAAAAGTTTTTGAAACACTTAATAGACTTTTATATGTTTTTAATATTCTTCTTCTGAAGAATGTATGTTTTAGACCCTCAAAAGTGGGGGGAAAGGAAGAAAGAACAAATGTGAAACAATGCTACAGGAGAAAGTGATAATAATAATTAAGTTTGTGATGGTGTCTCAGCAATGAAAACCACCTTCCTACCACTGGAATGAGTAGGCATATGACCAAGACAAGGAAAAGTAAGGTGATACAAGTTTGTACAATGAATTTGGCAGTGGGAAGGTGCAGGAAGGAGAGATGCTGAAATTCCTTCTCTTTTCACTTGATACTGCTGCACATAAAAACCTTGTCCTGGAGCTAATTAGCATGGGGCAAAACACTTATCTAATATACCTTTACTGCTTATCTCTAAACATTGCTGTATTGCATACATCACTGTTTTTTGTTGTTTGTTTTTTTTCTCTCTGAACTTAATTAGTTCATGGATGCATGTATGATTCTCACTCTTAGTTTAAAAGGTATCCTAGTTTATATAACCTTTGCATCACTTGCAATCATATGGAAAAAAATTCTCATACAAGGAAATTATTATCAAATAAAAGCACTTTAATTCAGACACTTCCTGGAAGGACAAATTATTATTAATCACAGCATTTTTTTCCTCCAGCTTCCATGAGGATGATAGAATTTAGTTTTTTGTTACAAAGTCACTTGAAAAATGTAGACTTAGTATCTTGCTAAAAGGTATGTAATGCATATCTTCTGTAATTTTAGACTGTTAAAAGAAACATTGTGCCTCTCAGTACAATCTGTAATTTTTAACAAGAATAATTTTACTTCTTATTAATGGATAACTGCCTTCCTTATTTTTTTTAATAGGGAAAAATAATATTAAAACAATCTTGGCAATTTCCTAATACTAGCTGTCTCTTCTCTTTTGATTTGTAGCAAATAAATTTATAATTTCTTCATCTACACCCGTGAACAATACATTTTTCTTGCTTCACAGCCATTTCCCATCTTTTGTCTCTTCTTACACCTTGTGTTTTATTCTCTCTCTGTGCACCCTTGCTAAGACTTCTTCATCTTTGTTACTAGGTAATCCATCACAGCTGCCAGCCATCCCACATTTTTTTGGCAGCCGCCTTCCATACTCTCTATTATTTGCCAGCATATCTCAAGGCCTTCTACACATATCTAAAAAAAAAAAAAGTCCTTCAGAGAAATTCATATTGTGTGACCACTTCATTCTGTGAATAAAGGTAGATTAATAAAGGAATATGAATCATTGCTTTAAGGACAAAGCAAAGTGAAGCTCTGTTAAGATAATCTAAGGAAATGATTGTCAAAGGTCTTTATTGCCATAATTCGTATATTCCTAAAATTTTCCTTCTAGCACCCCATAAAGTCCTATAATCACTTTTAGACAAAGACTGGTATTATTCAGGGTTCTGCTTATTGAACTGAACTGAAAATTCCCATATTTCCTCTTCAAGTTTTACTTTTGTCTACTGGTGAAGGCATAACTGCTTTGCTAATGTTTAGTTTTGTACCAGATGTTTAATTGCATCTTTTTAATTGTTACTTTACCTTTTTTTTTTTTTTTTTTTTTTTTTGTAAGGATTAGAAGGAAAGTGAAAATCAACAAGCATTCTGAAAGCACTATTATTTTTTTTAAAAAAATCAAAATTAACCAATTAACCTGTTTTCTTGAAAATGTTCTTTGTCATTGTTTTGTTATGAATTTAAGGAACCCTAGGAATATATTTTCTTAAATTTACTTTGGGTAGCAGGATTTTTCTTTCAGCATAGTTTTGATATTGACTTGTTTGTGTTATTCAATAAAAATTTGTTCTTGTCTGTCTTCTCAGAAAAAGCACCATTTACCCTCAACATGAGGAAAGCTGAAAATAGAAACAAACATTCTAAGAAAAACTTCATGTTCCTGATGGCAAGATTGGAAAGACTATTACCATAAATAGATGATAGATAATCTAAATTGTTTATCCATCCAGAATTACATTCTCCTGCCTGTTAAAATGGGAATTTGAGTCAGTATTTCTCAGCTTTAATTGGCTGTGCAGTTTAAGCAGCAACTTTTCTCTTTTCATATCATATGATTTATACTGAGAAAAGTTTCCTGGTTACATAGGCATTCATAGACTACATCTCATAAAAAACATACATGAAGCATTATTGTTGATAATATTACGATTTGTTATACTTGCTCAGACTGCTTGAAAGATCTCATCTCCATATAACAATAACATTGTTTATTAAGTTAACACTTGAAGCATCTTTTTTTTTTTCTCTACAACTTCTTCAGCTTTGTAGGTTCTGTCTGCAACAGAATGTTGTTTAAACAAGACGGTGCAGCGTTTACTGCTTTGAAAAGTAATTTTGGTTTGCAGTGTCTGAATGCTTGTGCCAGGTTATACTGGTAAGACATAAACGGTAGCTTGATATCACTCTTTTGGGCTGAAAACAAGCTGGCCCTCTCTTTAGAAGGAAGCTGCCTGTGTTCCATATTATTACTATTGTAGTACATTCCAGTGAGCTTTCATTAATATTAATCTTTCAAACGGCAAGATTAATTTTTTGAAATGTAATAGAAAACAGTTGTTAGGCACCCCAGTGGATCAGTAAAAATTAAACTTGTATGAAGTATTCCTCTAGATACCATATATTCTTTTTGTATACTAGAAGAGCCCATGAAAACAAATCAATGATTCATGAAACTGGTAAACTGGTATGCAGAACAAGCAGAACTTCCCTCACTTTTTTTCTGCTGAGACTAAAACAATTAATTCAGGCACCACAATACCTCTGTACTAATGCACATAGAGAACTATTGCCAGAGATGGAAAGGATCTGACAAGACAGGGCAGAGAAGAAGTTCCTAAGATCTTTATTTTCCTCACACTATAGTTTAAAAAGTGGCCCTATGTGTGCATGTATGTATGTGTGTATGAATAAGTAGTAATGAAATGTGTGTGCATATGTTTATGTGCAGTCGTAATAATAAACATGTATTCACAAGTATATATGAATGTGAATTTTCTTCATTTGAAACCTTTGGTCTCAAAGCCAGGAATTTTTGTGGGATATTATTGTAGAAGTCATTAATGGTTTTGTATTTAGTTTGATTTAGTATCCATACAAACAACATAATTTGAACTCTGGTAGATCATTAGCTTTCCCTAAAGATTCATATGAAAGGATTTTCCTTCTCTCTGCCTCTCTTACATGTTTGGCATGACAAAATAATGCATAGCTTTGTCATTTAAGGCTTTACTGCAACAGTATAAATGTCCATTTTAACAAATACATGAAGTTGCTTGATAGTCTCATTCAAGAATTCTTCAGCAAGTTGGGGTTAAACTAGTAGCTTAAGGCCATAAATAACTGGTACAGTCCTTTGGCACTGATAAATTAACATTGCTACTGTCCTTGGCAATTTTCTGAGAACTCTCATTGTGCTGTTTTCATGGAGATCTAAGTTGCTCGTATATTCTTTTGCTATGTATGGGAAAAATAAATAAAAAGACAAATTTGAACATACGAACCATTTTTATTTTTAAATCTAATAACTAAGGAGAAGAGGAAATAAGATCCTCCCATCTGACCTACCATTATGATTTGCCCTGGCAATAAGAACCTCTGAAGGATGAAAGGATGTTATTTTTCAGTGTCATTCTCTTGTTTTCCTTTTGTGCTGAGAAAACAACTTTGTTAGCTAATAAATGCAAACTGTTATAGCATTTTCTTTTATTCTTTTTTATTATTATTATTTTCTTATGGGGAATATTGGGCCACTTAAAGCCGAACTGATAGCATTGTACTTCCACACAAGGCCTTCTGAAGATAATCCTTTCAATTTGATAGTTAGATCTTCGTAGTGGAAAGCTGACGTCAACTTCTGGAATTCAAACCATTCTCCCCAAAGCTGTCATTCATCTCTGATTTTAAGTGCAAAAACAGAGGTTGAGTTCTAAAATTTTCTGAGAAATATTGTAGCACTATGAATGCTGATGCTCTGTGTCTGAACACAGATAAGAATACATTCACTCTGATAACGTGTCATTACTTCTTCAGGGAAAAAGTTGCTTAAATAATGTTTTCTAAACTTGTAAGATCTTTTCTTGTCCTTCTACTCAGAGTAACCTCTGGTGTGAAATTCATGCTCTGGCCTTCATGGATTTCCATCTTTACTTCCCAAATATCATTTGTAATAATTCTTCCTATTTTATTATATTAGCCCACAAAGTCAGAAGTTAAAGTTGGTAGTGTGGCAGCCGAGGTTGAAGCTTTCTGCCAGTATTCCCTTATAATTTATTGATGTGTGATAGATAGTCTGACATGGAAGTGCTTATGAAGCAAAGATGTGTCACTGAATTCCTCCATGCAGGAAAAAAAAAAAAAAAAAGAAAAAAGGCAGCCATTGCCATTTATCAATGCTTGCTGAATGTTCATGAAGAGTAAGCAGTGTATGTGAGCACAGTGAGGTGGTGGGTGGTGTGTTGTGTTTCAGCAGTGGCAATAGTAACATTAAAGACAAGCCACATTCTCGATGATGGTGTAGATTTTTATAAGAGAAGCATGTAAGTTCTTCTTTATCATGGGCAAAAAATGCATAGTTAATGGTGGTGACTATGTTGAAAGCTATTTTTTTGTAGATGAGAATATACTCTATCAAACAGTGTTATTGTGCTCTTTATCTGTTGTATTTTCCATGTAAATAAATAAAAGGCATTAATTACTCAGAGTAACTACATAGATTGTAATGATTTCTTAGTTCAGAAGATCATTTTAAAGATGAATTTCTGAGATGTCTAATATTTTCTACATTTGCATTAATCTTTGAATTGTTCTATGTTATACATCAAGAAAGATAAACTTAACATCTACTGTATCTGTTGATTTTTATGTATTTATTTTTGTCTAATAAAATGCCGTAATCTGACCAGTGTTTCAGTGGCTGAAAGTTACTGATATTAAAGTAGTTTTTACCACATTCTCTGAATTCATCACTTGATGACTTTTAAACTTCATGAGATAGCCATTTTACTGCTTGTTTTATTGAGGAAAAGAAGGACTACAGATGCAGTATGTTTTAAAGATTTTTTTTTTTTTATGATAGTTATAATAGTTACCATGCCATGAATTTACTTTCAACACAGACACCTGTCAAAGAGATTTTCAGGTTTCCATAGGAATAGTCACTTCCAAATTGCAGCATGTAAACTGAAACTTGCTGCTTTCTGTTTGTCTTACATATCAGGACAAGCATCAGGTGAGATTTTCCAGTGCCAGATAAATTCCTTCCTATCTCACTTTTACTAAGCTGCTTTATCCAGCTCTTCACAACAAAGTGAAATGTTAAGAGGCAGTACGAGATCCTTTGCTGGTCACGACATTTTTTCACAAGACTAGCATGTAAGGCTTGCACAAAGTCCTATATATTGCAGCCCAGTTTGCTCTGAAAGTTATATACAAAGAACAGCTTCAGGCCTCACATTAACAATTTGAATCAACTGATTTCCAGAGTTCGGGTGCCATTCTGTGCCAAGTTCTGTGAGATAACCAAACAATAAGGTGGAAGTGCTCTCACGAGTGTGAGAAATATTTAAATTCAAATTCCTAACGATACTTTGCTTGGATTATGAGCTTCAAACAAAGCTTCTCCTATGTCTGGGGTATCTAAAAAGCCTTCTCCCCATGTGAACTCACTGAATTGTTTAACATAGTGTGAGTTTTCACAGTATGTCTCCCTCAGAGTAGGAGGTATCTTTTGTCAGCGTGGCTGCGTATTCCACTAAATGGTTCTCAATATAAATCCCACTGTGAAGATTATGATGAATTGATTTGGATAATGTCAGGTTCATTAGGTAGCCTACCCAAAGATGTGTCAAATTTCTCCTATCTTCCCCTGAAGCACAGCTCCTGATGACATAAAGCTTTATTCTTGTAGGAAGCCAGGTTAAAAATGAGAGGGAAATAAAATAAACTATTCAAAAATATCTTTCATAAGTAAGTCCTAAGAGAGATTACTACATAAATTGTTCTGAATGCCTACTGCACCACATGCGTAGGAATGGGAATTTGAAAACAACATTATTAAGGAATTCCCTATTAACTGTCAAGCAGTTGGCGATGGATTAGAATAGTTTATGCTTTGTTGTAGCTTGAATCATTGATTATTTTGAATGAATTCAGGGTAGGATGCAAAACCCATTTATTTGGTTTAACATTTGATTAATTGGTTTTGCTTGTTTTGTATTTTAATTTCCTGTAATCATAGCATTTAGCTGTCAGAGTGACAGCTGGTTATAGAAACCAGTTGCTTGGGTTTATCCATGTACCCCTGGGAAATGTGGTTCAGGAGGTACTCCTCTTCATTCACCAACACAAGGAATATGGAAAGATGAAGCAGTCCAGACCACTACTGTTTCACACTACCTGCAAAATCTGCTTAATTCTTATTCAAAGGATGAAGCTTTTCTTTTATAAGTGGTCAAGTAACTTAAAAAAATAATGAAAATGAAATACAGGTTTCTTATCTAGTACACGGCTTTGACATGTATTATTTCCTCTTTATTTTCCTAAAAATAAGGTTTTCCAGACTCACTAAGTCAGGAACTTCTTACAGTTAAGGAGGCAGAGGATAAACTCTTCTTCTCAAACACATTCCTGTGGAAGGGGAAGACCAACTATCCTTTCAGTTCAGCTTCTGAAATGAAAATGTAAACACTGGAAGTATTTAAAACTTGGGCTTTGTAGCACAAGATTACCAATTTAGAAACGTAATTTAGTAAGCCCAGAACAAACTACTTATTGTAATATTAATTAGAGTATTACAGGTAATTACTTCTGAGATTGCCACATCAGTGAAATTTTAACAGGAAAAATAGATAAAATCATGTTTATAAACTTTCTGGATTCAGTCCAAGCCAGAGTATAAATTACCATCTCCTTGCAGATTGCACTCTTGCCTTCAAAGGCAAAACTACTACCTGCGAAATGGTCAGGTGTTCTGCTATGAATCACATAGCAAAGTCATTGTACATTTGGCCACATTTTGACTTTCTAAGCATTTATGAGAAATCTTGTAAACTGTTTCCATGGTGATTTTTTCCTAGATGCCATATACGTTCTTTAATACCTTTAGAAACAGATTCTTGAGAGTCTTGAATGTCTGTGCTGCTAAAAGCAGACATTTATTCTGATATAATTTCACTGACATAATCTCAGAAGAAATTTGGGATTCAGTAGAAAACAGTAGCTCAAGTCCATGCCTTTTGTTAAGAACCATTCTGAACTTGAGTATGGCTGTCATCACAAGGCACCAATGCTAGAAGGTGTATTTGTGATAGAAAAGCAAAAGGGAGGGATAATAGAAATTCAGATTCAGTGTTGGTCATGTTGCAGCCAATATATATCTGAAACAAACAACATTTTCTGGATGTTTGTTTTATAATTCTGTTGGTTGTAGTGTTTTTTTTTGTTTGTTTGTTGTTTTTTGTTTTGTTTTGTTTTGTTTTTGCTTTTTTTCCTTACTTTACATTAGTTGCACAAATACCTTTTATTTGTTTTTCTAGGCAAACAGCATCTTGCAGGTGAACAAACAGAATCTGCCAAACCAGCTTCAACTATAGATTGGGAAGAATTAGAGTCCTTTAGAGCTGATCTGAAACTTCAGCTGGAATGTCTAGAACTGAAGGGAAAAGGAGATGATCAGTACTTTATCACCTTTGGCTCAAAGGCTTAAATTTAGGCTTGATTTTGCAGAGTAGGGGGGCTCCAGTAATTTCCGCAGTGTACTGCAGCCAACTCCAAGCTAATGTCATAAATCAGATGTAGTCTTGTAGTGTCTGAAGGAGGAATGAGGGAAATATTAATTTTTTAATGAACCGTGTAAGTCAAATATTGTTATCAGAAATGATTTTTAAAGTAGGCAGTGAAGAGGACGGACAAGTTAACAGAAGTTAATGAGTGCCTCTTACTGAATCTTAAGGCTACGTGATAAAGCAAGAGAGGGACAGGGCTTTATGATCATGGACAGACAGATCTTGATTTTATTTTCAGATTTGCAGATCATTTTTGTTTTTACCAGTGTATCATAGCAGCATGCTTATACTTATCCACCTGAAATTCTTATATTTCTTTATTTAAAGCAAGTTGAATAAAATCATACTCCAGAGTTAATTTTAGACAGAAAGTAATATATAAGAAAAATTCTGTTTTCAGGCACTGAGGAAAGATAAAGGCAAAAGGTCAAATATAGATGTAAATAGTAAATTCACCTATGGTAAGTTCCTAGTCCTGTTTTCAGGTAAGGGTGAGGCCTACAGAATATAAAACTGATTTACGTAGTGCCATGTCAAGTTACTAGCGAACCACAGATAAAATCCAATCAGTACAAATATATGACAGAGTGGAAACGTTTACTCCTAAGTTTCTAATGATAGTGTTTCTGTACTTGGATATTAAGAAAACATATTCAGTGAGCTGATTTTTATGAAATAGATTTAGTCGGAAGCATTATTTTTCCAGAACAAATTATTTCATTAGCAATTGCTCATTCAAGTTTATTGTATACAAATTGTTATATTGTCAGTTCCCTCAGCGCTGATCTACACTGTCTTACTAATAAAAAATCTTTCTCAACAGGTAAACCACTGCAGATTACAGGAAACATCAGTCAATAGTGACAGTTTAGAAATCAAGTCTAATGGGGAAAAGAAATTTAGCAGCGTGCTTCTCATTTCATGGCATTTAAAATCACTCACATGCAACACCTGAGATGCAAACATTTTAGTTTGCCAAGTGTGATGACAAAGTTTCTGCTGGGTATGCAAAACATGTTTAGTGCATCACAGTAATACACAGCACTCTCATGTTTACTTCATGGCAATTTATGATGTGTAACAGTTCAGAGGTAAAATGTCATATCAGAATCAAAAATAGATAACCTGCCTGTGTTCTGGTAGTTTGTGGAATATCTTCCAAACCAGAAAATAATCTCACTAATGCTTTTAAATGTAAGATTAATTAGATTATGTAATTTTTTTCTATTTCAAACTTTTTACAGTTCTAGGATATTAACTAAAATTACTGATCTTTTAGTAAAAGATTACAAACCTTCATAGATATATTTTCTGCTATGCAAAACAAATCTTAAGTACTGGCACATTCTACTTCAGCTCATTAATTCATGAACATTTTAATAATAATAGAAATGATACCACTGCCCTTACCAGTGAGTGGTAAGTCCTGTCAATTTCACTCAGTAGCAGAAAAGGAAATGTATTTCAATTTTTTATTTTTTTCATCTGTAGTTCCATAAATATCCGTAAGTATTTTCTGGCATGACTCCAGGGTGTTTCTAATATGTAGAAGAAAGCCCTTCAAATAACAGTTGGAGATGGTTTTACAATGACTGCTACCTTGGACTTCCGGAGGGCAGACTTTGAATTGTTCAGGAGACTAGTAGGGGGAGTCTCCTGGGGTTCAGTCTTAGAGAGTAAAGGGGTACAAGATGGCTGGTTGCTCTTCAACAAGGAAGTCTTAAAGGCGCAGGAGCAGGCTGTCCCCCTGAGCCGCAAAATGAGCCGGCGCGGAAGAAGACCAGCGTAGATAAATAGGGAACTATTCTTGAGGCTCCAGGAGAAAAAGAGAACCTACCAACTGTGGAAGAAGGGATGGGCAACCCGGAAAGAATACAAAGAAGTTGTTAAGATGTGCAGGTGTAAGAGATTATTCTTTTATATGATGGACTCAAAGTTTGCTGAGGAACAAGTCCAGGCAAGTCCTGGGCAAAGGTAGAGAAATCTTCTGTCAGGAGGACACTGACGGACAGGTCCTGGCTAAGGGTTGTGAAATCCTTTAAGGAGCACAGATGGACAAGGCCAGGGGCAACAAGAGAGGGATAAGCTGCTGATAATGGCCGGGAAACGGTCTCTTGTGTGGACTTATCTCGAGGAAGATGGCCATCTCAGGAGGCACGCACATGACTCTTGCTCAAGCACCCAGGGATGTCACGTAGGCAGGAAAAAAAAGGAGGATAAAAGAGGGTCCAACAACCATGGTTGTTGGTTTTCTGCCATCAGATTTCTCACCACGACAGACTCAGGGTTTCTGCCATCAGATCCCTCACCACGACAGACTTGAGGTTTCTGCCATCAGATCCTTCACTACGGATCATATGCTGACGGACTTCCCTGGGCCTGCTACCTGAGACCTGCTGCTTCCTCCCAGACTTACTCGGTGGCTTCTTCCTGGACCCACCTGGTACCTGCACCCTCACATTTCCCAAGACCGGCCTCACTCCTCCTGCCCTTCGGCCTCAGACCATCGGAACATCGTGCAATGGGACTGCTGCCGGATCCTGGTGGTGACTATCCCCGCTTTATGCAATTCTTGCTTCTTCCTATCTTTTCTATCGCTTGCCTTCCCTTCCCCATCACCCCAATCCGTAATAGTGTCCGTCCTCCCCTTTCTTCATCTCCCTTATTAACATTTGTAATAAACTGATCAGACGAACATTTGAACCGTTGTTTCTTAATCTCAGACCAGGCATACATATTTCAAAGAACCTCCTCTCCCTCCTATAAATTGGAGCGAGACAGCAGGGAAAAAATCAGAAAGGCAAAAGCCCAGCTTGAACTCAACCTGGCTGCTGGGGTAAAAGGGAACAAGAAGCTCTTTTACAAGTATATCAACAGTAAGAGGAGGACCAGGGAGAATCTCCATTCTCTACTGGATGAGGCTGGGAATGTGACCGCTGAGGATAAGGAAAAGGCAGATGTTCTGAATGCCTTCTTTACATCTGTCTTTAGAAGACAGACCAGTCATCGTCAGGTTTCTTCACCCTCTGACCTGGCAGCCTTGGCTTGGGAGCAGACTAAACCCCCCATGATTCAGGAGGAAACAGTCAGAGACCTGCTACTCCAACTGGACTGCCACAAGTCCATGGGATCGGATGAGATTCACCCGAGAGTGCTGAGGGAACTGGCAGAGGTGAAACTGAGCCGCTTTCCATCATCTATCAGCGCTCCTTGTTGGCAGGTGAGGACCCAGAAGACTGGAGGCTTGCCAATGTGACTCCCATCTACAAGAAGGGCTGCAAGGAGGATTCGGGGAACTACAGGCCTGTTAGCCTGACCTTGGTGCTGGGGAAGATTATGGAGCAGATTGTCTTGAGGGAGATCATGCAGCATGTGCGGGACAACTGGGAGATCAGGCCTAGCCATCATGGGTTCACAAAGGGCAAGTCCTCCTTGACCAACCTGATCTCCTTCTATGATCTAGTGACCCGTCTGGTGGATGAGGGAAAGGCTGTTGATGTAGTCTACCTACACTTCAGCAAAGCCTTTGACACTGTCTTCCACAGTATTCTCCTGCAGAAGCTGGCAGTCCATGGCTTGGACAGAAACACTCTTGGCTGGGTAGGGAACTGGCTGGAGGGCCAGGCCCAGAGAGTGGTGGTGAATGGAGTTAAATCCAGCTGGCAACCGGACACGAGTGGTGTTCCCCAGGGGTCGGTGCTGGGGCCTGTCCTGTTTAATATCTTTACTGATGACCTGGATGAGGGCATTGAGTACACCCTCAGTAAGTTTGCAGATGACACCAAGTTGGCTGGAAGTGTTGATCTGCCTGAGGGTAGCGAGGCCCTACAGAGGGATCTGGATAGGTTGGATAGCTGGGCTGAAGCCAATGGGATGGGAATCAACAAGACCAAATGCCAGTTCCTGCACTTTGGCCACAATAACCCCAGGCAATGCTACAGGCTTGGGGCAGAGCAGCTGGAAGACTGTGTAGAGGAAATGGACCTGGGGGTGTTGATTGATGCTAGACTGAACATGAGCCAGCAGTGTGCCCAGGTGGCCAAGAAGGCCAATGGCACCCTGGCTTGTATCAGAAATAGTGTGGCCAGCAGGAACAGGGAAGTAATTATCCCCCTATACTCAGCACTGGTGAGGCCGCACCTTGAGTACTGTGTCCAGTTTTGGGCCCCTCACTGTAAGAAAGACATTGAGGCCCTGAAGTGTGTCCAGAGGAGGGCAACAAAGCTGGTGAGGGGTCTGGAGCACGGGCCTTATGAGGAGCGGCTGAAGGAGATGGGATTGTTCAGTCTAGAGAAGAGGAGGCTCAGGGGAGACCTTGTTGCTCTCTATAACTACCTGAAGGGAGGTTGTAGCGAGCTGGGGGTCAGCCTCTTCTCTTGTGTGACTAGTGATAGGACTAGAGGGAATGGCTTCAAGCTGCATCAGGGAAGATTCAGGCTGGACATTAGGAAATACTATTTCTCTGAAAGGGTGGTCAGGCACTGGAATGGGCTGCCCAGGGAGGTGGTGGAGGCACCGACCCTGGAGGTGTTCAAAGAGCATTTGGATGTTGTGGTGAGGGACATGGTTTAGCGAGAACCATTGGTGAAGGGCGAATGGTTGGACTGGATGATCCTGTGGGTCTTTTCCAACCTTAGCAATTCTATGATTCTATGATTCTATGATGAGGCAGTGAAACACATTTGGGATGCTAATCTTTACTTCTTACTGTTTTCAGTTTGTAATGTGGCAGCGGTTTGCAACATTACATAATATTTGTTTTGCTACCTTTCCCTTCTGCTCTTAGTGTAGCTGTGAAATAGCTGGTGGTTTCCTAAAATCTGAACATTTAAAAGGACATCACCCTGCCACACACAAGAATTCAGTTGTATGATTTGTTTTTGCTCTTCTGAGGTTTTTTTTTTTTTCCTACTTACCTAACAGTAATAGTCTTCCTACTTGCTTTGAGACCTTCAAAAAATTGGACTATATGGGCAAGAAATAATGACATCCACCTATTAGAATTTGGCTTATTATAGATTTTGACAAAACTTGGGGGAGGAGATCCAACACAAAGTAGTTGGGAGGAGATCCAACACAAAGTAGTTTAAACTGTTGATACCTAAGTATCTACAATGCTGGGTATGAGTGAGATACTTGGGCATACACATCAGGTGCTTCTTTTTAACTCATGCTTAAGCTCCTTTTTTTTTTTTTTTTTTCTTTCTTTAATGTGTCTATATTCTAGCTGCACAGCTCTCTTAAGCCCACTGGATTCAGTTGAGCCAGATGTTACACTTACATATAGCTACTTTGCCTTCTATTATACCAGGACAGCTGATTTTCAAACTCTATCTTCCTGTTTTCAAATGGGAAATTTTCATCAGAACTAACCATTTGACTTCAGATTCCTTTCAATGTCTGTTTTGTGACAAGCAATGAAGTAGTTTTCAGAACCTCCAACAGACTTGCTTTTCTAGTTCAGATCCGAATCTGATCAGGAGGCTGTTTTCTTTTAGATATCTGTTGGAAATACCCTATCACTTCTTCATTAGCCCAAATAGATGGATTTGCATGTTTTTATCAGCCTCTCCTTTGCAAATTTTATGAATGAAAGTTGTGCTGCTTTTTCAGACTTTTGATGTAATTTTGTTATTTTGGTACTCCGAATTGCAGTTACAAAATGTGCAATATTAAGCAGTGTGTTTTAACATCTTGCAATTGTTTCTGGTTTAAGTTGGAATATTTTCCCCTTAATTTATGGCAGGTTTAATTAAAGTACTTTCCTTTGGTCTAATCATTTTAAAATTAGTGATTCCAGGGTACTGTTTGAGTCCCTGTTTCATATTTTAGGTACTACATAAAAATTTATCTTTTCATTTGTAGAAAGGTGCATTTATGTTTTACAGCTGGTGGCTGATATTAACTCAGTTTCTCAGTATTATCCTCTTCTTTCATCTCAAAAGAAGGGTTTTTGCAGCAGCTACAGCATTTATTTATGTTTCAGGTGTTTTCTTTCTGACCTTGAAAAGTCAATAAACACTGTTTTCTAGCTAATGTATGGAAACACTGCTCAAGACTTCTCTTCCAATATTTGTTCTTTTTTATGCCTTCTATAAGAGGTGGCATATTTGACCATATGTTACTACTTAATTGCTCTTTTATATTTACTTTCATCTTGCTTGCCAATAATGTATAAGCATTCATAAAGCAAAATAGCTAGTCAGCATCCCCACAGTCTTCATGCCCTTCTGAATGCATGCAGACATATCCAGTGTAATGACAAATAAACTGTTTGTTCATAACAGGGGCAGGGCAAAGTTATGTTATTTTTTCTTCATCACTCAACTGGAAGAAGGAACAAATGGGTACTCTTTTATTTCCTGAGTCACTCCTTGCTTGCACTTTGTACTGGGGTTTATTCAAAGCCTTGAATATTACGGTGCCAAATCTTTTTCATTCCTGTACAGTCCCCTTGGAAACTGTAATATTAGGCTATCTGGAATCAATTTGGTAATTTTGCCAAAACAACTTCTAAAATTCACATTCCTGTTGCCAAGAGTAGCGGCATTTGATTAACTGACAAATTACTTTGAGGGGAAAAAAGGGAGGGAATAAGAAGAAATATATATTTTTTTGAAAACAAAGCACAGGTGATGAAAAATGCAAAACAGAGAACACCGTCCTTAACCTCAAACCAAGATGATCTTTAACAGTTTCATGTAGCAATCCTATTTGTAGAAGTTTAGAGCGAATCTGACTTATGGGATAATAAATTTCAGAAGTTTACAGTGATTTATTGAATAGAATAGAGTTGCTAATTCATGATGTGCAGTGTGGCGTAACTCCAGAAGAGCAGGCTGAGAGATGGGATGCAGTACAGTATCTGGGCAACAAGCCAATACACAGCATCATTGTAATTGCAGATGAAATAATAATTATTTGTGATAGCTTGCTAATCAGTGAAAGCATGGAAAAGGCTGCTGACAAGTGCCATCAAGGTAATTAAGGTGAAGCATTGAATTTGCATAAATTTACACTTTCATCATTGTTCACAAGATATTTTTTCTTGAAATAGACTTGGCTGGTTTCAAGACAAGCACTAAATCAAAGCAAAGGAGTTCAATAACTGCACAGCATCAATAACACTTACAAAATACAGATGCACCTTACATAGGCAATTATCTAAAGAATCTATTGTACTTAATCAAAGGATAGTACTCCAGTTACTCTTTCAAATTACCAAATAGTTTTAGTTAACATATGCTTTTCTAGTTGAAGCTCTTTAATGAATACTGACAAATCCTTGAGATCTTCTGAAAATACTTTTGCTTAGGCATCTTGTTCTAAAAAAATAAAAAGCCTGTTAAATGATTGAAACAGGGAATGTCATTCTCACATTGTTTCTTTAGGAGCTGCAACTTGGACATTTTTCTGGTCTTAAGATCTAAGTTAATGTCATGGTTTTATGATTTTTGGTTATCAGTATTCCACAACATAACATCATGCAGTGCACTGGGAGTTAAAGAGCAAATGCTCTAGTTCCGGGTTCTTGTCCAGAAGAGAAGAAGAACGATGTTCCTCAGAAGACTGTTCGAGTACTGTTAACATTCCTGCTCAGGGGAACAGATATAAGGCCTGTAGGTCACCTGACCTGAGTGCTCTGCCTTCTTCTCGTCTCGTCGTGCTCGCTTTTGGATCATCTTGCTGCTGCTCCCGACTGCACGCAAGGCTTCAGTATTAGTGTAAGGCCTTTAGCTCTTGGACAATCCTTCTCTCAATTATATTTGATTTTATTAACAATTATATTGAATTATATTGTATTATAGTGTGTTATCATGCATTCCGATACTATACTTAGTAAATTAGTTTGTTTCTCCTCAGATCGTTGCTGTTTTTTTTAATCATTCTTTTTTTTTTTTTTTTTTGTGGGAGGTCCCCTGTTTCCCTTTTCTGGAGGCGTGGATTTTGCAAAAAATCCCTCCATCCCACTAGTCACGGAACCGGGCCAGACCAGCTCGTAAACCGTTGACAGCTAAGCTGCAAACCTTCAGCTTCCTAGGCTGGCTTTCTGAATGTCTGATGCCAGTGTAATAGTGGGGCTCAGTCCTGCAGCTATGTAAGCCTGCCTTAGCAACAGTGCAGCAATTCTTTTCCCTCTGAGAAACAGTCATGAGATCTATTGACAGTGCAGTTTCCTAAAGGAAATAACAGTTTATGCAAAACAAAGGATTTGGGTCTTTCAAAGCACTCATGCAAACAGAAGCCCTGCTTGTATACATCTATTCACCTTTCCCTAAGGTTTACTGCTTCCTGTGCAAACCCTACTGAGATTTGTGAAGTCCTTTGCTCTGTCAGCCTTTCTCTCCAGTTGTTTCTGACAACTCATTCACCATTGTCCTTCATACTGTAATTCTTCTAAGTGGTTTATCCCTCTCTTCTAAATGTATTGGGATAATCTTGATAGGCTTGAAACTAATGATACTGTCAATCATTGTTAATGAGTATTTATATTTCTGTTATATTAAAATTTGCTCTGATTTGGACTAACATAGTCTTATAGGAAACTATTTCCCTTGGTAAAAATGTAACACTCATGATCCTAAGTATTTCAATATTAATAGAACAAAACATTAAAAATTCCATATATATGTCATGTAAATGAATTAACTTAGATATGAAATTATCATTTATTTGCTAATTAATTTTACATACCTATTCTGGGATTTTTTTTTCTCTGGTCTCCTTGTATATTCACTTCATCCTCTGTAGTAGTGTTATGTAAAACTGATATTCAAGGAAACTATAATTAAAATCTGATGTAAGATTTTTTACACATTGTATTTATTGCCTTTTATTTTATTCCTGATTTATGTGTCATTGTTCACTATGAAAATTGCAAGATATTTGTCATTTTGAGTTTATTCTTATTTTAGTGACAAAATCTTTTTGACCTAGAAATGAAAAATATAGTAGAAAAAAGATAAGGTGTTTCTCTGGTAGAGTATGTACTCAATAAATGTTTGTATTCTACTTATTTGGAAAGATGATCTCTTGAAACTGTTATTCTGACACAGGCATGCAGCATGTAGAGTTTGCTTTTACAATATAGCAATAAGAATGTCCATGGATGTACCTGAGATTTACTGACAAAAAAACTCATTCCTCATACTGCATTCATATTCCACATGATCCTCAGACAACAATGTAATTATTTTATTAAAAGAGATTCTCATTTTTGTATAAAGAAGCTTTTCATTTGCATTCGATTATGTACGTAATATTAAATACTACATATGACCTAAAACTGTCATCAATTCTGTCATGATTTTTCTTTTGTTTCAAGTGATACTGTGAAATGACTACTTCACAAAATACAAGGACAGGAGATACATACCGAATGCTGAAGATGTAATCCCTACATCAGTCTGATGACCCTATCACATAAAGGAACTTAAAAGTTATAAATAAATAAATACATAAATATGTAAATGCTTTGGGAAAATTAGAAGCACTACAACCCTTTTGGAGTTCTGATTTGCAGATTTGGGCACTACAGAACGGTAAAAAGTGTATGAGGACTGCTCTGAAAGTAATTCCTCCTATTTTATTATGTTTGTGCATGATATCAGAGGCAGATATTGGTTGTATGGCAGCAGAGGTCGAACCTTCTCACCAGTATGCCATTACATTTTGTTGCCATGTGACAAATGGCAACAGCGGGGAAGTCCGACAAAATGGTGTCTGTCAGAGAAGTGTGTATGAGGCAAAGGTCTGTCACTGACTTCCTCCATGAGGAAAAAATGACACTCATTGACATTCATCAATGCTTGCTGAATGTTTATGGAGACCAACCAGTGGATGTGAGCACAGTGAGGTGGTGGGTGATGCATTTCAGCAGCAGCGACAGTAACAGTTGGTCACCTCTGCTGGTAAAGATTTTTATTTGCCCAGCATGCAGGCTCTTCTTCATTACTGGCAAAAGCACATAGCCAATGGTGATGACTATGTTGACAAATAGTGTTCTGTATCTACTACTTTGATCTATTAAACACTGTTATTGTACTCTTTGTATCTGTTTTAGTTTCCATGGAAATAAATAGAAAGTTTCACTTTTGGAATGATCTATCTAACGATCTATCTGAACATCATTTCAGTCATATGTTCCTGACATTAACTGTATTTCAACAAAATCTCTGTACTTATTTTGTCTTTTTTGGCTAAGACTTTGCAGCAGGCGTATCTAGCCCTTGCAACGTCAGCACCGTGGTAATTTTAGCACCACTGTAATGTTAGCATGGCCAATGTGTATTCTTCCAGGGCAAACAAAATATTCTAGGTCATCACTTCTGTCTTGGTGAGCATTTTCTGTACAATAGTGTACTATCCTTCTTATCCCTTGTCTTTTCTTTCTTTCTTTCTCTCCCTTACCTTAAACTCATTTAAAATTACCACTGCTAACAGAATCTAAGCAGGAAATGACATAGGTAAAAAGAATCTAATCCATTACTAGCTATTAATTTCCATTTTTCTAAGAACACCAGTTAATGATATGACTTCTGTTCTGCAAAGTACTTATTCAAGTTAGTAATTTAATGGTGCTTTGGTAGTTTATAGGTTATAAATATTTTGCACTCAAATGAAAATCTGGTCCATTGATTTTCTTATAGATGACATTTTCTTCTAAAATGAAAACAAAAACACATGCATTACCTAGAGCCTGGAGGTGACAGAAATCTCTTCATTAGTCCATGGAAAGTGAAAGCAAGTCTTAACTTCATGTTTCAGAAATATTTATTTCATCTTATCATTTATGAATTTTCTGTAAACAATAGCTATTTTTAGATGTGTTTGACCAGTACAAAATTTTGAATAAAAAAATATTCTTGTAGTTGCTTAAAGTACTGTTCCAGGATTGGCTTCCTGATTATTGAAGCATTACCACAGCTTCCAGTTTAACCGTCTGCTGTTGTTCAAATAAACATATAATAAATCACTGATTTTCCCTGAAACTTTTAAAAAAGAAAAATCTAGCATTTTCCTAGTCTTTTTGATTACACGTCCACATCACTAGACAAACACAAAATACTCAGTTCATATTTTGATACTGTTCCCCAGGATCTGTCTTCTTTCTCCATTTTTCCCAGTCAAATTCAAACACGTGACTGTGTTGCTTAAGATATGAGCCTAAACCTGAGGTTCATTACATAAGTACTGAAGGGAAGGAGGAGGTCTTCACAGGGACCTTTCAGAGGAGATCTTCACAGGGCTGTGGGAGTGCTGGCTGCCCAGCAGAAGTGATAGAAGGTGTGCCAGCCATATTTTGATGTAACCATAATAGTAGGTAATCAACAATACTGGAGTCATGATCACTCCCTTTCTAGTTCAGAAACTAACACAAGTTATACATAACAAAACCTAGCATTACTTTTGCACAGAAGAACATATTATGTATGTGTAATTCTATGGAATATATACTCGAACTCATTCTTCGCATTCTTAGTTAGGAAAACTTTCATTATGTGTTTTGTCTCAGAATGACTTAATGCGTTGCTTTAGGTAGTGACATGGTAATAATAGCACAATTCAGGCTAATATTGCTGTGCTACATAGTGAGAAAAAAATGGTGCCATATATCACAGATTTTTCCTTAAAACATATCTTTTTGATTCATTCAGATGAAAAGAACAAGTGAGTTTTTGTTCAGCTTGAAACTTTAATGGCAAATTAGCACAGTCAGCAAAACTGAGTTTTATCACACAACATCCTGATTACGGGAATTAGCACTATTCAAAATCAATGCAGTACCTAGTCAATAGATCACAAAAACATAACTGATAGATATAAAATTGAAATTACTAGCAGGAAATCACAGACTGAATATATAGCCTCAAGAGTTAATCCTCAATCCAATCCAATATCTCCATCATGGATGTGAAGAAAATATAAACAATTCCCTACTAATGTTTTCAGTCAACCACAAGTTGGTGAAGCAATAGATAATAATAGGGGTCATTTTTAAAGTGAGCCAAATAATTTTTGGTCACAGTCAAAGGGGAATAATTGGCTCTGTCAGTAACCATTTATTCTAAAGTTAGATAAAAAGGCATAAATATGGATTGACAAAAGATTATTGAAAGGGAACTATATCCCTGGGAAGAAGCAATGACCTTGACAAAAATTAGTGTTTGGCCATGCTGCAGAACCATCTAACCATGAATTTCCAAAGTACTAAAAAATTCAGGAACTAAAATTAAGTGTAGACAAATTCAAAAAGAAAGAAAGGCATATTTTTAAGTGATTAACCTTTTGAAAAACTTCCCTGGAGAAGTGGTGGAGGCACCCTCATAAAAGTTTTTGAGCTAAGACTGTCTTTATAAAATCTGTACTTACTCATCTGAAAATATATTGGAATCAGTGAAGGTATTGCAAGGTGAAATTTTATAGTTGATATTATATAGGAACTTCAAATAGAAGTTCATTAAGGTTCATTTTAGCCTTAAAATTTTGCAAGAGGAAAAAAAAAAGAAGGGTCTCACATTACAATCTTTGAAAGGCTTTGAAAGCCTGACAAAGCTGCTTTTCTTATGAAAGCAAGTTTTAAATCTTGCAGGGTTCCTCTCTTCCCTCCTCCCTCCAAAACCTTGCTTCCCACCCCCAAAAATACAGGCTCTATTTTACAAGTTTTTTGTAAAATATCCAGAATATAAGTGAATGTTATTTTAGACAATCATAATGTTTTTCTTGTTAGTCTTCTAGAAATACAGCTTGTTTTCAGTATAGTGAAACTCTAAGAAACTGTTCAAGCTTGCTTCATGAAAGCCAATGGAGCAAAGTGTAGAGATAACTAGGATACAGTAAAAATATGAGAACAGAAAAATTATATAAGGATAGAAGTAGTATAGTTAAGAGAATGGTAACTTAATCAAATTAAAGAGAGTAAATACTTCAGTATCAGCGCTGTTGCATTCCACATATAAGCATGCCATACATAACAGAGAAAGTCAGACAGGGTTTTTCGTTGATCCTGTACAAGCACTTTTTCTTATGTGAGTCTCCCATTTTCTAATTAAGTCACGTCCACTTCTAGGGAGCAGCCACTGGGAACATGTAAAGGCTCTTTTTTCAGATGGTAAAACAGGAGGACTTAGAGTTAATATAGATGACTTTGCAGAGTCCAGTTTGTGAAGATATGTTAATACAGCTAGTTATGTTAAGGTACCCATTACAGACAAAAGAAAAAGGGGTGGTTGCCTCTTCATCCCCCTATTATTGTATCCTGTACTGTTCTTTCTTTTTTCAATTCATTTTAATGGTATTTTTTATCTAGGAATTTTTTTTTTTTTTTTAAATTGAATTTCTAATCTACACAGAATCCATTTTAGGACCCTGCTTTAATTAGGTATTAGTTAATGAATACCTGAAGTTCCTATATTACTAAATATTACTAAACTATAATACTAAAATATTACTAAAATTTGTTTTTAAAAAAAATCCCAATCAAAAATATGCAGTTGTGTTCTGTATATTTTATACTTGCTTCTTTCCATTTTGCTTCTCATTCCAGAAGCAAAACAAGACCAAGTCATCCTGAGTAAAAAAATTAATTAATTAAGAAATTAAGAAAACTTAATTAAAGGATGCAATTCTGACTACACTGAAATCACTGTATGTGGATTGCTTTGGAAGTAATGCCTCCTATTTATTTCCATAGAAACTAAAACAGATACAAACTGTACAAGAATGCTATTTGATAAAGCAAATTCTCAGCTAAAGAATGCTAATTTTCAACACAGTCATCACCATTGGCTATGTGCTTTTGCCAGTAATGAAGAAGAGCCTGCATGCTGGGCAAATAAAAATCTTTACCAGCAGAGGTGACCAACTGTTACTGTCGCTGCTGCTGAAATGCATCACCCACCACCTCACTGTGCTCACATCCACTGGTTGGTCTCCATAAACATTCAGCAAGCATTGATGAATGTCAATGAGTGTCATTTTTTCCTCATGGAGGAAGTCAGTGACAGACCTTTGCCTCATACACACTTCTCTGACAGACACCATTTTGTCGGACTTCCCCGCTGTTGCCATTTGTCACATGGCAACAAAATGTAATGGCATACTGGTGAGAAGGTTCGACCTCTGCTGCCATACAACCAATATCTGCCTCTGATATCATGCACAAACATAATAAAATAGGAGGAATTACTTTCAGAGCAGCCGTTGAACAAATAGATGAAGATTTATTAAATGTTACTAGGAAGGACTGAAAAGCCATGGTTGTGCCAGGTGGAAGGAGCGGATGAGACTAATGTAGACAGAACATTAATTTCCAACTTGTTAATTTTAGTTTAGATGTTTTGTAACCATTGCGCAAAAGGCATCGTTAAAAAGTAATTAATGTTAACACAGTGTTTTGTTTACTGTAATAAGAACATTACATACTGAACAACGATTGGATAATTATACCAGTTGTGATTATTGGTTGAACAGATGGGAGGGTTTAAAAGCAAGTTACAAGAGAAAATTCTGTTATTGAATTTTAATTCCACTTTATATTTTTTCTTTGCCATTTTTACTCAATTAGTAGATAGGCAGGATCTTTCATAACTTCACATTTCTATATTATTTAATTACAGCAAAAATACAACATTCTTAAGACGGTTGGCATGCCAAAATAAGAAACTGTTCAAATTTGGACCTTATCTTGTTTTTTTGTTGTTGTTGTTGTTCGTTTGTTTTGTGTGTTTGTTTTTTAAGTATGTCTTTATCATGGCTTTCTGAAATGTGAAATATGTAAAATATGACAATTTAATAATAAATTTGATAAAATAGTGTTTACTGTCATTCTTACTAGACCAGTATATTTTAGATACATACAAAAAAAAATGACAAGTAAGTTATCAGCTATTTTGCTGCTATTTATTTGTCTACAAATGCCATCTGCATTATAGCTTGTAATAATAAATGCGCACACTTGTACTTTATGTACAATAACTATTGATTCTTCTGTGGCACTTCTAAGTGCAGTACATCCAGTAGTGATCAGACAACTAAGAAAACTTATATTTTAGAAATGAAGACCTACTTCTGTGCTTTTAGCTACATCAATTAATGAAGAAGATGTAAGTAAACTATCAGTTACTATTTTTAGAGGAAAATAAATGACTTAGAATGAGTGATACCAAAACAGCTCTAAGTGTTTCAACAGTGGAAAAACAAAAATGAAACCTACAAAGTTCAAAGTCAACACAAATGAAAAAAACATCACAAGTTTTGTTTATACAGAATGTCACACTTTGGAGTAATTTTCCATAGTCTCACGTAACAATCGCTTAACAAAATGCAGCACCTAGTTTTGTTTTGTTTTGGTTTGGTTTTGGTTTTGGTTTTTTGGCCAATTTCTGTTTCTGCAAACTGTCTTTCTGAACATGAAACTGCAAGTAGTGTCAAAATCTATCAGAAAGTCAAATCTTCCCAAAATAAATATACTGGAAACAAGTTTGTGTAATGTGAGTACTCTAGGAATAGTTCATGTTCAGTACTAAATAAATAAATAATCTCAGAGATCAATTGTTATTGTGTGTCCCATCTGCATTATTATATCATAGGAACACCCAAAGAAAGCTACAAAAATCCAGCTCTCATGGCTCATGAACTTTACAGAACAATTGATCAATGTCTGTACAATTGACCAAAACCCAGCTAGAGAGTGGAATGGAGAAGAGGTAGCTTCTTTGCTTGCTGAAGGCAAGAAACTGAGCTATAAAGAGATCCATCAAAGCAACCATATAAATAACCCAAGTTAATTATCAGCTCCAAAATACAAGGGGAGTTCTTTTTGTAGTTTGGAACTTTCTTTACAACAAACATGAGATGAATAACACTAATGATGGCAAACATGACAAACTCTTTCTGTGCAGTATGTGTAGAAAGTAGGGAGGGCAGAACCTACACCAGTTAGGTCCTTCTTTTGGGCTGGCACAAACCAGAGTTTTGCCTTCACATTCGACTCAACAATTTGCTTCCTACATTGGTAAAGAACAGAAATGGATTTAGATGTTCTACATCTGAATATTGACTATAAAAATCAGCTGCATATCTTCAAACTGCTTCTTCAAGACATTGGTGTTGCTGCTTGAATAGTTAATTACATGATCTCCCTCCCTCCCCTCGGGAGAAGAGTGGAAAGGAAGAGGCTGGTGGTGATGTTCTCTCAACTGTGAGATCTCTGTGTTCCTAAAGATGAAGCCATGCAGATGAAACAGGCAATGAGCATCGAGTTTCTGAATTCCATTAACTATCTGAGTTTCTTCTAGAAATCACCATTCAAGCAACACAACCTGCCTCTGCATGCTATGTCATTGCAAAAGGTATGTTTCTGAAGATTGTAAACTATTATAAGGCTAGGAGGCACTTGAACGCACCATCTGAATCTCCTGGATTCTAAAAGATCACTTAAAAAATGTATCATACAACAGAAATGGCTAGCAATATAAATGAAAACTTATTTCTGAATTTTGTTTCCATTCTTTACATTTTCAAGTACAAGGGAATTGTACTTGAATAGAATTTCAGACTGTTACAGATCTAGCAGCTAGCCAGACACATTGAAACGCAGAACAGTAACAGGCATTTATATTTAATCGATCCTATTGAGCCAAGAACAATATATTAGAGATTACCTCCACTTTTCTGTGACAGAGGTGTTAACTGGGTGAATGGGATCGATCAGTGATAAGATGAAATGTAAACTGTTGTTAATGCTCTGCTACCAGCTGAGCAACTAAAAGAGAAAGGTGTGATGAAATGAGTATGGTTATCCAGCTGAAAAACATTCTGCTCATTGTGCTGCAGAGACTACTAATGTGTTCTCACTGATTAGCCAGGAAAAAAAATCTTCTCTGGAAAATGTGGATCTTTTGTCCCTAGCATGGGGAATAGTGAGAGAATATGGGGTACTTCTGTAATTCACTATTTCACAGTTTGTTCTGTAAGCATGGAAATCAGTAAGTCCAATGTCTATAAGTAGAGAGTTCCAGGGTCTGCTAAGGTCACAGATCTCAAATAAAACTATCACATCAAGAAGCGTAACAAAAAATCTCAGTACAACTAACTGTATGAGTGTATGTCCTCCTCAGCTTTGAGTGGTTTACTGGTTTCAGTCATGGTCTCTATACTATTTTCATGTTGCACTTTCTGAAGGTTATGTCCTCTCTAATCTTCCAGCTAATTTACCCCATAAAATTTCAGTCAAAATTAGTAATGTGGTACTGGACCTATCTAAATATTTTAAAGTACCCTGGCTTATTTCCCCTGAAATAGATAAGGAAATGATCAAATGAGTCTATCAGCTGGCAGATCTGATATGATGCTTACCCTCAGCCATTTGCTGTCAAGAACAGTCAACAAGATGATGATTTGCAGATGATAAAGCTTCTTTCATGGAATATTGTGATCCAAACAGGGATGCGTAGTTACAGGTTAATTACAAGTCTAACAAATTAATATATATATATATCTTTATAAGGAAAGTTGTTTGTGTTTACTTTACAAATTAGCCCCAATAAAAGAAATTAAAAAGAAAAATCTAATGTCTAATATCTTAATCTGACATTTGCTTGGAACTGAAAGAATATCTTCACGGAGACGGGACCTCAGCACCTTCAGCAGTGGAAAAGATTTCGTTCTCAATGACTCAGTTTTTGTCAGCAGAAAAAACTTTACTGTAGAAAAGATACTGAACTGGATTGACTGTCCCATTGTAGCATTCTTTTGTCAGCAAATGCAGTAATTGTAAGGACACTTGGGGAAAGATTGTATCATTGTATCATATTCAAGATATATCAAGTGTAAGTAAAAGAAAGAAAAATGAGAATCTGTCCTACAGAATGGGGGAAAAAAAAAGTGATAGAAGATTAATATCTCTAGTAAAGGTAGAAAATGACTTAAACAGTAAGAAAAAAAAGTTTCTTTTTTTCTTTTTTTTTTAACAAGAAGGAATTGCTTTTAATCATTTAATTATTTTGTCAAGAATATCTTGTTCATCAGCAGAAGAGGAGTTATTTTAGTAATCAACTTTTAGGAAACCTGAGAGTGCAGCACATCCTATAACTGAATAAAGGTAGGCAATTTCTTGGATTTGTTTTTTCATTTCAAAATGTTTAGAACCTGGATACACTTGAGTCATAAAGCAATGCTGTATTCCTCTCTTTGTTGTCTGAATTACAGACAGTAATGTATGACTTTGAAAGGAAAGTAAAATGGAGGCAGGTATACAGATGAATTCAGATGTGATTTGTTATCACAAAAAAAAAAAAAAAAAAAAAAAAAAAAAAGGAGCACAGTTTTAAACTAAACTTCAGAATTTGAAACTGGTCATATGTATGACTAAAAGCAAAGAAATACAAGAACAGCTGTATGGAGTGGATCTGTTGTCCATCTATTGCAACATTTCTGAAATATTTATTTTGTATCCTGGATTATGACTGCCTCAGACATCTGAGGAGGTGTGCACTAATGCAGAAGGCAATATTCATCATGATACATGAAAGAAACCGATGTGGAAATAGCTTAGTAACATCTACACACTGTCATTCTCAGGTTTCTGAAAGTAAACTACATGTTAAACAGTATATTTGTCAACCATCTGGCATCAATCTGGTGTGCCATCCATTTTCTCTGACTTTGCTATAGAGTAATAAGGAGATTCATGAAATGAATTTTATTAATAAATGTAATAAAAGTCTGAGTAGAATTTTAAAATAGAGCTCAAATGCTCAAAAACATATATGTTATTTGAGTGTAGATATTCTGTCCTAAGCTATCAAAAATGTTTTTCTATTATACCCAAACAGAAGTCCCTATTGACAGGATAACAACCTTACAACCTATACTAAGAGAGGAACAGAATATACCAAGAACGACAGTTACAAGTCCATAGCCCACTCTTTCAAAGTCATGTCTGCTGTAAACTACAGGACACACAGTACTGAATTGGAACCTTATTTTATACATATTTACACATATTTATACATATACATACACGTATATATAGCTGTATTCAAATCCATATATGCACACATTGCACATGCATGCACCAATGAATTAAATAGATAATAGAAAATATATCAACAAACAAATGAAACAATTCAAAGGCATTCTGTTATCATGGAATCCTGTATTTCCCTACCTCTCCTCATTCCTTTCTTCAGGAGTTATTTAGTTACCCCAGGTCACCAGTGCTCTAGATTAATAGCAAATTTCTCTATCTCTTATCTTATTACCTGAAACACTTTTATCTACAGAGAAACCAGAATGCAATTAAACAAAAGGTACAAAGATACCTGAGGAAGTTCCGTGGGCTAAAACAATTTATCAGAATAAGATGTAGTTTACACAGTGATTTATGCCTCAGACCAAACACTGACAATACTTCTTGCTGTGCTCACAGCCCTTTAAGGAGACAAAAGAGCAAATCTGCCAATCTAATACACAGTTTTGTGACTAGCATGCATGGAGAGTTGTTGCATTAGAAACTATTTCACAGCAGTTTCCAATTTCTGTTTTATGGAGCAGTTTAATGTTTTTTTTACTACCTCTGGTTTGCTCTTAAATACGATCTAGAAGCTATTTTTTAAAATAAAATACTTCAAAGAAAACATTTAATATAATTCCTCTTTGCTGTACAAATGGAAAATGCTCTAAGTGAAATAAATTCATATTCTATTGAAAGTAAAGCCAAATTCTTTGTTTTTCTGTCATATGGAGGAAGAGAAAAATGGAAGACTAAGAATATTAATGTGTTGATATATTTACTTACATTGTCACTACAGTAGCAATAACATTTATTTATTTATTTGTTTGTTTATTTTTATCTGTTAACGATAGATATGGTCTAATTTTTCTCATTTATTGGAACTGGAGTTGGTGGGGAGGAGTGGGGTGACTGTTGGGATTTCCTGGATGTCAACAGTTTCTGAGTTTAGGAAAAGCTTGTATACCAAACTGAAAAGTAAATCTAGCACAGCAATGTGGCTGGCTCTAAGTCATTTTTGAACATAGATAATTAGTACGACTATATTTTCTTCATTTTCCACTATACTGGAATATAATCACTCATTACTTGAAAATCCTGAGTTACATGGTAAAGATCAAAGTTTTCTCCCAGCTTTCCTGGTCCACTAGCTTTCTGTGGAAAAGGTACTTCTGTTTTTACAGTCAGTTCTAAAATTAGAGAGAAACATCTCACAGTATATCCATCCATCTTCTGTGCTCCAACCTCAATGGCCATTCATAGCTAAATGAAGGGCTGGCCTTTGGAATGAATTCAGCATACTATGAGGATATAGGCCACCAGAACTACAACTATTTGTTGCTCCTCCATTTCACCCTATTAGGCATATTGAGATATTATTAACTAATAATATATGGTGAAGATAAAATAATATTACATCACATTAGTTCTATATCACTAATGTGATATATGTCATTAGGGTCCACATAATGGTAATACCCATTTTATAACACGAACTATTTCAATAACAACAACAAAAAAATGTATACAAGCAGTGCAGTATATGAAGAAAGTGTTACTGGATTTATATTTGATTAAGTATCATCTGGAAGTCAAACTGTGGGGATGTGAAGCTGGTAGGTGACATTACTAACATGGTTGCTTACCTTCACTACAAACCAACAAAACAACATAGCAAGATTGTAGGAGGTTGAAACCAAAAGGACAATATCCATTCTGACTAATGATTGTTTTATTCTCTTGAATCTTAACTTTTTCCTTCCCATTTGTTTTTAAATGAGTTTCATCTTCAATCTTATCAAGATTCATGAAATGCATAGCATTTGTTAAGTAAGTTCTAGGACTTGGACTTCATTTGTGAAAGAACAAAAATGATGAGATCTTGTGATTAGACTGTGTGATATAAATGACTAATTTACAGGGATTCCCATCAAGAAAGAATTTGTCTGTGTCAAAAATCATACAAGCCAGGACTAAATTAAGTCCCTGCAGTGATACTCAGCCTGAAACCTGCAATCTACTTACCATTTTCTAGGCTTTTAGACAGCTTCACGAGACTGACTGTCAAGTTTTCTCATTAAAAGAGGAAGTTGTTATTCTATTTCAGTCTTTCTGTTACCTGGTTGATGGTGATCAGTAGGCTTAAATGAGGATCTTTTATACTTGCCAAACAGAGTTCTAGTGAGACTAGTCTAATTGCTTCCAATATGCATAGTGCAAAGGTATTCTCTCTCCTACCAGAGCAATACTTATTCTTTGTTCAAAGTAACACCAGAATAAAATTAACTCTTTCCCAGCCAAAACCAGTATAAGGTAGTTGTGGCAGGTAGTCATGAATCATAAACCAAAATATGTCATATCTCTGTAAATGCAGAAGATTATACAAATGACATTGACTGCAGCTGTGATAACATTAAACTTGCCAGATCTCTCAGTCAGATACTAAGGTTTCTAAGAGCACTGGGATTACAGTTTGCTATGACTACTGTCAAGCAGGCTCTAAAACAGCTTTAGGGAAAACAGATACTTATCTCTGTTTTTTGTGAGGCAATAAAAGAACAACAAATAAATCTCACTGCTTAAGTACTTTCCTGTTATGTTCTATGTGTTCTGCATGTACAAATGTGTTTAGATGAACATTCTGAGTTTGTTGCTATAAAACACAAAACAAATGCTGTATTAAAAGACTCTCAAAACCTCATTCTGAGCATATCCTGTTATTCTGCCCTAAGGATGGTAGGTTTCCAAGGTAAATGCACACAGATGACAAATCAGAGAGTCACCACATTTCCCCTTACATCCTTTAATGTATACCTGTGTAATTTGGGCTTTTTAACACAGGCTATATAAATATATAAACATACAAAATTAGGGAAATTATTGCTTATAAATCAACTGTTTTTTAAAATCATTTGTCATTTAAATACTCTTGTTGATAAGTTGCCTTGTACAAATTTCCAAGGGAATGTAAGAAGCTGTTAATATGAGTTAGTGTAGTCCTCCTAAATGTATGTATTTTTTTATAAAATTTTATACTTTGTCACCTTAAGAACATGGAAGAGATTATATTATTTCTATAAAGTCTGGATAAGATACCTGTGTTTTCCTCTCTCTCTCTCTCTATATATATATATATGTTATAAAATAAAAGTAATAAAATGTACATAATAAAATAAATGATTCCTACACTTCCAAAAGCAGAGTATTCGAATATGGGGCAGAAGGGATAAAGAACGCTTAAGCTTGGAATTTCGGATGCAGTTTCCTCCTCATATCATCTATACACCACAACCTGCCATGGTAGTACAAGATTGTTACTATGCATATTCTGCGTAGTTTAAGATGTCATTGAACTAATCTGTTTCACAGCAACACTTATAAGCCACACCCAACATCAGAGTCAAAATGAGGTATTGTTATATGTATACTATTTTTTAAATTACTATTCATTACAATAGTAATTTAAGTTCATTAGAGCAACAACTTCTTGATGGATAAATATCTTGGAAATACATAGATGTTGATATGGAAGACAAGAGCACAAAAGCAAGAAAACATATATACTATATATATACATTTATCCTCAGTGAAAGAAAACTTGATTTAATAATACAAGGGTTGCTCTGAAAGTAATGCCTCCTGTTTTATTTTGATGGTCCACAATGTCAGAGGCAGATGTTCGTGGTATGGCAGTAGAGAGTGAACCTTCCAACCAATATTCTATTGTATTTTGTTGTCATGCAAAAGATGGCAGCAGAGGAGTAGTCTGACAAAATTGCATCTGACCTGAAAGTGTGAATGAAGTAAAGATGTGGAACTGAATTTTCCTACGCAGAAAAAAATGACACCCATTGGCATTCACTGACACGTGCTGAATGTTTATGAAAACCAAACAGTGAGCACAGTAAGGCAGTGGGTGGTTTGTTTCTTCAGTGGCAACAGTAACAGTGAGTCACCACCACTGGTGCAGATTTTTATGGGCACAGCATGCAGACTTTTGTTTATTATTGGTGAAAATGCACAGCTAATGGTGTTGACTGTGTTAAAAAATAGTGTTTTGTAGCTGCAAATTTCCTCTATCAATCAGTGCTATTGTGCTCTTGATATCTGTTGTAGTTTCCATGGAGATAAATAGGAGACATTACATTAGGATAGACACACATATGTTGTGAAGGTGTAAAGTACTGTAAGTTATAATTTTATCTATTACACATATATCTGTATTATACTGTCCAAGTTCAGCTGGTTCAAATATATTAGGAGCAACAGACTGAAATCACCCTGTGGTTAATATCTCTTTCCTTCTGAATCACTAATTTCCAGCAGGTTATTTATATATTAAAGGTTTTTTTATATATTTATATTTTTATATGCCCCTGCTTGCAAATTCACACTCTAAATATTTTGCTCCTTTCCTTTCCTTTCCTTTCCTTTCCTTTCCTTTCCTTTCCTTTCCTTTCCTTTCCTTTCCTTTCCTTTCCTTTCCTTTCCTTTCCTTTCCTTTCCTTTCCTTTCCTTTCCTTTCCTTTCCTTTCCTTTCCTTTCCTTTCCTTTCCTTCCCTTCCCTTCCCTTCCCTTCCCTTCCCTTCCCTTCCCTTCCCTTCCCTTCCCTTCCCTTCCCTTCCCTTCCCTTCCCTTCCCTTCCCTTCCCTTCCCTTCCCTTCCCTTCCCTTCCCTCCCCTCCCCTCCCCTCCCCTCCCCTCCCCTCCCCTCCCCTCCCCTCCCCTCCCCTCCCTTCCCCCTCCCCCTCCCCCCCCCCCCTCTCCCTCTCCCTCTCCCTCTCCCTCTCCCTCTCCCTCTCCCTCTCCCTCTCCCTCTCCCTCTCCCTCTCCCTCTCCCTCTCCCTCTCCCTCTCCCTCTCCCTCTCCCTCTCCCTCTCCCTCTCCCTCCCCTTTCCATTCTTCGTGATATTTCATGGATATCTTATGTTTTTTTTTATTTGTTACATCCTTCATGTTGTTCATATTCTTTGTAACTGTGATGCTATTCTTGTCCTCATAAGATTGTTTGATTACTTTTACAAACATTTGTTAAGATTTCTGCATTTCTCAAAACAAGTATTCTGAACATATCTCTGTACTTTAATACTTTTCCTTTGTTCATTTTGACTTTCACATAAATCTTACCAGAAATCACAACAGTTATTTTTGTGTTAAAAGTTGGAAGCTTAATCTGCCGTGTAAAATACTGAATGCATGTTCAAGGCATTAAATGGGTGCTTTTCCATTACATAAGTGTGCGAACCTTTGTGACTGATAACACCAAGAAAGTGTGATGTTTCCACAAACATTCAACAGGGAAAAAGGAAGAGTTACACTAGGAAAATCTCATTCCTATTTTCTAGTTGGGAAACAGTAAAATAGTGAAGAACACAATTTACCACTATCTGACAAATGCTTAAGTCTGTGTCAAAGTCAAAGTTTTTTTTCAATACATGCATTTGCTGAAGTACTTAGATATCCTGTCCAACTTCACAGATCATAGCAGAAACAAATCTGAACAAGATCTAGTTCAGTATACAAATCCACAGAATTCCTCTCCTTATTAAGAAAATTATTTTAGACAGTAGATCTTGAAGTTAGAAAAAGCGTCACAAAAGTGAAAAAGGTATTGTGAGGTAACAAAACCTAGCTAAAAGCTACCATAAACTATCTCAACTAAAAAGATTTTTTTTTTTTTTTAAGGGAGGGGTGGGAGGGGAAAGGGAATACTTCAAAAAAAAGTCAAAATAAATTTCAGTTCACTATCTCTGTGTTCCATAGGAAACAGGAAGAGAACTGCAAGAGTCTATGATAAATTTCATCTCCAGAATTCTTCTTAACAAAATGATTCATAACTCCTGATGTTGCATAAACAGTAGCTTTTATTTATGCATATTCATTAAAAATATACTCTTCAAGCTGCAAAGTCAAATGCTCAAAAAAAAATGTGAAAGATCCAATTATGCACGTTTCTGTAAAACTTCTTAAGTGCATGACCACCATAATATAGTCATTCATTATGCTGCCAACACTGAAATCTTCGAATGTTTGACTTCGCAATATCAAGAACTGAGGGTGAGGTCTATTGTTCAATTTCCTTGGCCAAATCAGACATAAAAACACATGCTTGAAAACAAGCATTTTTTTAATGTCATAATAAAAGCATCATTAATATAAGTAGGTTTCATAAAAGATATACTTAACACTTGAATTACTAGAAGAAGAAGTTGACACTGCAATCATCCATGCAGTGTAGGATTAAAGACAGAACTTTTGGCCTGTGATGTCCATTAGCATTTATTGAGAGCACAGACACAAAAGGACTGAGAAACCTTAGGTATCATTTCAAGTTCTGACAAGTACTACATATATGAGATGAGAATTCATAGGCTCATTCCTTCATTTCTTGAAATGTATGTCTCTTCTGCTCCTTTTTTCCAAATATTTTTGATGTCTTTCTTTCATTTTTGATTAGCTATTTCAAGCCCCAGTTTACTAGTTCTTTTCTTCTTCAGTTTCTCATCTTTTTTTTCCCCATTTTACTCACACTTGTTTTCTCTGAGTGTCACATTTCCTTTCTGTTACCCTACTACATTTCAAGCCCTCCTTCAAAAGCAGGGAAAAAAACTAGAATTTTCAGAAAGAAAGGTAATCACTGGTTTTCTTTTAAAATGTTGGAACAAAGTACTTTCCTTTATTCTAATCCATAAGAGTTTTGGTTGGTTGGTTGGTTTTTATTCACTTGCTTTTGATCAGCCTACAGACCAAGAAATTTCAATCAAAATGGCTGAAGTTTGGCAAAATTACAAACAAAAAAATCAATTTCTTAAAAATGGAACTGATGGGACAGTGTTACTAATTAGTCATTCTATGTTCATTTTGCTTAGCTGCCTCCTCTTTTCCATCTCTAGAACAACAAAGAAAAAAATAAAGTTGACTTTGGTAAAGATTATGTGTTTGTATTTCTGAGGAAAGAGGCTAGTGAAAACCTGTGCATTAACATCTAGAACATGGTTTTAGGTACATAACTTCACTGAAAATTTCAATCCTTTCCAAATTGCCTCTAAAAATGTCATTTTTTTTTAGTTATTCTATGTGTACTTTTTCTATACTTCTAAAGACAATCATTCAGTGCTCACTCCATAGATGTAAATCTTTGTTAATATATTCCAAAGAGTGAACTTTTCAGTTGACTTTTACAACTCAGACAGACCAGCTTTCCAGATTAACCACTGGGGACCAAAGTCCAAACAAAAAATAGCATTAAATCAGACTGAAAACTGTAGGTGATATTCTCAGCTTTCAGTTCTTAGTATCAGATGTTTTGTTTCATCATCTTATGTTTATTCCTTCCAATGTAATTCTCAAAATTTAACTTCATTCACTCTGTAAGCAGTCCACCAAGCAACCACCATATACAAATAGACAAGCATATCTTCTCCTCAGGCCTCTGTGCCATGCAATTGGTTCACTCCATACTAAAGGCTCTTTTGATATTAAGGTATTTATTTGAGTTTTTGAGGTCTGTGTTTGCTGGAGTTTTATACTCTGCATCTACAACGTGGTAACATAGAAAAGCTGGAAAAAAAAACACCAAAAAACAACAGCCATGGAACAACAGCACCATCAAGTGACAGTTACCTCTGTCACTGTAAATTCTACTTCATGAGTACATTTAAGGTGGTCTCACTTTTCCTCTCTCACTCTCTGTGCCACAGGAATTGAAAGACTACCTTTATAAATAAATAACTACATAAATAATTAAATTGAACTTTTAAAAATTATTATTTTCTTTTAAATTGAGCTTTCTTCTACTAAGCCTTTTGAACTATGTGTTTTGGAAATACTATGATGTATTCTGCTCAGGTCGTGTGTCAGAAGGCTGCAGTCAAGTGACTGGGTTTCCTCTCCAGTCACCTCTGCTCTGAAGATAAAGTTAGGCAAATTATTTAATATTTCTGTGCTTTAGTTCTCTTGAATGAAGTGTGTAGATTCATAACCACCCTTGCATTAAGTGCAAATATACTAATAAAAGACATTATATCAAGGAATTATGTACATCAAACTCCTTTTCCCATTTTGTTCTTTCTTTTCCTTTTCCATAAGGAAAATGTGGGGGACAAATTGAAAATAGCATTATGAGTAATCACACAGAGATGAACAAGTATATTCACAGGAGCATTCTGAAACTCGTGGTAGCATCCTTACTACTGTCCATATTCCACCAACTCTACAAGGCAGATAATGGTCCATGTAGTAGGAAGTCATTACAGGAATCAGGTGCAGATGTGCATTACTTCTATGACCAAAACTGAAGAAAATGATAGGAAAGGAATTGTGTTTGGCTTTTGTGCTGAGAGGAAAATAAAGGTCTTTCTTTGTCTAATTCTCACACAGTCTAGTGTTTTCTAGACGTTGATTCCTTCTCTTATTACGCACACCAAAACACCCTTGAGCAGTGCTTTCTCAGAACAGCCTTTTTTTCTGTATGAACGGTCTTTCTGTTCAGAGCAAAGGACAGGAAAATAAGCTAAAATTACCTTCATGTAATACTGAGATTCTTCCAGGTGGAATGTAAACCTAAGTTTACCCTATTTTTTGAATAGCAAAGCTCCTTCATAATTGTCATATACATGATATAACAGGATATAATGCTGGAGAAAATTTTATTGGAGAAAATTATATTAGAAAATAATCTAGAAGTAGATTTTATTGTACGTATAAGAGTATATAGAGCTGTGTATTTAAAGAATGTGCATATATGCATATACATATGTATTACAACATTGTATCAGTGGCTTTTTCATCTTCATTACTTTTGTTATTTTTCCAAACACGATAACTTATTAGTGGAACAGTGAGTAAGGACAGAATAAATATTTCATTCAAACACCAGAAGCAGACTCAGGAGCTGGATGTTTGCCACCATTTATGCTCATCCTTGATTTTGTAGAAGTCAAAGTGAAAGAGAGAGTAATTTGAGCTAATGGCTGTTAGACTACCAGTAAGTAAATAATGTCAGACATTAACTGGATTCCTGAGGCCAAAATCTGCAATTCTGTTAATGTCCCAGACGGTCTGACTGAAGTCACTGGGTATAATCAGAATCAAACCACAGGCCTTCCCTTGCGGATAGGCCCTGGCACTGGCTAGGTAACTGGAGCTTGGAACACTCCAGGGGAATACACATATCTCCAGCCATGTATTTTCAGCTGACACAAAGCCCTCAGTGACAACTGCGAATGAAAATAGGCTTGCTTAAGCCGTAGTGTTCCACACAGTGTTTTCCAAATGCAGAAAGATAACACATTGCTAAAACAAAATTTATATTAAAACAAACAAACAAACAAACAAACTCAGTTTCTTTATCCCTTGGGAAAAGTACTGATGTTATGTTGGTAAAAATGACAATAAAATAGAGTAGTATCCAGATTCCAAAAACTCTTTGTGTATATTTCTGAAATATTTGTTCCTCACTATGTTCAATCTGCCTGTACATCTGGTCTCAAAACATGATTTGTGATTTTAATATGGTTGGTGAGACGTAAACTAATATATTTTTCTCTGCTGGAGCTAAAGCATTCAGTGTAGGAAAAAAAAATAGATTTCTAATAACTATGTGAAATAAAAGTGAGAGAATTTCCTGTGACAGTAGACTAGGAAGATACAATGTTTCTTAATCTTGCAGTCCACTGGATACCCCAACATCTCTACAGCATTTAATGTTTAACTAGTTAATGGAGTGGTGGGGCCTCACCATCGGCCATCCTCCTGCCTACAACCATCCTGTTTTGAAGCTGTTCACCTTTTTTTTCAATAATTATCTGTTGAACTTTTGCATTAGACTTCTTTTTAGTAAAAAAATATTTATTTATTTATTTATTTATTTATTTATTTTCCCTAAACATGTCAATGCTCTGGGAGTTCAGTAATCACCACCTTTCTTGAATGGCAAATCTCAGTTGCCTTTGCAACATACCAATTTCCCATTAAGACACCTAATATTACATGTCACATTGAAGAAAATGTCTTTCAATGCTGAGGAGAACCTCACTGCATCTGTCACTGTTTTCTCCTCTGATATTTGTATATCTCTGATAGTGTGTGTAGTATGAAAGTTGTAATCAGCTTGACTTCATTTCACTGCCTCTCAAGTTGAAGTCCTGCATATGCTATATGTATAATATGTTGTCCTGCCTCAACAACCCAACCAGCAATTTGCCACCCTAAGAAGCATCCTCTTAAAATGTTCTGGTTTAATTCTGAAAGGTTAAGTTGTTGCTTGTTTGTAATATCAGAGGCAGCATCAGTCAAAATTGGAAATTAACTCTGCAGTTCTATCTGGTAACTCAATGATAAACCTATAAGATATATATTTTAGGTGTTCCGCCCCCCCCCCTTCCCCCCCCCCCCCCCCGCCCCGCCACTCACACACACACACACACACAGTGAAGTTATTTTGACCTAAAAATGTGAATACTAAGTTTGTGATTGCTATGTTTCTGCATGTCTTTTCCTACCAGGGTGAAAGTGGATTAAAACATCCTTTTAATCCCTGGGGAATAAGGTCCATAATAGTACTTTACTGAAGTGTGATTGAATGCCAGTTTCTTCAGCTTTTATCACGAAGTCTCTAGAGATATGATATTTTACAGATGCTCATTTTTATAAGCCAGAGCTTTGAGAGGGTCCACAGGTACATATTTCTCAGTGAATTTTTGAGTGGCAGGGTGACAACCACCTTTGCATGATACATTCCAACTGTAAGACATATATAGTTCCTTTTCCTAAATGCCACATTTCTAACAGCGCTAAATCCAAGACTTATGCAGGTACTATGACGCTGGGTTTTTCAACTGCTTATTTTTACAGTGATGGTTCAAAAATTGAATTAAGGGTGCTAAATTCAAGTTCAGAGCCAATAGCCTTAGAGCAGGTACGCCATTCCAAGATAATAGAAAATGCCATGCACTGGAAAGAAGCTTAAAGCTCCTTGCTGCACCATGCTCAGAGGAGAGCTGTAGAATGGTTGTTTCTTTCATGTCTGGAACTCTCCTTTCTGAAAATAGGTATATGTGGTCTCTGTTGTACTGATAATTTCCTTGTGATGTGGAAATGGAAAAAAAAAAGATCCACTATGGCTTACCTGCCAGTCTCAGAGCATTCAGAAGTCCATTTTTCAGATTGCCTGTGAATTTTCTCTCTCAAATTTGTGTATGTGAAATAAATCACACTTGAGAAGGTATTGTGCATTAGATCTCACCGTGTTCATTCTCTTCCTCCCACTGAGTGTCTGGGGTCACACTCCCATTTTCTACCAAATTATTATTTTTTTTCTTATTATGGTGGAGTTGCAATGTCTGTTATTGAGTATATCCTCTCCCCAGAATAGCTGGTCTTATGTGCCTACAAGAAGAGAGAAATACTGAAGCTGATCTCTACTGTAGGGAGACCTGAATACGTTTGTCTGCTTTTTGTAGGTATGTTCATGTCAAACATTTGCTTTTGAAGGAGACTTCTTTCTTCTCCACATTTGCAGTGTCTTGGCTCGGGTTATATAGAGTGGAACAAGCAAGTTAGAGGCCTCCTGGATAAAAAAAAGAAGAGGTGATTGGTAGTAACCACCGTGGCTTCACCAAGGGCAAGTCATATTTGACAAACTTGGTGGCCTTTTATAATGGAGTTACAGTGTCAGTGGATAAAGGAAGAGCAACTGACATCATCTACATGCACTTCTACAAAGTGTCTGACACTGTCCCACACAACATCCTGGTTGCCAAATGGGAGAAAAAAATGATTTAGTAGATGGACTACTTGTTGGATAAGGAATTGGATGGGTCGTTGCACTCAGAGTAGCAGTCAACAGATTAATGTTCAAGTGAAGACCACTGATGAGTGGCATTCCTCAGGGATTGGTGCTGGGACAGGCATTATTTAACATCTTCGTGGAAAACATGGACAGTGGGATCTTGTGTACTCTCAGCAAGTTTGCAAATGACATCAAGCTAAGTGGTACAGTTGACACCCTAGAGGGAAGGGATGCTATCCAGAGGTCCCTGAACAGGTTTGACAGGTGGGTCCATGTTAACTTCATGAAGTTCAACAAGGCCAAGTACAAAGTCCTGCATATGGGTTGGGACAATATTAAGCACAGACTCAAGTTGGGCAGAGAATAGCTTGAGAGCAGCTCTGACGACAAAGATTTAGGATGTCTATTGATGAGAGTTTCAACGAGCCAACAGTATGTGCTTGTAGCCCGAAAGGCCAAGTGTATCCTGGGTTGCATCAAGAGAAGTTTGATCAGCAGATCGAGGGAGGTGATTCTTCCCCTCTACTCTGCTATTGTGAGACCCCACCTGGAGTACTGTGTCCAGTTCTGGAGACTCTAACACAGGAAGGACATGGAGCTGTTGGAGTGGATTCAGAGGAGAGACATGCAGATGATCAGAGGGCTGGATTCATCCTGGAAAAGAGAAGGCTCTGGGAGGACCTTATAGCAGTCTTTCAGTACCTGATGGGGGCTTACAGGAGAGCTGAAGAGAGAGGACTTTTTATAAGGGCATGTAGCAATAGGATGAGGGGAAGTGCTTTTAAACTGGATTAGGGTTGATTTAGATTAGATATTAGGAAGAAATTATTTACTGTGAGTGGTGAGAAACTGGAACATGTTGTCCAGCAAGGTTGTGAATGCCCCCTTCTTGGAGGCATTCAAGGCCAGGCTTGAGCAACCTGGTCTAGTGGGAGGTCTCCCTGCTTATAGCAGGGGGGTTGGAACTAGATAATCTTAAATGCCCCTTCCAACCTAAACCATTCTATGATTAAAAACAAAAACAAAAAATAAAAACAAACACTAAAGCTATTACAAAAGAAAACTCTCTACAATTCATACAGTTTAGAGACTGATGATGAAATGTTTTTTGCACTACAGATTTGCCAGTATTGTTCTGTAATTGTCATGGAGTCTGATTGAATGGGCTCACATTCAACATGCTCTTGAGTCATACTACTTGAATAATTTCAGAAGATGAATATCTTCTTTCAGATGTAAATATTACTCTTAATTTAGAAATGAGATTTTCAATTGTCTGACCTTTATTACAGGCTCCCTTTTTTCCAAAAAAGTAACTGACTTTTTAACAATAGCGTCTAATATTTAATTATACACTAAAGAGGAAAATAAGTTATATTAGGAAAATCAACATAATGTTTATTAGAGTCTCGCTAGGAAATGAAAATAATTTAGTTGTATATATAATTATGTTTATCTTAGAGAAGAATACAGCACTCATATTTACCATGAGGGGATCTTCTATCACATTTAGAGTCCAAAGAAGCTAATGAATAGATCACAGTAATAGTAGGAGTAAGTGAAATAAATCATATAGCAGAAACAGAAGATGAAGTCTAAATTCATTATCTGTGCAGTGTAATTGTTCCACCTAGTACACATACTTTAAAAGAAAACCTTACAAACTGAATAATGCACAGTAACGAGCATTGTTTGACAGGCTTTTCTAGAAGCATGAGGGTGCATTGTCTGGGGCTGATCTTACCTAATTTCATACAAACCAGACACACAAAGAATGGTCTAAGATTTTTGTAGCAGGTTTATTCATGAAGTTTCTAAATCCACAGAGCACTCAACATCCAAAGAGTTATTACTATATTACTAAAATATGTGAAATGTCATAATTGAATTCTAGTGTTTTGAATTCTGTGAGGACATTGTTATCACTTAGAAAATATTTTAGATCTTTCATTTTCTCCCTACATGGGGTCCTTGTGTTGATGTTGCGAAATCAAAAAATATATCTGCAAAGTATGGACCTTGGGAAACAGCAAGACTGAAGAAGTTGTACAGTCAAGAATTTGTAGGCAGAGGTAACCAGATTTGTTCTTTAAAAGAAAAACAGCTTATCTCTCTACTACCAGAAATTAGTACTAGGAAGTAGTATGGCAGACAAAACCACAGAGTTGGCCAAGATTTCTTTCAAATCTTACTAGTAGTTTTAGGTGTCTTGATATCTAATAATATTTCTTAATTGAGCTACTGTAAATTAAAATTATTATTAGAAGGTGTCACATATATGTTTCATTCAAAATTAGACTTCCTAATTTGTAAATTCTTTAAATAAAAATCACAAAGCAGAAAATTTGTAACTTTTAAAATAAATTTTGATGCTTATTTAGCATTTTATTTGTTCATGGCTTATGCTGCTTGCGTATAATTTCTCAGTTTAAACTTGCATTTCTCAGGGATGAATCACCAATTATTATAAATAACATCACTTTCAAAGAATCCCAGTAACCTGTCAGCCTTACTCAGACATTATTTGATCTCGAGGTTTTTAGTCCTCAAAGCTCTGAAGGTGTTTTTCAGCATGTACAGGTCCTTCTGCTTGTTCAAATGGTTGAAAGAAAATGTGGAGCAAAGAGAATTCCATGTAGAAAACCTCACTCTCATCTTGTTTATCCTATTGTGGTGGGTTGACCTTAGCTGACCAACAGCTAACTGCCACGACAGTCTCTTATTTCCCTACCTTAATAGGAGAAGTAGAGAAAATACAAAGAGAAAACCTCATGAGTTAAGGACAGGGAGATCACTCACAAGTTACTGTTGTGGGTAAAATGAATGAAGCTTGAGGAAGATTCATTAATTTTTTTTTTTTTTTTTTTTTTTGCCAATTAATGACAGTAGAGAAGTGAGAACTAAAAGCAATCTAAACCCAGCTTCACTCAATCCACTTTCATTGAGAAAAGCAGGGGGACAGGGTTGCTGTCAGTCCATAATCATTCAAATGTGCTGCTCTTTCCTCGTTATACTCCTCCTGAACTCCACTGCAGGCCCCTTTCCAGGGGCTACAATTCTGGCCCAGGCTGCTTCTTCTGGGTTTCTCCACATGCTCTGCTTCCTTCACACCTCCTCCACTGCTGTCCTGTGGGCTCCCCCGTCGCTGCATGGGGAGATCTGCTCTGCGTGGTGCCTGCGGGCTGCAGGGGGATGGCCTGCTCCTCCAGAGGCCTCTCCTGGGCTGCAGGGAGCTACTGCTCCAGCCTGGAGGATCTTTGGCCCTCCTGCCACACTGACCTCCCTGCAGGGCCATTCCTTTCTCACCTCTCACCCCTTTCTCTCAGATGCTGTAGCGCAGCAGTGTTTCCCTTCCTTAAACCCGCTTTCCCAGAGCACATGCAGTGTCACTCACAACAACAGCTCTGGCATTGGTGGGTCCCTTTGGAGCAGCTGCAGCTGCTCTGTTCACAGAGGCCACCACTCCTGCAGCCCCCCTGCTAATAGAACTTTACCATACAAACCTAGTATACCCTTAACATAACAATCCAGCAACATTTTGAGGAGAGATATGTCAATTAGTCATTAACTAATTGGAGCTTTATACAACTAGATTGTAAACTTGGAGGTGAATATGAGGATCAGAGAATGGCTGAGTTTAGAAGAGACTGCTGAAGCTAATCCAAAACTGCTCAAGCCGGGTCACCTAAAGCGAGTTGCTCCAAATCATGTCCAAGAAAATATCTCCAAAGAGGAAATTCCACAGCATCTTTGAGCAACTTGTGCCAGTGCCCCAATACCTGCACAGTAGAGATGGGTGTTCAGATGGAACCTCTCATGTTTTCTTGTCTCTTATCCTGCCACCTGCACCAAATAACTGAACAATAAAAATACTAAATGATATAGACCCAATGAAATTTTCTGGAGTTTTCCCATTAAAGACTGTCTGCATGCAAATTAATACATAGAAATATGACAATTTATTAACATTCCTGAAATTTTAAGTGCTCTAAAAGCTTGCTTTCAGGAAAAGGATGGAATAATATGAGATTTCAGAAAGCTTGAATGTGCTCATTTTTGGAATTTTTGTCCCCAGGCAATTCTATGAAATGGTACATGCAAAAAAGAATTATAACTGTTATTGTTATTGTTATTATTATTATTATTATTATTTAATAAGGAAAATCTATCATGTGGATGCATTTGGATCTGTTTCTGTAAGCGGCCTTTGGATAACACGCAGAGAGGCACAGCAAAACTGTGCCTTGAAGAAAAAAGAAAACCATATTCAGTATTTTTAAGGCATCATTTTGATACCAGGTGACAATGGCTCCTTTCTAAAAGAGAAAGAGAGGGCTATTGTATTGGTGTTTCAATAGATATCAGCCCTCCTACAGTTGCAGACTCTAAAGCAATAGCTTCCATGGTACAATATGCTTCATGTTGTCAAAAATGCTGAAAATGACTAAATGTATCTCTGCGTGTTCCTTCTTACCCATGCTATTACCAAGTCATAGAGAGGGAGGACAAAGAGCAAATTCCATTCAAAGTAAAGAGGTGAGGTTGTTCAGTTCATTACTTTTACTATCACTGAGCATACTGTACGCCTTCTTCACAGTGGGCTTATTCCATCTTCAATGCAACACCACTGTGTACTGGCAGAAGTGTATTCACTTGCTGGGCTACAAAGCTATGCCAAGGGCTCTAGCACAAATCAGATTTATTTATCATAGCCAGCAGGTATGGAGGATTAACATTCCTCTATATTTTGAGTCTGAAAATGATAGAGTTGATTCAAAGAATGCCCTCAAAACTCACATTTTTCAAGCTGTAATGGGATACACACACATTTCTTTTGACTTTCTGTTGGCATAAAGTCCTAGATGGACAGTTAGATCACAGGAGTTGGGATGGGGAAATCAAATTAGCAGGATTCACTGACATTGCTCAGACTGTGTTGGTCTTTACCACAAAAATTTTTGACACGAACTTCTCAAACCAGTCTCATTCATCAGTTAAATATCTTAAAATAACATCACCACAATAAAATGTGTTTATGTTTATTTGTTCCTGATTTATGCTGATGGGGTAATTGTTTTCAATAGACTTAGTCTACAGTAAAAAAAAAAAAAAAAAACAAAAAAAAAACAGCACCATAATAAGTACAGATCTTTGTCTAATACAATGATCAACAATATGCCACTATAAAGTGTTTTCTAAATGGCTAACTATATCTTTTAGCCAGTGAGATCTCTTTCTGTCAAAATGTGAGATTACTACTGTAGTTTTGTAGCCATCTGATTTCTTTTGCTTTGCATTTCTCTGGACTGTTCAAGATTTAATATTTCATTTAAAAAACAGGACAACTGTTCCATAGCTGTTGATTATTGATTTTAATGATCATAAAATAATACGTAAATTTAATAAATGTATTCCAAGAACAGCAATAACTTAAGATGTGTTTTACAGTAATGGAAACTTTCTGAATTTCAAGTGTTCATATTTTGGAGTAATTTTTATTTGAATTTATTCAACAAAATATTTCATGACAGAATTGCATCATGTGAATTGATATCTTTGCCTGAAAATGTGGAAGTTGTGGTCATTTCCTGGAAGGATGCATTGGAAATATATAGGAATACACCCCAATACTGGAAAAGTCTCAGTGGAAATGTAATTAAAGAGAAGAATATCTAGTGAACTGGAACAGAAAATAAAGGACACAACTTTCGGTAAAAGAAGGAAAATGAGTGTACTCTTTGGTACCACTGTCAGCAGGGAAAGAATGTTAAGCTGAGATAAAGAGCCAGACTGCAAGTAATATAGATCAGCATTGATCTCAACAGATATAGGTCAAGTCACATTATTTTAAGTCCTGGTCCTAATCTGAAGTGAAAGTAGAATTACAGTTTTGAAGGATCTTGAATGAAACTGGGCCCCTTACACAAAGCCAGCCTCTAGACTCATGACATGCAAAGTAAATCTAATTCTCAACTTGCTGTTTAGAATCTTCCTATGGAGTTCTCATGAACAAATATTTTCAAATCCAAAAGCTCGCACAAAGGAAGGTGACAGAATAGCATCGATTACCACATGAGGGTCCTGTATCCACTCCTTTTCTTAGGTATTTAATATGTATAGAGCCAGAGAGAAGACAAATTTTTTCTTCTTTGTATATATACCATAAAATTTCACCACCTTGTCTTCACAGGTTCTGCAAAGTTCTTAGACAAGAATCAGACAGAAAGGAGAGGTTTATATTTCAGTTGAGAAATATATTGCACTATCCCAGAGTTTAGAAGTGATTGCTTTAGTACTTTGTACATCTTCCATCATTAATCAATCATTTCAACATGGTAACAACACATCTGACATTTTCTATGACACAAATTGTACATACAATTATCTGATCCTATCTGAGAAAAAAGCAAAACTACCCAGACTGACAAAAGAAAATATATTTGTGGGAGGAAAACCTTTACCATGTTTCCAGCAAAACACATCTATATGAGAAATACAGTGAATGGTAACAGATTGACAAAGCAAGGAATTACAATAATTAATATCTTTCAATTCCTGCTTTGCCCAAGTCGTAATGAAGACTTTTAGCAACATAATGAGTGCAATTATAATATAGAACTTTAACAGCAATAACAATTTTTATGATACTTCAAATACTAACCATCTTTAATCAACATATATAGTATTCACGCATTTATATTATTATACATATAATGCGATATAATTGCACTTTCAGTGGAAACTTCAATATTTTGAGCAAAAAGTGTTAAAATGTTTTCTGCTTGGATGACCATACAAATTAGCTTCAATTGCTTTTCTGTAGAATTCAGTAATGCAAAGTGAGGGGAAATAACTCATCAGAGAAGTTTCAGCAGAGAAACTAAGTTCAAGAAGTTCAGTTGATGTTAAAATCATTTCCAAAAGAGCCATGCTTATTCTATCTTTAATTTTGACTCTGTCCTTAAATTAGGATGAATATGAGTTACTTAAAGATTTCATAAGTAGTTAGTAAATTTTATGTATGCTTAGAAATCTGTTGTGTTAGAATTGATATTTCATTCAAAATCATGTAATGGATTAAATCAGTTAATCACAAAAATTGTAAGAATTATTTACATCAAAAAATAGTAAACAGAAACATTAAAAATATTTCTGAGGTTCAGAGATGCTTAAAAATAAAATATATTCTCAAAATGGGAATCTGAATTTGCAGAAAGAAATAGGTTCATATTTCAACATTAATTTACAACATTTAGAGAAATATTTAATGTATTTCGAAATATTCTTGACAGAATTATGACAATTCAGAATGTACTGTTTACTCTGCCAACACATTGGATCTCGAATAAACACCTTACTACTCAAAGTAGAGTTTTAAGTTATTAAGACAACTGCTTGAGAAAAAAAAAAAAAAAAAAAAAAAAAGAATTAACTCACACAGGATTTTTAAAGAAGACATACATTATCAAATTCACAGTTTGAAAAGTTAAGCATTGATATATATTACAAAAACATGCAAGAACTCGAGAAGGCTTTAAGGTTAGCATTTGTTCTTCCAGACACTTTTTCACTTAGTTTTCTTTTGGAGATTGAATAATAGTGAATATTCAGGTGCAACATCATTCTGGGCATTCAGGAAAATATGAAATATGTCTAGAATTTTTTGGGGGAAAAGGAGTAAAAGCAAAAAAACAGGTATACTGATTATTTGGTAGCAAAGGGCATCCACATACATGTTAGCCCATGAAGAGTACTCTAATTATGTTTATAGTTGGATGACTCAATAAGAGAAACAGACTGGGACTACAATATGCTCTCACTTTCACAAAACTTCTGTTTCCTTTTAATTTAACCCAGAAGTTTGAAAATAACTGTCTAGGCAATCCCTGTTTTCAATTGCCTATTAACTGTTTTCTTTTTGAAATGAATAGATGTCAGAGATGTGCTGGAGTAACTATTGACCTTTGAAGTCAAAAAGGCACAGTTATTACCATAAAGTCTAATTATCCCTTACAGGGACATTCACAATTGCTAACTTTGCTTTGAAGAAAATATAGTTCTTGGCTCTTAGTTAATGATGAGAGTAAGATTGCTACAGGGGCTGAATTAGAGCAGGTGACTAACTTTTGTTTTTCTACAACCTTGACAGGATTCAGCAACACATTGGAACAACTCTAGTTTCTTGAAGATGGAGACCCAAACACTCATCAACCATATTGCTAATTTTCACTTACATAGGGCACACATCTAAATTAATATCTGTCTCTGCCTCAATAATAACTTTGAATTAAGGAGCTGCATGTAATGAAAGAAAGCTTTTGTTTTCCCCTCACAGCTATTCATCCATATTTCAGGCACTGATGTTATCATAGTTAATGTCCAACTGAAGGATGCTGTATATTCATTACTGTATAAACATCTTTTCTAAATTGTGACCATTGAGAAGATTCAGGTAATTGTCTAAGATTGGAGACAATTATGATCTTCCCTGAAGTTTTTTTTCTTCTTAATGAATACACTACTTGATTGCAATGGACAGGCCTTTAAGAGCTAACATAAATCTTATGAACAGTTTTATTAATTATTTTTACCCTACTCATTGGATTTGTTAATTCACCACAGGCAATGATGACTAGTCATTAATCTTCCCCTTATTCCCAAGACTGTATTTTATTATTATTGACTTTTTTTGCCAATTAGGTATTATAATATTTTGCAAACTGACACAAGTGGTCTAATTATTAATTTAGTATTGAATTGAATACTGTGGGTTATGTTGGAAGAAATTCTGTAATTGTTTTGTTCTTTTACATATACAAGTTCAAGTAACTAACTAAGAGGTAGAATATTCTATGTATATGGACCCTGATTAGAGGAACACCTATGGCAAAGATTTTGGATAGCTGATAAGTGTAGTTAAAAGAACAGATGGACAGTGTAGAGAGATCAGTCATTCTGGGAGCAATTCCTGAATAGAGAAACATGATAGTAGACAGATAGATCTTGTCTCCAGTGGGGAGAATGGCAGATATTTTCACTTATTATCACCCAGAGAGATGGTGAATGTCCTGTCCCTGGAGACCTTCAAGGTCAGGCTCTGAGCAATCTGATCTATCTGTAGGTGTCCCTGTTTACTGCAGAGATGTTGGATCAAATGTTGTTTAAAGGACCCTTCCAACTCAAATGATTCTATGACTCTATGATAATATATTGGAACTTCATGTGTTCCACTTTGTACCAGTTATCCCTTGCCTTGTCTCTGGGCACCACTTAAAAGAGCTTGACCCCATCTTCTTGACACTCACCCTGTAGATATTAATAAGTGCCAACAAGTCTCAGTCTTCTCCAGGCTAAAACTTTCTCCCAGGTCTCTCAACCTTTCTTTGTAAGAGAGATGCTTCAGTTCATTCATCATCGTCATGGTACTTTTACTGGGCCAACACTCTCTAGTATGTCTACACATGCTTTGTACTGGGGAGCCCAGAATTGCACTTGGTACCCCAGGTGTGACCTCACCAGTGCTGAAAAGAACAGAAAGATAACCACCTTTGATCTGCTGGCAGCAGTCTTCATAATGCAGGCCAAGATACAAGTAGCTTTCTGTGACACAAGGCCACAGTGTTAGCATGTATTCTACTTGGCGTCCACCAGGACTCCACATTCTTTACTGTCTAGCTTCCAGCTGATCAATGCTGTCTGTACTTTGTCCAGAGTTATTCCTGTGCAGCTGTAGGACTTTTCACTTTTCCTTCTTGAACTTCATGAGGCTGCTGTCTACCCATTGATGCAGCCTGCTGAGATCCCTCTGGATAGCAGCACAACCTTCTGGCATATCAGCCACTCTTCCCAGCTTTGTATCATCAGCAAAGCTGCTGAGGATACAAGTGTGCCCCAGCACCAAGATCATTAATGAAGATGTTAAACAGAATTGGATTCAGTATTGGTATTAGTATATATAATCAGCAATGGTATTATGAAAAATTGCAGAGTATACTTTTATCTGAAAATAATTTACAGTAACAGTGAGCAGCAATGCTCAAAATTTCATCATACTGAAGAATGCAAATGAATGAACTCCAGTAGTAAAAAAATGAAGAAAAAACATAGTAGGAAAGATAATCTGCAGCCTTATTTAGTAACTTAAACTTTCCATTGAGGTAAGCTATTTATTTCAAATGACGTGTGTATGGATCCCTGAGGCTCTGAAGCCCCAGCTTATTTTTTGCTGGTAGATACTGACACATAAGGACTAACGAAAGTTGGGGAAAATGCAGAAGAGTGAAGAAATCAGAGGAGTGAGGCAAGGTACCTGTCAGGAAATAGTGCATGAACAAAAGCATCTTATAAAATCTACATTCAAGTACAATGCCTTTAGGAAATATGTCCTTAGCAAGCTCAATCCATTATAGCCTTATTGTTAATATAACTTCAGAAGTGTTTGCATGTAAAAGGTTGTATTTTCTGTCACCAGTATCCTCTAATAATTATAACCATTGCACTGTTGTTTTGTTGTTGTTGTTGTTGTTGTTGTTCATGTGATCTATGTTCCAGTTACACTTCAAAAATAAAGAGCTACTGGTGTTAGCAGAGCCAGACACCTCAGAAAGATTAATCTAAACAGATTCAAAAATCCAACCACGCCCGTGGATTATTTTTTTTCTAATTTTCTGTTATTAAAAAATGTTGTGCTTTAAGTATTATAACACTTGTTAGTTCACTAGAAGACTCTAATACCTTCCATAATAATAATCATACAATAATGATTTTGTGATGAAAAATCATATACCTGATGGGGAAATCTATGTCATTAGCTACCTAGAGACACATAAGCTTTTTCAAACTTAGTCCAACAGAGACGTCAATAAATATTAAATAAAATAATAATCAGCATTGATAATCTAATACATTCAGTTTTGGAGTAGGATCTATCAGCTGGTGAGGAACATGACTAATAATGTGATCCATATTACTATGTTTAAAAAGTCTTATCATATGGAAAAGAAAAGGAAGAAGAGACAGCAAAGTAGAGGAAGATAACATTGGTGAGAAACACAGAGAAATGGAAATAGTCATACTCCTTCCATGCTCATAATCTCAAAGGAATAACTTGACCTAATTTATTCTGTATTGCAAAGTGCAATACACAGTTCTGCAACTGCTCCCAGGTCTGAAGACCTAGGCAACATCTGTAAATTAGGTAACCTGAGAGGCAAATGTCTTCTTAACCAGCATATTTAATCTGAGGTTAATATTTTTGTCTGTTTCTAATGCATACGTTTAGATAGTTTGCATAGGTACACATCTGGGAAGTGAAAGATATCATATTACAGATTATATCTCTTTCTGTTCTTTCTAGCCATAACATCTAGTGTGATATGAATTCAAGACCACACTCTATACATTCTTGCTAATATCCACTTGCAGAAGATGGTATCCATACCTATAGCATTTCCCACAAAGAAGATTTAATAATATAGAGTTTCTTATAAAATTTATTACAGTTAGCTGTAACCAATTAATATAATGGTTTTCAGTGAAATCCAGGGTGATTTGTCATTGGAAAGAGATACTGCAAAAGATGGGCCAAAATCTTAATTCACTGAACAGAAGAAATAGTTCTCTTGATCATACCACCCGATCCTTTGCAGTCACAACTTAACCTAAAAGACCTCATTGCTATACCACCAGGGCATTTATGATTGAATGTTACCATCTGGCAAGTATATGTTTTTTCTCTGCTGCCTTGCCTCCACCATCCCCAGAACTGTATCTAACAGTCTGACTTGCATTTCACTACAGAGGCTGGCAAGATTTTAAGCTTTAGCTATTTGCTCTACATCTTCATCAGTCAGCGTGTCTTGCCCCTAACTGGTGCATCTGAAGCATGAAAATATTAATGTAAATGCAAGTTGATGACTGGCTTAAGTTCATATGTCAAGTTATATACTAATGCAGTTTCTGAAGAGATAGCCACCAGAAGAAGGAATAAGGAAAAGCTGGAAGTAATAAGCTATTCAGCTAACCTGACTCTGTGATTACATGATTACATATGAATACATGATTATCAGCCTCATAAACCTCTTCTACAGAAACAAGATAAAAAGCTGCCTTTGCCCATGCAAACAATGTTCTGTAGCAGTGTCAGAAATGTGTCTTTGTTTTACTGTGATATGTATTTGAACCCAATTTAAAGACAATTACTGTTTCAGCTACATGTAGTACTATAAAGTAATTTAATGAAATTTTAAAGCAAGAAAAAATGTGCTCATCAGTATCAAAAGTGTTTTCCTCAGTCCACAGCATTCTTCTTCTTTGAACATCAACATATAATGAGTAGTAATTTAGGATGAAAATATTTTGTGAAGATCAGTACAATATTATTTCAGCCTCAAAAAATAACATAGAACAGCTATGAAAATTATTTACAAGCTGATGCCTGGTCTGATAATGCCTATCATCTTGGCTGTGCCCACACAACTCAAAATTTTTTGCATAGATTTCAGCATTTAACAATCTCAGTAGTTTTATATATCCAGAGATGGCTTGCACAGTTTTGTGATACTGGCTCCCTGCAGTACAGTATCATTGCAAACACATACCAGGACAGCATAAATATATCTGTACACCACTTTTCTCCTGGTGTATCATATGGCTTTGTCCTCATCAGACTTATGTAAGAATATGTCCAATATTAAGATCTCTTTTGAACTTTTTTCATTCTTCATCCACTCAATAGTGTTAGTCCCCTTTTCAAGTCAAGTGGATATGGCAGTGCAGTATTGTATTTCATTTTATACTGTCGTCTGTGGCATTCCATAATTGTTACCTGTTTTGTGGACAGATGATTATAGTTGTCAGGAATGATGGCTTGTAGTGATCCACAATAATCCGATTGCATTAACTCCTGATAACACAGCTAGCTCATAATATATCATATCTGTAACAACAGTCTTTGATTTATTCAGTTCTCTTCTGCTGTATGCTATCATGAAAATGACAAAACAGAATAAGAAACATACCAATTTGTAGTGCCTTGTTTGGTCCGTGAACTGGTGACGTTGATGCAAGCTATTTACTTCTATAGATTCCTTATTATTTTAGTGTATGTTTAAATTGCTATTTTTCCCTAGATTTAAAGACACCCATAGAAACATCTTATTTTCAGACTACCCTGCACTCTTTCCATCAAATTTGACGTTATAAATGTTTGAACATAAAAATCAATTGCATGCTACGTCTAGAGCTTTTCTTAGTCCACAGAGCTACCATAATTCATAGTTATAAGTCAAGCCATGTAAAACCATTTAAAATGACTAAGATAGAACCCTCTATAAAACTGCCATAATCCATCCCTGCAGATTATGTCAGTGTATATTTTATTTAACATATGGATGTCTATACAATCTTGCATCAGAATATTTTGGAAATGAGATTTACTGCACACTTAAGAGATGAACTTCAACATCCAGTAGAATTTTTAAACATACTTTTTATGTGGATCAGCCAGTTATATATAACCCTCTATAAAAATTATTGTGTATATTCCACAGCAATTAAACTACAAAGAATAAATTTCTCGTAAAAACATCTAGTCACTCTTAAAGTGCATTACTTAAAGTTACTTGGAAAGCCAAATATACATTAAAATCTAAAAGGTCAATACTTAACTTTAGCAGTTCATATGAAAGCTATGAATAAATTGCTTACTTCACTCTTTTGTTGCCTTCATTGTTACAGTTACATGCAGAGTTCCAGAATTTTGTCTTTCTGTTTCCTACTTGTTTATTGAGGTCTGTGTGGACATTTGGTTTCATTAACGATACTGCTGATTAATAACTTCAATTTTGGCAAAAGCTTAAAACCAAGCAATTTTCTTTCCCTTCTGAGCAGTAGCTCAGAGATTTGTAGTTATCAACACAGTGACTGACTATAACAAATATTTTGTGCATCCCTTTGGAAGTAAGAGTGAAAGAATACAGCTCCTTTGATAGGTGCCATCACTTAGCCTCTGTCTTTGTCCTTCAAAGTACACGTCACAAGAGGCAAAAAAATATTAAAGTCTCTGAGGTTTTTCTTTTCAAATGTAAAAAAGATTCCATTTATCTTCAGAGAACACTTTTTTCTTTTTTCTTTTACTAAATTATTTCTTTTCCTGGGGGAAATCAAACTAATTTTCTTTAAAATAAATAGCATACTATATTAGATTTCATTATTATTTTTTTAATTCATTTTTCCTTTATAAGAACTTGTTTAATCAAATATGTGGAAGTGATGGAGGATTATGCTAACCTATAACCTTGTAATTATTTTAAGGTTTTTGCACCTACCTATGACTATTTTCTTAATTCCTCAGTGCAGCATCTTTACAAAAAGGCTATTATGGCAAAGAGCTTGACGGCACTGTGACTACTCCTAATGTTTATTCATAAGCTTTTCCTTTTCCTTTTCAAATGAATTTATATGGTCTGTCTAGGAATCCTTGTATGTAAAATTACATTTCCATAGGCTTCTTCATAATAATAGTCTGCCGCAATACAACTGTGTACGCTTGAAGGCAAGGCCAAAGGGAACTAGATGACTGGGCTTACAGGAAGCCCATGAAATTCAACAAGAACAAATGCCAAGTGCTGCCTCAGGTAGCAGAGCCCCTGCAATGACACTGTCTAGGACTGTAGGGGCTCTGTGGGAAAAGCCATGAGGTGGTGGTGGCCACTGAACTGAACATGAGTCCATGGTATGTCCCAGCACCAAAGATACCCAACAACTCCTGAGCTCTATTAACAAGGGCATGGTTTGTTGCTGGAAGGAAGGGATTATCCTCCTCCTTGTGGCACTGATCAAACCACATCCAGAAACTATATTCAGACTTCGGCCCACAGTGTAGCAAAGACATGGACAAATTGGAGAGAGCTTAGCAGAGCATCCTCAAGGTGGCAAGGCATGGAGCGTTTGCTCTTTGAGGTCAGGTTGGGGGAGCTGGACTGGGTCCATTAGCTGTGCATTTTCACCAGCAATAAACAGGAGTCTGTATGCTGTGCTCATAAAAATCTGCACCAGCAGCGGTGACCCACTGTCACTACTGGCACTGTGGAAACACCACTCACCTTCTCTCTGTGTTCATATCCACTGTTTGGTCTTCAGAAATATTCAGCAATTGATGATGAATGTCAGTGAGTGTGATTTTTTCCACATGGAGGAATTCAACAATGCACTTTGCTTCATCTGCTCTTCCATGTCAGATGCCAATTTGTCAGACTACTGTTCTGCTGCCTTCTGTCACACAGCAACAAAATGTAATGGGATATTGGTGGGAAGGTTCACTCTCTACTGCCATACCACCAACATCTGCCTCTGACATTGTGGGCCAACATAATAAAACAGGAGGCATTACTTTCAGAGCTGCCATTGTAAATTACACTTCATTGATAAACATGCAGAAAGCTCCAACTTGTTTTTTAAAAATAAAAACAATGGTAGAATACAAGTCATACAGATCATGTTCAAAACACTAATTTCAGCTGAAAGTGGTGAGTGAGTTTCTTCGAAGCTGGGAAATCCAGTCAGTACTGTATTTCAATAACAAAAGGTGAATGCCAGGAGTACATGAGGCTTGATCAGCTTACTTAGTTAGTGTGCATGGCTAGAGCATATCATGAAATCTCCCTTCTGTGAGGATTCTCTCTTACAAGTGCATATTTTGCAGTAGGAAACTACAGAGTATATGCTGAATATCAGTACTTAACATGACATAAGCCAGGTTGCCTGAATCCAGGTGGATGATACAGATGACAGCACCTCTTGGAAGCACATAATTATGCTCGTTGTTTGGGGGTCTTTGGGTATTTAGAAAACGTAGGAATAGAGGTAAATAACTGTAGCTGGAGAGTTTCCTCTAGCAGTGAATAAAGTGTTACAGGTATATCTGGATATGTGTGCATGGGGTCAGGGGAGGAGAAACGAGTCTATGTAATTACATTTCCACTACAAAAATCTGATAAAACATCAATTTGAATAAAAGTAAATAATTTATTCATTTATTTTTGTATTTTCCCACTAAACTTTAACATCTCTTACGCTCAGTTAATTCTATTTATCTTGGTACACAATAAGAAATCAGAGGAGAGCACACTTGGTAAAAAAAGAAAATAAAGGTACAAATGGAAAAGACCTGTGCATTACATCTATTCATTACTTCTTTTTCTACTGGTTGTATAATTCTTTACACCCCTGCATTTTACTAAGTGAAAAGGAGTGAAATACAGTGAAAAATATTCTACTTATCCCTGGCACTAAAATCCCTGCAAATTTTATTTGCTCAATATAACATTCCAACCTAGCTCATTTCTCTAGAGTAAACTTAATAATAGATTTTTTTTCTTATTCTACATGCATTTTACAGTATAGGCAATACAGTTCATGCAGGATCTCTTTTTTTTTTATTTGATAATAACTACTCTTGTATTCAGTATTCTTATTCATTTTAGCTTAACATGATGTAGCATTTACTGAAGAGATTGTACATATTTTCATATAAACATTTCTAATTATGACTATGGATAGATGTTTTTTAAGCCTAGAAATTCTTATAAATTCGTTTTTTTTTTTTTCTCTCTCTCTCTCCCCCCCCCCCCCAAAAGTAAGAATTCTATGCATTTAAAGACTGGCTATTTTTTTTTTTTCTTATATACTTTTTTGTTTCCTGCATGAAATTTTACTTCTGCAGTATTAAGACTTCTATTTGGTTTTCTACAGCTGATAGCAGATGGTATTATTAAATGATGTGCTTCTTAGAAACCATATAGTACTAGATCAAACGGTTGACAAAAAAGAAACATAACCATTTTTCAGACAATATGGATGAAGTTTGAATATGCATGTATAGATAGAAAATGCTGCTAAGTTTATTTTCAGTTAATGGAAATTAGGTTTCAATTTCAGATTTTCCTGTGCTTCCTACTGTGTCTTTCTTTTTCTCCACAAGATGCTTTCTAAGTCCTCTACTTTGCTTCACTGCAGATGCCATAAATCAGTGCACAACAGACAAGAAGCCATTTCATATATAATGTATCTGTTTGAGTGTGCAAGTCTTTCTATGTTTTCACTTAAGTGATTAATACATATTTGATCTGAAGTACATTAGTTTGTGTAAAAGTAATCTCAAGTGTCATTAGTACATGCATTTTTTATTGCATTTTTCTACAGCGGAATTCTGAGGTAATTTAAACAGGAGGACCATATCACTTCCTTCATTTTACAATGAGGAAAAAAGAAATGTCTTCAAGGGAAGAGACATACCACAAACTTAGAATTAAATAATGAAAAATACCTCAAAACCTATATTGAGGACCTGGTTTTCCACTCTCTAACACAATCTACATTGTAGATTTCTAAATTCACTATGTGTGTTCCTGTTTGGCCTGAAAGATTGAAAGACACCTATTCCTATCCTAAACTATCTATTATAGACACACAAGGGCAGATGTCCTACTTAGAATTCCAATGCAATACATGAAACTTCTGAGTTCACTTTCTGAAAGAAATCTCACTAGTTTGAGCACCTGGCACTGGCAAATCAAGATCCCATTCTAGGTCAGAAAAGGCCCAGGAGGACACCACAAGAGCCAGACATAAAATAATCACAGCACCAAAGCAGAGAATCATAGAATCATAGAAAGTTTAGGGTTGGAAAGGACCTCCAAGATCATCTAGTTTCAACCACCTTGCCATAGACAGGGTTGCCACCCAGTAGATCAGGCTGTCCAGGGCACCTTGTCCAGGGACAAGGCACTCACAGCTTCTCTGGGCAGCCTGTTCTAATACCTCACCACACTCTGAATAAAAAATTTCCTCCTAATATTTAGTCTAAATCCATGTTCCTACTCATTTCTTCAGACCCAGTCACTGGACTGCCATCAGTTCAGAAGTGATCAAGCAAAGATAATAACTTCAGGCTGGTGATTACAGCAGCCAATTGAGACATACAGATCTGTTTCTTATCCTTACCATCAGGATTATTTCAGTGACAGTCTAGCATGAAGTCCAGAATTTCTACTGGGATCAGGTGAAGAGCCTCCATTGTGAGTGAGGACCACTTCATAACTCTGATATTCCTGGCCTGACAGTGACCTGATTTTAACAGGACAGAGGAAAACTCTCTGGACTTCTGATGGAAAAAATGCTTTGCTTTGTTGGTGTTAATCAAATCTATGCATAAACTCAAATAGGTTATACTACAGTCTTCTCATTTCTTCAGAGGACAAAGACTAGTCTTGTATGCAAACACTGAAAAAAATATATATTGTGACCATATTTTTGTAAATGAAAATATTCCTTTAAGTACTCTATTCCATTAGTGTCTGTCCCCAGAAGTAGGTTGGCTGACCTAGATCACCAGTGTATGCAGGCACTCAGAATATACTTTTCATTCTCTAAATACTAGACTGAAAATCAGTAGACACCTACTGAGATGGGCTGAGACATATTATAGACATCTATTCTATCCATTGACCCCATACTGATCTTTCCTTGGAATATGAACTTTACTCTGTCCATGCTATATGAAGCACATAAAAAATAGGTACATGTGTTACCTTAGACAGAAACATTCTTTCACACACAATTTCAGTGCTTTCCAATCATATAAATCAGATATCAATATTAGTTTAGTCATTCAGAAAAGAATAATAATAAAAAAACAAACAAACACACAAACAAAAAAAAAACCCACACAGCTCTAAATATGTGTGGTTCCTAGACCTTGTTATCATTTGGCAGTACCAAAACAGCTACAAATAAAATCCAATAAACCTATTCCAATTCTTAACCCTCAGGCATAAATTAAGGGGATAATTTCTGTTGATATTACTCTGAATACTACTAAAAGTAGTAATGAGAAATTTGAAAGTTTCTGATAGCAGTTTGGAAGGCTCTACTGCTCTTATTACTCTGCATTACCATGATTTTTCAATTCTTACTTTTGAAGTGGTTGTAAATTCATTACATTATCATATCTCTGAAAACTATAAAAATATTTGCTGTCTTAGTGGTGTGATTTATAGGTTCCACAAGCAGCACAATTTCTGCAGGACTTTGGAGTCTTTGAATGACTGTAGAAGTCATTAGAGGTATAAGGAAGGTATTAATTAAATGGTTTTAGCTTTTTCCAAAGAAAGTGTGGTGAAATGACCTCAGAATTTTTTCATGGCAGCACTGAACTCAGAGAACTGTGTGATTACAACTGTCTTCAATTTATTTAATGTGTCGTAGTTGTCATGTAAAACTTTCCAAATACATCAATATTTGTTAGAAGTAGCACCAATTTTAATGGATTTCTGTCAATATTTTTAGTAGCATTTAACAGATCTCTTATAGTTTTTCATGTTGCATTTAAAAGAACATCACAGAAACATACATTTTAAACCTATTATTTTGCTACTGCTAAACAACTAAAGCCATTACAAGTCACAGTGCTTCCAGACTTATATAGCTTTTCAAACAGTTAAACTATTTTAGGAACTTTATTTTTCAAACATTAACAGACTTGATAACATTGTCTGAAGCTGACAAGTAGGTGACACCTTAGTATAGATTTTGGAAGCTAACAGTGGACTGCTGTTTGAAATCTAGAAAAAAAAAATGATTAATCATCAGAATATTTTTTAGGTATATGTTACTATTACTTTAGCCTAAAAAAAGCTAAAGGTTGATATGATCCACAAATACAACATTCACAGGACAGTGCTTCCAGCAACCCTATGAAATTAATTTTTTTTTCATCTTATTTATTCTCTGTTTATGAATAGCATGATTAATAATTTAGTAGAATTCTTTTTAAGATTTTTTTTCAGTCTTGACTTTATGTGTACTAGTTGCTTTATATAAGTAATCAGTATGGAACAGCTTTCTTAATGGATTGAAAAAAATACTAATACATGCTTTCATTAAAAAATAAAAATAATAATAATAAAAAGAAACAAACAACCCTAGCAGTATTAATAGCAAAATCATAGACTCAATCAATTTCAGAAGAAATTCTCACCATTTGTCATTTTTGTCTTAGTATTTGAGTACACAAGGGAAATCCCATAACCTGAAAAGATGTGCAATGCAAAATGTTATTATACAACATTATGAACATGACTTAATTTGACTGAATTATGTGCGATGACTCACTTGCTATAAACTGTCTTCAACCTGTACCAGAATAGCTATTTTCAGGGAATCTGAAGGGACTTGTGACCAGAAAATCAAAAAATGTAACACACAATCATTACAATGCACATTTAAAATTACCACTTTCTTTCAATGCCTTCTGCTCATATATAAATGACAGATGTCTCACTTCAAAGACAAAGAAATAAACCTTCCTCAGTAGCTTCCACACTACTCCCCTCCAACCATGTCAATCAGCATGCCCTAGTTTTGTCTAATGCTGAGTACTAATATTTTATCTTGTTAGCAGATGTTGGAGTTTCACTGCATGTGCCTGGTACTATTTATAATGAGTCCTCTTCCCAGCATGGATAGGCTCTTGGCTCTAAAACAACTTTCAGTACAATCCCGGTGTTTCCTTCCTGTGAAAAGCACACAGAAATCTGTGTGATCATACTGAGAAACTGTGATACTTTTCACCTTTGCTTATTTTTTTCTGAGTGTGTGTACTCCAGACAGACGGAAAACAAAAATCCAGCCTATTGAGCTGACTGCACGTGACTATGGTTCAGTCCATGGGATGTCACCATTTTCACTCAAGGCAGTTTTGTGGGTCACAGGGTGCTATGCAGAAGTTCTAGACTTGAAATGACTGTGGATGTGGAAGTTTTAAATAAAATTGTTCTTTCCTGGCACTCTATCAGACCTGGACACACAAGCTCTTTGAGAAGAGCTGCTGGAAGATGTTCACCTCACATATTCATGTCATATGTTGGAGGCTTAACTTATTATCCACATACGGAAAATCCCACAGTCTACAGGCAGGGAAACATGCCCTGAATAAAACAAAAACCTAGTTACAGAGTAATGTTCATAAATTTTACCACCAGATAGTGTTCCAAGGATAGAGAACAATGAGACCAGACATTCTGAGGACATTTTGGTGTAATGTTAAAGGTCCGTGACACTGATCTCTAAACCTGGTACAGTATTAGAAAGCTCACGACCTCCCCTTGTAGCAGTAATCCCAAACTGATGAGCCCTGCTGAAAGGATAATGCAGCTAAGTTGTTCTCAGGCACTTTGCATGTTGCCATTCTGGCCTACATCAACTCACACATTTGAGATGAAGCTTGCCTTAACAGTTCTTTATCCCTCCTTTGCTCTTTTTTTTTTTTTTTTGTGTGTGTGTGTGTGTGTGTGTGTGTGTGTGTGATTTTATACAATGCTGTGTCAAGTAGGTCCTACAGCTATCCTGAAATCCAGAATTTAGGTAATTCAGCAGCCAAAGGGATGAGGCCCTCAGCAATTTCTTGGCATTACTGTGGAAAACTGACTTTGTAGACACATAGAGGAGGCCTGCATCATATGCACTAGATACCTAAACACATCTGATCTTAACTTGAACAGATTCACCTACTTGGAATAGGAGTATCTAATCTCAGTTAGGTACATTTAGAAATTATAAGGCTTCTTAGTCTCTTTTCCTTCTCTGCCTTAGAAAATAGTTTCTATTTCAAAATAGAAAAGGGAAATAATAGTAATAAGAATATATATATATATATGTACAGATATATTTACAAAACAAGAGATGCACAGTGCAATTGCTTACCACTCTCCCATCAATGTCCAGCCAGTCCCCCAGCCGTGGCTGCCTCCCCTGGCCAATTCCTTCCAATTTTATAGTTTTCACTTGATGTCATATGGTATGGAATGTCCTTTTGTCCAGTTTAGGTCAGCTGTCCTGGTTCTGTCTCCTCCTGGCTCCTACTGCACTGCCAATCCCCTCATTAGCAGGACAGTACAAGAAGCTGAGAAACTGAAAAGTCCTTGATTCTGTGAGGCACTGCTCAGCAACAACTAAGGCACTGGTGTGTTACCAATGTCATTTTTCTCCTAAAGCCACAACATCATACCAGACACTATGAAGAAAATCCACCTGCTGAAACCAGAACACAAGGAGTATAGTGGGCTAATTTCTTCAGTATGTGACCTCCAGGTTTTTAGAAGATCTCACTGATTTAAGTAGTACTGAGGTTACTCCATAAGCCATTCAAGAATAAACAGCTTTGTAGAAATGTCTAGCAGCTTTGACATTGTCAACAGATGCAGTAACATCATCAGTTAACTTATATGAAGTTACTCAGCTGCTTTGATTTACAGCACATATTTCAGCATAGCAGAAGGTCAGGCAAGTCACAGTAGTATCTAGAGACAGATTAAACTCAACCTGAGTTAGTATAGAGACCAGTTTTCACCCAGCCTGCTTCAGAAGAACTATCCCATAAAATGAAACAGTTCTAGAAACTGCCCTCTGTAATCATTCAGGCAGGCTTCACAGGTAGTATTTACACCATGATGCAGAAAACAGGAAGACAGATAATACTTCAGCTTCTTTAATTACAAGATCTGAAATTGAAAATTTCCATAATTATCACAGGAGGTTGTGCCTTATCTTGCCTCTTGAGGCCTTTTTCATCTTATTTTCTCCCCCTTCTGAGAAGGAAGACAGAGACATAGTGGTGCTGAGCTATATACAAGTGTGACACCACCACAGGGCCTCTAAAAATGGCTACTCTGTATGTGCAGGGTATCACATGCTTTGTAGAGGTGCCAGACCTTCCAGCTTTGGATCTGATTGTTTCTATATCTGCAGGGATTGGCTATAAGTTCCACTTCAGATTAATTTTTTTTACCTCTTAATGAATATCTTATTCAGTAAACCTTGTCTTTCACTTCCTTTCTATTTCACTAAAAGATCCTTACTTTTTCCAACATCATTATGACCGTTTTCAAGCAACATCACAGCATTTATGCAGTCACCCCGTGAATCTATGCACGTTACACTTTAATAAAGAAATAATTGCCTCTTCTTCTCCTAGTGCACTCAGTAAAATAACACTATGAAAGGCACAAGCACACTGACTTCTGAGATCATGCTTCTTTACCAAGTTTCAAAAAAGTAGATAATATGAGCTTGTGGATTGCTAGTTGTAAAGGGTTTTCTACATTAGTCCCCTGTGGACCTTACCTGAGATGAGGTCCCTAAGATGCTTTGTAAAAAGTAACGTGCAAAAGATTTTTAGATTCTGATTCATGGCATCTCATGATATTTATCCTAAAATATATCAGACTGTGATGCAATCTGGTGCAATCTTTGTCTGCTCATCTTCTTTCACTAAAAACAGGAGGATGACAAGTGCAGCTTTAGATTTGGTTAAAGTGAAACTAGATGTATGACTGAAATAATGCACATCAAAACCATTGTATTAGCTTTCACATATTCAGGTTATTTATACCAGAGATGAAGATAAATTATGAAAAAAAAAATTGAAGATAACTTAATCTCATTACTTCTTAAACACTGCTGCATCCAAAAAATGTGAAATGGGCTGAAGTTTATTATTTGACTTTATCAAAATTATTTAATATCTTCTGAGAAGCAAAAAGAAAAAATGATTTGAAATATCTACAATTTTTTTTCTCTTCAATTGGTATTTTAATCTTTTTAACCAATAAGAAATTGAAATACTATTCCCACTTGTTCTTTTCTGTGCTTCTGCTTTCTTCTTGTCCCATTAAATGCATAACAGATTTAAGATATATACACAAATAGAATAAGATAATGTTTTTGTCTACTACACCACAGAAGAATCTCAGGAGTGCCTGAGAAGACAAGAAAACTACAGAAAACTAACATATTTCCAGTAGATCAGTACACAATTGATGCTAACACAGCAAGTTGGAATTAATGGACAGAGCAGTTTTATAATAATGTGTTCAATTTAAAAAACAGCAGATCCATTTTTTTTGTACAATAATCAAACACAGGACACTCAGCCTTGAAACCAATATAGCTATATCTGAATATTAAAAAAAAAAAAATCCATTCAAGTGAAATTAATTACTTCCACACGGCCAAGGGGAACCAGATAATGGAGCTCTTGGGATCAGTTCCACTTCTGGAAGAAAAAAATTCCCACTTGTTAATGCAGGCTGAGTGGTATTTTTCACGTGGACTGCTTTGAGCAGTTCTGCAACCTAATGAGGCACTCTTGTCAAATGGATAGTGATGGGCAGTTCTGAAGAAAAAAAAAAAAAAGGAGGCTTTGTACACCTGAAATTTAAGCTTGAAGCATTCTTATAACCGCAGTGGTTGCAAGTGACTAAAAGTTGGCAGATTCATTTATTCTGCTTCATTCTTTTTATATTCTCTGGAGAACAGTAGAAGTGATGTTCAATTTAGTCTATGTGGGAACATGCTTTAAAATCTTAGACAAGAAAAAAAGGCTAGAGGGGCAGGCCAGGACTGTGATGTATAGACACAAGAAAACCTTCAAACTGAGAAACAGCTTACAGCAAGAGTGGGGTTGGTCTCTTCTCACTGGTGACAGTTGACAGGATGAGGGGAAATGGCCTTAAGTTGCACCAGGGTAAGTTCAGTTTGGATATCAGGAAAAACTTCTTTACAGAAAGGGTTGTTAAGCACTGGAATAGGCTCCCCAGGGACGTAGTCAAGTCACCACCCCTGGATGTGTTTAAAAACCTTTTGGATGTGGTGCTCAGGGACATGATTTAGCAGAGGGTTGTTAGAGTTAGGGTAGTATGGTTAGGTCATGGTTGGACTCGATGATCTTTAAGGTCTTTTCCAACCTGACCAATTCTGTGATTCTATGAAATGTTCTCCCAGTGTTTACTCCAATCCCTAAATAAATAAATTTTATAAAACTCATCACACTTTTACCTTTTCTTTGCACTCCTGCTCCCTTTGTCTCTAAAACAGACACATCTTGTATGTGTCTTTTGGTCACAGTCAGTGTGACCTGGATAGGTAGACTGAATTTGCTTTCCAGATCACAGCTACCCTGTTCAAAGTCCAAGCAGAATTGCTGAGTGATTACCCGCATCTGGCAGTAAAGACACATTCACAGCTCTGCCTCTCTTCCCAGGGTAGTCTGTGCAATGAAGCACTCAGTATTATCTCTGCTTCAGGCATATACACTTGTAGCTGGCTCCTCAGTAAGCATCTCCTGTAAATGCAGGACCAGGGAAATAATTTCTGAGTAGAACTGGGATTTTTATGGCTTCTGGAACACAGTGCGAAGAGGTTACTGAGCATCTGGTTCTTAATCTGTAACCATCAGTCAGCTGTTGATTCTTCTTGAATGTATCCATAAGCTTCAGTTCTTCATGTAAATGAGAATAATATTACCTATTCATAAGTGTGCCAAGATGTCTACTCAAATACTGTATGCCTTGTGAAATGCAATATATATGAAAGAATTTCAATCTGGGACCCTCCCCAATTCTTACTTAATGCAGTAGTATTTTAAAAAGGATCTGAAAACTGTAGAAAAACTTTAAAACACTAAGTAAGTAGTTAAGATATTAAAAGCACTAGTAACACAACACATAAGTAGTTCAAAGAGCAATTGAAAGAAATAAAAATACAAAATTTGATGCTTGTGATAACTGGAAAAGTGTTGAAGTTCAAATCAGAGTTGAAAAAAATAGAATAACAAGGAAAATTTTCAAAGTTAATCTTTGAGTTTCTTTGTTCAGAACAATTTATGCAATGTCAGACTAAGTGTTATAGTACCTAAAAGTTTGGCTGTTGATATTTAAAAAATGCCTAGCTTCCATGATGTTAGATATTTTCTGAAAGAATATTTCTTTGATTTTATTTCTTTGCTCTTCAGTGTCATCAAAATTCAGCAATGAAGCAGCAATGAATTTGGGTGAATCCATCAGAGCTCTTAAATCCTCTTAAAGCCTGGAAAAGCATGTGATATATTTTATCAGAAAGAGTATAAAATTTCTGTCTTTTATTGCTCAGTGTTGAGAAGGCAAGAAGACAAATATGTGGCAATCATAATGCGGTTCAGATTTGATCCTCACTGTTGTGTGAGCAGACACAATAGTGATAAAAAGATGGGCTCCACAGAATAAATAGGAAACTAATATGAAATGAATATGCAAACAATTTTACTTTTACTAGATCTGAAACATGGCAACATTTTCCTTCTTTGAGGTACTTTAAGGAAACAAAGACTGCTACGGATAAATATTATAAAAGAACCTGAACAGAATAGATATAGACAAGGAAAAAATAAAGCTGAATATTTCAGGTGGAAAGAGAAACTATTGTCTAAAATCTATAAAATAGAATTCTGAGTTTTAGAAACTCCCCAAATTGATGTTATGTTTGAAAACATCATCACCCTTGATCAGTGTTCAAATTGGAGTTTAATTCTGTCATCTTTGTGCTGATTTTATAATGTTATGCTGAGTTCCAGAGTTAAAATAAGAAGCTGGAAGAAATGATCTTATATGCCTGTTTCTATTTATTTTATTTTTAATAAGGAAGAGATCTTTCTCTATTCCACTGGAAACACTGCAGCCATAAACAAATGTAAAGAAAGGACACATCTTTGAATTTGTACTTGACCATTTCTGTTATGAAGATGTGCTATATTAACTAGTGAGTCCAACCAGAAATGTGCCTCTGTTTTACTTTTAAGAGACCCTTTGAACAAAACTCATAAATATACTCATTCATGTATAGGCATGTTTAATCACATATTAGAGATGTGTTACTTCTCCTTTTCAGTTAAAAACTTGAATATATGGGAATTGATCTGGACTTTTCATTGTTATCAAAATATTATTTAATTCCTTGCATATGTTCTTAGTTTTTCCATTACAGCAGTATAGAACAGATTTTACCCTATTGAAAAGCTTTGAGATTTTTAAATCGTTTTTATTCTGAGGCTGAAAAAGTGAAATTTTCAGGCTTTAAAGCAATTTCTTTCAAAATTTCTCAGGAAGCAACAAAAACAAGAAGAGAAAACCAAACCCTACTTTTAGTGTGCCTTTTTTTTTTTTTTCATTTTATATTCTAAAACATCAGATATTGAGAGAAGCTAATAATCATTCCTGTCACTAAAATCAATTCTTGAAAATGAAAGTAAATTAAGGAGACTAAATATGCATTGCTGTTGAAAATAAAGAAAACATTCTACAGGACATACATTTCATAAAAGTCCTTTTGTATTTGTACTTTAATTTATTTTATTTTGGAATAAAATTATAAAGAAAATTATAAGAATTTGTTAAAAATAAGATCTTGAGAAAAATTCTAAAGAACTGTTCCTTTAACAAAAGATTTCTATTACCTTGTCTTGGTCATTAATATATTGATTTATATACTACTTCTATGTTTACAGCATCAGGGTTAAAATGATCTTATAATTATCAAACTCCTTACTCCAGTGTCCTTGACAATGTACTTTTTGTCATTGCCCATCTCTGGGAATAATTTTATTCAAGTGTAAGAAATTAACACATGAAACGCTTTCACTACATTTTACCTGTTTAGTAAAAGTGTTGTAGTAGGCATTTGATGGGGATATGTGATGTACAGGACAGGCCTGAGAGGGTGCTATCGTGTTCTGACATACTGACCTTACTGTCAAATAAACAAGATAAGAAGAAGAACGCAAAGGAATGAGGAGACAATATGAGCCAATAAGGAAAAGGGTTAATATCCAGTGCGAACAAATCAGAGTAAGACACGATGGTACGATTAAGTAAAGGTATATAAGCTGTGCATAGTAGTGAATAAAATGCCATTTTACTGCTCATCATATTGGTGAATGTTTGCAGTCATTTGGCCCTGACCAGGTAATTGGTCATTGTGCGCTGGGGCTAACACAGGAGGCTAGCATCACAGTTGCAGAGGGCAACAGTAGAAGTAAAGGCTTTCTTTTGTTTCTAAGTCAATTCATCACCTCTTTAATTTTTGATCCCAGTAAAGTTCCAAATTATCTCTCTCATGAGCCTGGCTCTCTTCCACTTGTACCATGAATTTACCAACATTTCTAAGAAACTTTGCAGGCAAGCTTCTTGCTATTATAGAACATTTCAGAATTCATGTGTTCATTATCAGTCCATAGAGGATACTTGTACTTTGCGCTGTACAACTGCCAGGGAGACACAACCTGCTTATTTGCAGTACTCCAAGGAATGCAATTATGACCTAGGCATTTGTTGAAGTATTCCCATACCTCGCTTGTTTGAAAATAACTTCCCAAAGAATGATCTCTTACCAGGCTCTTGTCTTCAAATTAACCTTAATGTAATTAAAGTCAAGATGAAATGCAAATAAAAATGCATACCTTCTATATCTAAAATGAAAAAAGCAATTTTGTGTTCTTTATTTAAACAAAGACAACAACAAATTTGATCTTTTTACTTCAAATTTACTATGAAAGAACTCTCTCTTCTCTCTGAAATGATCTGTTCTCTTGGGCACATTTTCTTGACAGTCACTCAGATACTTGATTGTATCAAGTATCAATCAGACTGCATTTATCAGAAATGTTCTTGATGAAATACATTTCTTTTGTAGTTGAATGTTCCAGGAAGTCCAGCTATATTAAACCTTTCTTATTAATATTTTTTCTTTATCTTATTTCTTCCCTTTTTGTAGGCAAGCTTGACACTTTCCTTACTTAGCAACTCTCAAGAGATACATAAATACCATTTACTCAGACCAGGTGTCTACTCATGTACTAGGCTCATGAATTAACTATTCTTTTACGCAGGAATGGTAATATTCTTCCTTTGCTTTGACCTTGGTGACCCAACGCACATTTCATTGTGAAGGATATCAATATATCGAACTTCTATTTTTATCAGTCTCAAAGTTCACAGAAACGTTGTACAAACACTCAAATGAGATAAAAACATATAGCTCATGACAGGCTTTTTAAAGGGTAAAATATGATTGTAACAGTCTTAAAATACAACTATAAAAGTCTCACTCCTCTCATATTTTTCAGAAAGAATATTGTAATACTGTCTGCAATGATTAACTTATTATGGGTTTCTCTTGCACTCAAGCTGCTACATTAGATTTCTTAAATGTTTTCAAGATCTGTGTAAAAAAGTCATAAAATCTTGGTGCCATCTGTGTATTTTGTTTCTTTTTAGATAGTTGTAATATTTTTCTACAATGTTTTGTACAATTTTACGTTCAGATGCAACAGTTCTACTGAACAGCTGGGCGATACTTAGGTCAGTGAGTTTTGTCCAAATTAATCAGTCATTCACTCCTTTCCTTTCAGATGCAGTCTGATTGTATTCTGAAGATTCCTTGTAGACAGATTTAAACTTCTTCCATACTCATATTGCATTCCTTAGAGCTTCACCTTCCTAGCAGCTGTTGTTAGATGCTGCTTCCCAGTGCTCATTTCCTTCTATTCCCTCTGTTTTTAACATGATCATGAAAAATAGCAAATTAGTAAGCTGTAGAGCTGCTGAATTTTTATGAAGGAAAAAGGTAAAAAGAAAGAAAAACAGTTAAAGAAATTGTCAAAGATGAAGCAAAATCATCCTTTTTAGTACCAAATAAAAGAGACAAGTGGATTATGTTTAAGTTTTCAGTCCACACTGCTTATAGCTAGCATCAACTCAAGCAGACTGGCCATACCTATATCACCTACAGTATTTTTCAGGACCTCATTATAATGCACAGCATCAATAATTCTTTTGTGATTTCTAGTTTTGAATATCCTGTGTGAATTACGGTGTAGCACACAGGAGAAATGATTTTAAGACATGACAGAGAATATTTGAGGACATAGGTGGAGATCATAATGAGATGGCTACAAATGAAAGACCTTCTGGAACAAAACTGAAAGACTGCAGAGGAAGTCAAATCTAGCAAAGGAGTCAGATCTACCAGAATTTCATCCCTTGGCAATAGTTCCTTGTCTGAACTGGAAATGTGCTACTGCATGGTGTTAGAGGGAGCTGAATGGGACAGTCCAAAGCGAAGAGAGTTGCTCAAGACTTTGGCTTTGCAGGCAGTAAGGGACCCTGTGCTTGTTTCTTGTTCTGATTAATTTAGTTGTGCAGCATTGCCCTTTACAAACTGCTAGCTCTGACTTTTGTTTTAAAGTAGTAGGTGACTTCTTTCTTATATGTGGTGATCCTTATTGGGTTACAACAACCTCCCTGTTACCTCTTCCTGGACCTAGGCACCTTCTGCTCTTTTCTACACACAGGCCCAGCCTCTGTCAAACAAGGAATATCTACACCATTTCTTAGCCTGACTGTTTTCTGTAGAATTAAAAAATATAGAGATTACAAACTAAGACCCCCTCTAAGTCTGTAACAGATCTTCTGCATCTGACATGAGCTTTATAACTCTGCAGATATTATAAGTCCAAAACAATACAATCCACTAATTCTCTCTGAACACATGGTTTTACATCTCAGTATAATAACACGTTCTGGAAGATACAAGACTTACTTTTATTACATGCTAATAGTTTTAGGCTTCCTTGTTTAGTATACAGATTAAATCCCAGTCTGTTACACAAAATTCTCACTACTTCATATTCGATGAACTTGAATTATCTCAGCTTGACCTAGAAAACTGCCACTTTCAAAAATATTACTGATTTTTTTTACTGACTTTTTTTTTTTTTAATATATATATATATGTACTAGAGTTACTGGATGGATTACGTGATCTTTTTTAGAGGGAGCATGTGAAAATTACTGGGTTGACTTTCTCCTTGACATTTAGAAAGGTGAAAGAATTGTTACACATTCTTGAAGGCTTGTTTTCAGCTTTCTTGACCTTAGATACAGAGTACTGTACCTGCAACAATGCCATTGTTTTTGCTGTAGTTCTTTAAGTGCAGAATTCAACCTGAGAGTTGTATGGCCAAAACAGATTACAGGAAATTAGTTATTCATTCAAATCTTGACATTAAACCCAAGCATCAGTACATCATTTATGTTGGGAGGATGAAGAGTTTTACACATCCACTTAAAGTTTCCTGTTTGCATTCAATCCTGGATCATGTTTCAGTCCATAATGTCGGTTTATAAAAATCATCTGCTTTGTTCACAAGTTTAATTACACATAAATTCTTTTCCTGAGTGACTTTTGTTATGATATTAAAAAGTATATATCTATTTTACACCAAACATAAAAAACTCTTGTCTGTGCTTCTTTGATTTAAACAAGGACAAAGAATAAAAAAAAAAGCAGTGTTTCCTGTGTGAAAACATATTTCCTTTTCATCTAGCCAACATCAACAGGAGAAAAAATTAAAAAACATGTTTAATTTTGCTGTCAGTAGGATCTGAATTGATAAAAACATAGAGATCCACTTTTATCCATCCACTCCCATTATCACGTCAATTCTTTAGCTGCTAGAGCCAAACACTCAGGAAATGTAGTATGAATTGCTCTTGAAAATGCATCTCAGTGTTTTTCAGGATTTACCAGATGGTGCGCTGTGTTGCAAATGCTCTTTCTAAAATTTAGCTATGTGACGCTTACATAAGTTGCTATATGGAAGAGGTTGAGGGTCGCTGCATGTACAAAAATAAATTTACTTTACTGAAGTTTTTTGTTTGTTTGTTTGTTTGTTTTTAATATTAAATCTTTTGAACCAAACTCTGTCACAGGCACCTACAGAGAAGAACTTGTTCCTGGCACGAAGAGAGCAGTATCTGTGTAGTTTGACCGCCTTCTGACAATCACATCACACAGTTCACAATGAATAAATAAAGAGACTATAGTTTCCCCTTCATGAAAAACCTTTTTCCTTTCTGTCAGGAGGTGAGTGAGGCCTAATCCATTTAATTATTAAAATTGACCCACTTTTTTGCCTTGGTTGCTGCCTATGTCATTTTCTACAAGATCCAGCCAGAAAATGTGCAGCAGGTACATGTGGCAAGGGGAAATTTTTTACAAACCTGCCATTGAGCAAATTTAATTGATATGGTTTCTCAGTGTTTGGGAAAATGGCTTCCTGTTTCTAATGAGAAAAATAAAGCCTTGTGATGATAACGTCAGGATTGTCCTCACATTACTAGGTTTATGTATGTTACATTGTTTGTATACTCAGACTTTCTCAGCTTACAAAAAAAAACTTGTGGTTTTATGTTGTGACAACATTAAATAAAATTTACTTTGTTATTTTGAAATAGAGTTCAGAGACTATTACAGCTGTTCTGACTCTAACTTACTTGTTGATATTTAGGATACCATTATTTTCAATAAGATTCTTATTTGATATTCTGATCACTGTGATCTTTCTCTCCATGAATATATTAAAGAACCACATCACAAAAACATCTGATATTTCCTAAAAGAATAAAGAACAAACTAAAGAAGCTGTCCTCTTTCCAGTACAAGGAGCAAGCATTCAAGCTTAATCTCTTCTTCTCAATGCTACTGTGTAGTAAACTTGATGTTCAAAAAGAATTATAAACAAAGCAAATAAAACTCATCTATTAATTACATTATCAGTATTGCTATCATTTTATACTGTTATCTTTCTTGTTCATGGTTTTCATGGAAATGTTATTTCTAGTGTGTTTGTAATATTTAAGAAAATGACACTACCATTTTTTAATGGTAATTGTCTTACTCACATTAAATACTCAAACTTTAATTTCAGGTTGATTTTTCAGTGTTGCAAAAATTTGCCAGCTAACTTAGGGAAAATAATTAGATTCATAGATTTTAACAAGGTCTTTGGACAGAGCATTCTGAATTATATGACATCGCTGAATCTTCCCTGATCCTGAGGATAGCTAAGGATCACTTGAGGTGTGAAACTAAAACTATCCAGGTTCTCCTTGGAGCCATAAATGCAGTGGCTGAACTGAAACTCAATAGATTTTACATTTTTTATTCAAGAATAACAAAATAATATTACACATCATAATGCTGAGTTGCTCAGACCTAATTTTTTAGTTCTGATTAACATTTTTTCTTAGATTTCCATCATACACATCATAGGCTTCTTCTGACAAACATCCTAGATACCTACACTAATTTTATAGCAAAATAAGTATGCAGCTTCCTCCAACTCCTCTTCCTTATTCATACTCCATGAGATGGTTTTTTACAAAACAAAACAAAACAAAACAAACAAACAAAAAAAACTGTGCTTGTGGAAAGTACCTCTAATATGTTACCAATTCATGGTAAATAATTTCTCTTTGTTTATTGTTCTGTTTTGTAGATCTGTCTCAACTTACTTATCAGCTTTGCTTACTGCATTATTTAATCTCTATAAATGACTTTGAAGAAAAAAAAATCAAGGACAGTACAGGTTTTCTCCGTGTAAAAATATTATTTTAGTGAAGCTTAAATGTGAAACTAAAATAATAATTCAGTAACTATGATGATATGCTAAACAATGTTGTGCATACACAGAATGAATCAAAAGAATGAACACATGAATCTTATATCAGGTTTTAGTGTTTGCGGCATTTATCATGGTTTCATACTTAACAGTTACATATTTTATATAAGAAGGGAGTATTTCATACAACAATAGAATTATGCATTTTTTACTTACAGGAAGATCAGTGATGGCCTCAGGTTATGTTCTCTGTATAATGGGATCCCATGTCATAGCCAGTGACAGAGTTATTCATTGCTAAGTAGTTGTTACCGATCATGGGAATAGTTTATGTGAATCAGTATTTGAGGTTAATTAGTATATTCTGCAGTACAGTAGAAGCGAGAAAAGTAGAAATCAGTTTCTAGATAATTAATTTAGTGTTATATCAATCACATTTTCAGTATGAACTGCTAAGACTATAGATTGATGTGTCAGTTTTCTTTGACATTGAAAAAAAATCAGTATTAAATTGTACTAATTGATTTGATTGATTTTAAGAAATAGCTTACAAGCTCTTAATATTTTTTTTTCAATTTCCTCTGTAGTCAGTATGGCCCAAGACTATTAATCTTTATAGTTAATTCCTATTATTTTCTCTCATGGTTTTGAGAATATTTTTTGTTTATTCCATACTTGGTAATACAGATGCCCACAAGGTGGTTTAATAACAGTGGAAGAAAAGGGAACACAGTAAGTGTTATCTCTTTAATAGCAACTTCCTTATTTGTAATAACAATATTTTGGGGGGATTAAGTACAGAAACCAAACCTGAGCAAATCTTTTCTGGTTTCTATTGAGTTTTCCAATTTGAATCAAGAAAACATTGATTACTTATCTGGTCTAAGCTTATTAATTTCTATGGTACTTATGTGTTCCTGCAGGCTCAAGGGAGGGAGAATTTTATCTCATTCCAGGATTATGAGATTCAAATTTAGAAGGCTGAATACTTTTTAATAATAACTGAATGTCACAAAATAGTTTATTTTGATGGGTTCTTATTGCTTTTGGGTTGCCCTATTTCTTACATTAAAAGTTCCTTTGAATAAATTTCACTTTGATTTTAGCAGCAATAAGAACATTTGTTATTTTTTATTAATAAAAAATTATTTAAGATGCATTGATTAAGGTTTTCTTAAAAAGATTGTTTTGTTCTGAGAACTGAGCTTAGTCTGTTATTCAGCTAACAAATTGGTGTTCAGGGTTTCATTTTTAATCTTCTCTAAAAATATTTTCATTGTTACAATTTATTCTTATCCAAGGTGCTAATATATGAAACAAGACAATAATGTTTTAAATATGGCAAAAACACAGAAGAGAAATGGTTTTATTCCTGAATTACAAACCTCCCAAACAAAACTATCCCTTTATTCCTCACTCTACAGAATCTAGAGCTGTTACAGGCATAGTTTGATGCAAAATTTTGAAGTGACTATGAAATTTTAGTAAGTTTCCTATTTTAAAAAAACATGCAGCATGTCATTATTTTTTAAAAAAAGACAGACTTATTGGGATAACTGAGCCATACACAATGTACAATATCAATGTAGTCCAGAATAAATGCATTAAAAGAAAACAAATCTCATTTAATTCTAGATCAACAACTTTCATTTAGAAGTTGTTGTGTTTTCAGAGTATCTAGTACAATTATGCATAAAATTACTTTTGGCTCATGTTTATAGCAAAAACCAATAGAGTCAATATTTTCATTAATAATTCCAAAATAAATAATCAAATATTTTGTTAGTAAATTTTATATAAATGGTGAAGGAAAAGTACATAAAAAAGAGAGTAGATTAATTATACAAATGTATTTGATCATGTACTAAAGTAAGCTCATCTGAGTAAATTGCATTTTAAATGGAGCTTTGACATGATTAGCATTTCCAAGTTTAAGAGGACTAAAAATTAAATCTTTGTAATGTAATTTTATTCTGGGTTAGAACAAAGTCAAGATTTTTCAAAGCTTCAAGCTAAAGTTAATTGCTACTGCCTTCCCACTTCCAAGAAAGTATTGACTCTCTCAGAAGCATGAATCTAAATACCAGCTGTTGCTGTGCTGGAGGTGAAGCTAAGAACTGGAAATTTCATGGCTCTTAAGAATCTCACCCTCCCCTCCTGGGAACTTTGAAAGAGATATACTGGAAAGTGGAGATCCTTGGTGGTCTGCCAAAATGAAGAACCAGGCAGAGGTGGTTAGATTTTCTGAAATACATCAAGTATTTCTTCAACATCATAGACTTACAGAAGGTTTCAGTATTGATCAAACAACAAACTACAATGAAAGACAGCTTTTTGAAATGTTAATGAATATTGATGCAAAGCCAGACATCAAAGGAGGGATGATCCTGACCAAATTTAGACATCCACACTGTAGGTACCTACCTACGCACTTAGATGCCTAAGTACAGTTTATAATCAATGGAAAGTGTAACCAGAATAATTATATTAATTAGACATATCAATTATGTGATTTAGCTGTTTATGACATCTAGTATGATTCAAGTCGCACTTCTGAACCATGGACCATAGTTCACATCTCAAAAAGCAGTGCTGAACAATAAAATGTTTAAAGTTCTTAATGATATCTGACACCACACAAGGTATATATGAAGATCTCTGAAAGAGAGATATTTTAGTTTCAGGGTGCACCACCATGGAATTTCTTGGAGGAAAAGATTAGAGTGAATAATTTCTTTTGATGGCATAATGGAGATGAACATCTGAATACTACGGTCTCTTTTGTTCTGGAGTTTTTGTCTCAAAAGTACATTGAAAACTAAGATGGAGTTCAGAAGATAAATATATTATTATTTTATGATTTGTGTTATGTTACATTCTGGGTATGCATCTGACATGTGGCTGTAGGGGAGAAGCAAAGCATTCTCTTGAGTCGTGGGGTTCAGAAAGGACTCTTTCTAAACCCCTTAGAGAGAAGTCTAGGTGTGTCTAGGTCCAGTCTTAGTTCCAGACCTGATCAGTGGTTTGTGTCTAAATGATTGGTGTCTTATCAGTCAATGTTCGTCTGTCAGAGCTCTCAAGGTCTCACTGAAGCAGTTTTGCAAAGTTGAAAATAGATGGCTTATTGAGGCAGCATCTGTGACAGATTCAGAATAAATATGTTGAGACATATACTAGCAGTATTATCAACACATATCTTATGGCTAGCTAGTAATTAATTAAGCCATATTAACAATTCACCAAGTATCCTCTGAAAAATAATAGAGGAACAATATCTTACTGAAAAAGACATCACTGCAAACAGTGAAAGGAAAACAAGTTAGACCCACTATCTGCACAAACCAGTGTTGTGCAGAGTGTTAAACTGCACATATCCACATCTGTCATGTGCTTTGTACAGAAGGGCAAGTTATTCTTACCTTTCCTCAAGCAGTGTTCATCAATTCTCTGTCAGTTTCCAGTCACTTTGCATTTTGACACAGAAAGTCTGATAATTTTCTTCATGCTCTTAGAGTGGATTAATGTGACTTGCTGTGATGTTGGACTTTAACTTGACAGTCCTGTGTAAAAGAGGACCAGTGAAAGTTCATTAGATCATTCTGTATCTATCAACTCAAGCAGAAAGCTCAAGTGTGCTTAACTTAAAACTTTTTTCTTGTATATGCATTAATTAAATAATAAATACTATACAATTTGGCTTTTAATACCAATTTTTATCCAGAACTGTCTATTATCAAGCTCAGATCAGGTTTAGTGTGCACAACCTTTTTTCAGCATTAAAGCTATAGCTATTAATGAAGAGATAAATTGCCAGAAAAATCTCACAAATCTTATATAAGGGTTATTTTTATTTGTCTGTGGACCTATAAAAAAAATGTTAAATACAAAAAATAAATCATGAAAAGTTACCTGAGAGAGCATTATAGGTCAAATCAAATAATACAGTCAACCAAATAAAAAAATACAAAGTATTTTACCAAAACAAAGAAGATGTGCTTTTAGCTTATCTAATCTAACAAAAGTTTATTAAGAACATTTTTGTTTCAAATATATGTATATATTACATATAAAATACTTCTCAGATAATTTTTGGAGTCTATGTGCCAAGCGACTGGTGTTTTTTCTGGATAGTTGTTTCCTTTCAGTGACATCAGTCAGCCTTCTGACAGTCTTCCGTATCAAATCAGGATCAAATGTACTAATACCTTCCATTCTCGTTAATTTGGAATTTTTTAGTCTACGATCTTCTTGTTGGGTTTACTCGAAAGGAAGTCATTATTGCTGGGACCCTAAAGATAATAGCGAGACTCAGTTCAATCTGTATATCCACCTGGATAATTTTCTACCTCAAGTCACTAGCTGATACCTTCCATTCCAGCTCTGGATGTGGTTTTGTTTTTTTTTTTTTTCTAATTTCATTTCCAAAATCTAGAATTCTGTCCTGAAAATTGCTTTTCTCTTTGTCAATCTGTATGTGAAAAGATTGGAACCAAGGAGTTGGATTATTAACTCTTGTTTAAAAACTTTAGGCTGGGCCTTCGAAGCAACAGAGTTAGAACTTTTTTTTTTTTTTAATCTTCACCTTCACAACTTTTCTCTTTTCATGTGAAATATGGATTATTAACAGATTAAGGCCACCCTGAAAAAGTCACTCTACCTTTTCAATGGTAAACATAGAATGACTACATCATATGTGAACAAAACTACACACATTTGTTATTAATATTTGGATAAATCAGGTTTTTGGCTACATTCTTTTTTTTGTTGGAAATTTACTGGTAATTCTGGGACTGTAGGGAGAGTTAATTTCTTTAAAATCTATCTGACAAAGAATTAGAGATATGTTATAATCCTTTGATTATAGTGAATTAAATTTTACCCTCCAGAAGCTGTAGAGTTCCATGCTGTTATATTGTGTTTTTTAGTTGTCATTTATTAGTATTTGGGAATACTAATCAGAATAGCATGAATTGTAACTTAAATAAATGTGATGACACAAATGAATGATTTGATTGCTTTAGGTATTAACCCTTATTTTTGTTGTAAGTTGATTTCACATTTGAATAGATGTCTGAAATCTGAGAAATATATTAGTGGTAGTTTCTTATTCATATGTACTATCCTTTCTATACTTTACTTTTAATTATCTATACGACTGATTCCTCGAAGACTTTTCCTTTGCACAGCATGAAAATGCATAAAATTGTTTCAATGCCACTCTGGAATGAAGAGGGTGTGGACAGCTTGAAGCAGAATTTGAGGCCCTGGGATAAGAAAAGAACTCAAATCTTTGGCTCCAACCAGAACAGAAGGAACTTAAAAATAATCTTTGAATACTGATGGAGGCAGTATACTGAAAAAATATATATGTATTCAACGCCTTTGCTTATCTTCTCTAAAAATTAATTAGTAACCATAATTAGTTTATTCCATTATAAACCCCAGAATTCTGCATTGTTAGTTATCTGTCACTTGAACAAAATACTTATCCCACTATCTTTTGCTGCCAATATTGGAGTAGTTTTTTCTTAAACTATACTTTTCCAATAAAGCATTCATAACATGTAATCTTTCAAAACATCGAAACATTAGATAAATATCAAATTATTTAAGAAAAAAAAAATGGAGCACTGATAAAGACGTACTACAAGCTTTATGGGAAACTCATTCTGTGAAATATGAAGAATAGAAAATAAATGATGAAAGAATCTTCAGACAACAAAATACAAAATATGTTCCATGTTAAAAAAAAAAGTCCTCATAATACAGGGAAAACTAGGTGAATGAGGGTAAGAAAGGAAGAACATCTCTGAAGAAAGAAAAGAAGAAATCAGTTTTCAGGAGGAAAGAAAGTATATCATTTCAGCAGCAATTTTCAGGAACTATATCTATAATTTTACAACCGAGTTAATGAAATTTGAATGGAGAGTTAGCAGAAATAAATTGGCACTTTCATTTTTCTGATCTGCTTAAGATGTCTAGGATAATATATGATATTGATATAACATTTTTTCTTAATGTATAATAGTACAACCACAAGATAAATATCAGAGGTTAAACAATTTATTAGCAACTCAGTGAAAATAATAAATGCAAAATACAAATGTCTAAAAATGCCATTTAGAAGTTTGTAATTCTCTTTGTACTGGAAGAAGACAGACTTGGGTTGGTTGACACTTGGCTGAACATAAGCCTGCAGTGTGCGCAGGTGGACAAGAAGGCTAAAGACATCCTGGCTTGAATTAGAAATAGTGCTGCCAGCAGGAGTAGAGAAGTAATTGTCCCTCAGTATTCAGCACTGGTGAGGCTGCACCTCGAGTACTGTGTTCAGTTTTGGGCCCCTCTCAACAGGAAAGACATTGAGGCACTGGAACATGTTCAGAGAAGGGCAATGAAGCTGTGAGGGGTCTGGTTAAGTACCATTTTTGAAAATGTAGAAGAATAAAAAACATATGAGATCAAAATTTGAGTTGTTGAAATACTCCTCCTCTTCTTTAATACTTTCTTCTGATAACAATAAATAAATAAATAAATAAATAAATAAATAAATAAACATATAAAAAAATAAATAAAACAAATAAAGAACGTGCAAGAGAATTTATTTACCTATTTTTCTCTACTATTCCTTTTGGGGATTTTTTGTTTCCTGCTACTGATTGTAAAGGGATTCTGTGAAATATACATCAACTATTTTTCCTGTAACATGCCAAGAAAAAAACAACACTCTAGAGCTCTGGTAGAAAATTGTTACAAAGTATTTGAAGAAATGAGAAAATCTTTGAATAAGGCAAGACATTTGTTAAAACTTCAGGATTTGATGGCTAATATAAGGAAAGCATATTCAGGCTTAGGGGGTTATTAGAAGATCTAAGAAATCATGCTGGTAAAACTTCTGTCACTGTATTAATTACCTTACTTCAGCAGAAAAGACATAGAATAAAAGAGAAAGAATAAGGAAAGGGCCAAATATTTTTCAACTTCCATTTTTATTAAAGCTGAAAATACTGTTAATTCACTTATAAAAAGTTAAAATGTTATGTGGAAGTTCAGCTAATATTGTTGATACAGAATATTGAACAGAATATTGATTTTATCTACATAAGGAAAGCTTTTAATATGTTATTTTTGGGACTCTTTTTTTTCCTTTTTTTTTTTTCTTTTGAAATATGCAGTTACATTCTGGAGGGCTGAAATGATACTGCTAAAGACATATTTTAGGCTTTCTGGTTAATTAACCTGAATTATTTACCTCCAGTAATATGATTCATGACATTTAAAATATACAGGAGGCAAAAGTTTTAACAGTTTTATGAAGTGTACTGTAATTATTTGACAATGTAAAACAATAATTTTGATTTCTTTGGACATTTTCAAAATTAAAATATTTGGGCCTTCTTTTTTTTAGAATAATATTAGATATTTATACATTGATTTTTTTTCTATATAACCATGTGAGACTGTGCTTTTAATGACACATTTTCTTTGTTGCATTATGTCGGTTAAAAGCAGAAGCAATAGTGAGTATGGAATTTTATACTGTTTTCAAAATGATTTTTAAATTCTCTGTTTCCTCAGGAAAGCGTTGTCTTCTTTAGTTAGACTTACTTCTATTTTTTTTTTTTTTTTTTTTCCCCAGAAATGCATTAATATATGTGTTTATCATGCAGCTGTTATGGAATCAAGAATTTAGTTAGAAGTCAGGATGCTGACCTACTAAGCTAATTGAATTCAATGTAGCATAGGCTTGGGTTTTCTAGGGAAAAAGTCTTCCGTCCTCCTTGTAAGGAAGTCTTAGTTCTTAGAAGTCCTAACTTCCTACTCATAAACTGCTATTTTTCTCTTAAGCAGTTGTCAATGTATTTTTCTCTGATTTTGGTTAGGATGCAGCTGTGATGGTAGTTGGTACAGTTGGTAGATGATATAGTTGCTTATCTACTTCTCTGCCAAACAGAGGAAATTATGCTTCTTGATGAGTTTGGAAAAGAGTAAAGAATGAATTTCTTTCTCTTGCCCTCCCTTTTGGCAAATCTGTTATTTTAATAGCAAGTTAATTTACATTAATGTTTCAGATAAATACTTCAAGTGTTTGTGGAACTGCACAACTAAAACTACGTAAAGATGAACACTCGGAAAACAAATCTATCCCATGGGAAAATCCAATCATTTTTAATTTGATATCATTACAAGTCTCATGGAAAACTTAAAATATTGACTTTCCCAGTAACAATCAAATTTTAGAATCACAGAATTACAGGATGACTGAAGTTGAAAGATGTCTCTGGAGGTGTGTAGTTCAATCTTCCTGCTCACAGCATGGTCAGCTAAAGCAGGTTGCTCTTGACTGTACACAGTCAGGTTTTGAATATATCCAAGTATGGAGACTCTATAAGTTCTCTGGGTAGCATGTTCCAGTAATCGGTTCTCTGTCTAATGGAAAAATGTTTCCCGATGTTTGAATAGAACCTCCTGTCTCTTGCTCTGGCAATGGACTCCATCTTCTGTGCACTCTCCCATCAGTTATTTAGTTGCTTTGGTACACTCTTTTCTCCAGGATGAACAGTCACGATTCTCTCAGTCTTTCATCACAGGAGAAATACTCCAATCCCTTCATTATCCTCATTTCTCTTCACTGGACTCTGTTCAGTTGCTTCAGTCTCTCCTATACTGGGAACCCCAGAACTGAACACAGAAGCTCAAGTGTGTCTCATTAGGCCTGAATAAGGGAAAAATATAATCTTCCTTGACCTGCTAACTTCAAATCTCCTACAGCAACCCAGGATCTGATGGCTTTCTTTGCCACAAGAGCACATCACTGGCTCATGGATAACTTGGTGTCAGTACACTCAGTACAGTTTCAAAATCCTCCAGAGAAGACTGCACAAACTACTGGAGCAAATTACTTACTGGCTGTCCTCATGCTGAAAAAATAACATTTCATCTCGATTTAGACAAAAAGAATGTTTCATGTTAGTAAGTTTTAAATTTTTAATTTGATAAATATAAATATGTTTAAAATATTGACAAGTTATATGAAATATTTTTATAACACATTATTTGAAATCAGTGTTTCCACAAAATATTCTTAATGTAAATCATTAATTTTATGCTAGAAGATTGCTCTACCGAACTTTCTTCCTATTAATATATTTCTATGAGTTTTCACCAATAAGATATGTGAAACATTACATTTCCTCATTATAATTTGATTTTATATATTTCAATATTGTAGATTTTCTCCTATTTCACTTGTTTTGGGAGAAAAATAATAGGATTTGATGGCTCCATGTGGTAGCTCATGCATGATTTATATGTTTATTCTCATTTTGTTTCCTGCTTTCCTTTAAGAATTTTGACAGATTTAGATGGATTTCTCTAGAGAAAGGGGGCCAGACTGGGGGAAATTCCATACTTCCTGGGGAGCAGCTGCTCCTCCTGAGGACAGAAAGGTTCAACATATCCTCTTTCATAGGTTTATCCTTGGCTTCATAGAGGAGACAGCTATTCAGTTATTCATTGCCATCAGCAGAGTGATTTTCTGCATACTCTGGGTCTGACAAAAAGAGAAACTTCCTAGAGACCAGTAGACTGTGCAGTGATCTGATGACCTAAGTGGAAACAGAAACAAAAGAAAGTTGGTGAGGAGCTACTTAAAAATAGCTTAAATTTACACTGATCTAGTCTCTATGCAAATTCTCCATATAAAAAGATAACAATCTCTTTTATATCCAAATAAAATCTGAGTTTTTCTGGGTTTAAAAGATTTTTTTTTAATCCAATATACTCACATTAAGAGGATCTAAGCTACACAAATTTTGGTTGCCTTGAGGCAATTCTGAAAATGCTTGAAATGTTTAAAACAGTGTATCTGAAGAGGCATTAAGGCACATTACAAAAAAAAAAAAAAAAAAAAAAAAAAGGATAAAACAGTAAAAATTATGGGTGGATGTTACTTTTATTTTTTAAATCAAGATAAATATGCTTTCTTTCCTCAACTTCCCCTGCTGAGACTATTTATTTCTTGAGAATGGGATTAATGAAACATCCAAGCTTCTTTTTAAACAGTTTGTGTTCTTCAATACCCTCTGATGTATAACTGAAATAGAATAAATGACTTCCGTATCACTAGATCCTTCTTAAAGTCTCTATCTTCTCATCTATAAATATATACTATAATCAAGAAGGTAATTAAACCAATGTTCCCATGAATCTCTTCTTGCAGCTCTGTACAGACAAATCACCTATTTCCAGAAACAACTATAAATAATTTAACATTTTATACCAAGTAGGTCAGATTTTGAACGATAATTAGGCATAAAAGACATACAGACAGATGCCTCCCGTGAAACAGGTTTTCAGGATTCTTACAAATCCATTAGGATGCTTAACTACTCTCAGGTCACCATGACTACATTCAAATCCCTTGAAAGACCAACCCTATGTACTGAACATATCTCCCAGAGGTCTAAGTTATAACCATATTCATGTTTTGTGATGTACAAAGAATTGAGTTCTTCGGCAGATGCAAAGCACTTTCAACATCATTGACTGGGCTTCCTGAAATATTAAATAATTGTCATTAGAACCAGCCTGTTCCCCATATGAGAGTTAGTACATGTTGCATAGCATATGTTAAAAAATCTACTTCATGTGTTTGAGCACTTTGAAATTGCTGATCTTCTGAATTTATTATGCTAAGGCTCTTGAGTGAGACTTTGTCTTTAAATGATCGCAGATCCTTTTATAAAATTCAATTTATTTTTTACTAGTAAAAACTTGTCAGTGTATTCTAATGAGAAATTCATCAGTTGTACCTCAGCTTTACATAGTCTCTTTTTGTTCTTAAATATAGAGCTTGACATACATAAGCAGTTAGATTTTTGAAGATTTGCCAGCCCTTGTATCATAAACATAATGTTTACTATTCCTTTTGTAGAAGAGGATAGTTTATATAAAATGACAGTTTTTAAGTTTGCAGGTTACTAAGAGATGGGTAAGTCTCGTTGAAAGAATATCTTTAGACTAGCAGTGGTAAACCTCATCAGTCCACTAGGAGAAAGCTCATCCGTGCAAGCTTTAGAAACAATCATAGTGACTTATTTTACCTCAGGTCAAGCATTGTAAGGATATATAATCCTAAAATTTTACTCATCCTTCAATCCCAGTACATGAATGCATACTCTGAACCCTATTATTGCCAACACTTCAGTCCTACCTTCTAACTTGTTCTACACTGTGGGATGCACTGCTGCTAATCTCAGAAGCCAGAGGACTGCAGAACATATTTTGAAGGCTGTAAAAGAAGTTTCTGTATATTTGTGTACTGATGTAAAATGAAGAGATACAGAACAACAGAAATCTCTGTACCTGAGACAAACTACTTCTGAGAATTATTAAATTCAGGTAATTCCCACAGAAGCAAGTACCTCTATCTGATGCATCCCAAGGAGCACAAAGAGGGAAGGATTCATTCTACAGTGGAGTGTATATTAGTGCCATTCTCTCACCATCATCTTAGAGGTAATTTTAGCTTCAAAAATTAAGTCCCTGATTTCTAAGGCATTACTTGTACTCTTTAAAATTCACTGGCACCTAAGTTTTGATTAAGTGCTCTGTGGGGAGGTTCTGCCTCCTGTTTGTTTGGGAGTACTGCACAGAGTAAGGGAGTAGGTAGTCAGAAGTCTTCTGCTGATTCTTAATGTCCTGTACCTTGAGCACAACAGCTTTCACAACACTGAACCTAGATCTCAGAATCTTATAAAGGTCTTCAATACACTGATTCAGATAGTGTCATGTAATTTGTCATCAGGGTTTCATGTAACCAGGTAAAAATATAAGCATGCCTAGAGATATCTTTATCTAATACCATCTAAAGAAAAATTCCCTAGCAGACCAACATATATTCTGAGCACAATTTTCTTAGGGGATTCAAGCTATCTGTACTATTTTGTTTCCAAATTAAAGCTGACTTGTCTGGTTTCTATTCAAGAGAACATATTGAGCTATCTTTGTATACTCTAGACATGTTGTCTCACCACTCTAGTACCAAAAGTCAAATCTTGTGAGGTGCCATGCAAAGTGACTATAGAGTGATTCTCTTGAGCTGTGTTTATGCAAATTCCATCAATAAAACATACAGTGCAAGGAAACACAAGGAATAATGGGTTGAAAACAAAGTTGCAGCTTTGTCCCAAATTCTTCCCTCAGTATTTTTAGTTCCAAATGAAGGCAGAGTTTTTTGCTCCAGGGATTTGATTTTACCTAGTAAGAGGTTAAGAATTAAGAAGTAATATAAGGTCTCTGAATTGGAGACCTTGTCCTGTCACATCAGGCTGTGTAAAAAGTAGGTCTCCCTGCTGATTTGAAGCTCCTTTCAAGTATTGGAAGGCCCCAATGAGGTCACCATGGAGACTTCTCTTCCCAAGCTAACCAATCCCTGCTCCCTCAACCTTACTTCGTAGGTGAGGTGCTCCAACCCTTTGATAATCTTTGTGGCCGTCCTATGGACCTGCTCCAACAACTCTACATCTTTCTTGTTCTGGGCGCTCAAGATATGGATTCGGTACTCCAGAAGAAGCTTCACAAGAGAGAAGGGGGACAATCACCTAACACTAGCCCTAAACCTAAGTCCTTCTCAGCAGGGATTTTTATTTGTTTATGTTGTTGTTGTCATTGTTGTTTTTCAATACACTTTGTTAAGTGAAGCTTAAGCACACATATTTGTTAAGCACAACCCTCCCTGTTCCTTGAACTGCATTCATTTCTAATATATTGATTCATTTGACAGATTAGCTTTTATAAAAATATACCTGTGGTTTGGAAATTCCCCATTAAAATCTCCTTAGTAAATATATACATCAAAAATAAATAACCTCATTCAGTACATTCAAGTATAGAACAAATAATAACATCTGTGAAAGCTTAATTGTCAAATTCCAGCCCACCACCTGGCTGAATCTTCTCTTTATTTCTAATTTACAGCAATATTTCCTGCATTTCTTTACTATATAGTTTGCTCCACAAATTATGCTTATTTATTTCTGTAGGAACTACAATAGATACAAAAAAAACATAATGACACTATTTCATAGAGCAAATTGTTGTCTAAAAAACACTATTTTTAAGCATAGTCACCACAATTAGCAATGAATAACTTGTAAAAATCTGCACCAGTGGATATTAACTACTGTCATTGTCACCACTATAGAAACACACTACCCTCTGCTTCAGTGCGCTCACATCCACTATTTGACCTCCATAAATGTCCAGCAAATGTTGATTAATGTCAATTGGTGCCCTTTTTTCTTCATGAAGGAATTAAATTACCCACTTTTACTTCATCCACACTTCCATGTCAGACATCATTTTGTCAGACTGCACCTCTGCTGCCATCTGTTTCACAGCAACAAATTGTAATGGAATACTGGCAGGAAGATTCAGTCTCTGGTTCCATACCATCTCTGATGTCAATGGCCAACGTAATAGAATAGGAGCACCCCTTGTAGTTACTGGAACTAGGAGGTTAATGATGTAAAATGTGGGAACAAGGAAATTAATGGACTGGTATTTCATGTCTACTCTAATGTTATGCTTATTCTGTGATAAACATTTACAGAAACCAGTACCAGGTTGTAAACACACAGATAAATTTATTACCTAAGTATTAATGAAAAACGTAATAAAATGAAATGAAACTTGTGATTTCAGACTTCTTTTTGCAGAGGAAAAAAAAGCCTTCTTAAATGTACATACAATTTTTTTTTTTTCCTGATATTTGATCTCAGTTAAAGAGGTGAGAATTTTAATGGCTGAAATTCTGTTTCATATTGCTTGCTGTTACAGAATTGTCTTTGCCAGACAAACCATGAGTGATTCTATAAAGAAATAAAAAGGTACAGACTAATGACATAAAAAATATTGCCATAATTCTGTACAGGGAAATAAAGAAGTGACTCCTACATGTGATTAGATAAATTTCAAAAGTGCTTTTGGAGAAAGGGACCTCTGAATAATATACATATACTTTCTCTGCCCAATCCAATAAAATCTATACCGTAGGTTTATTGTGATTGGAATCTTTAAATCACGTAAGCTCAAGCTTGATTTTATGGATGTGAGAGATTCAATGTCATTAAACTGGTGAGATATTTAATGTAATTAAATTAGCAAAGTTTCACTAGAATAAAAATAAGGTAAGCAAGAAAAAACATTCTTAGTGTATTGCACTAAATAAATGTCATAGAAAAGGCATTTGAGAGACTGCAGAGATAAAGGTGACTTCTAAAGGACTCTGATGGGAATCTCCAGATACAGCTGTTTGGGGAAATTACATGGCTTCACGGGAAATGGCTAAAATGTAAATTAAACTGGCAATGTCACAAAGTATTTTTTGGTGATTTAAAAAAAAGTACAAAGCTTCAAAAAATCTTCATACCTGATCCTAGGGAAAATTCTGTGGTTTATTATTGTTATTATTAATATTTAATTCCAAAAGTCTAAATAGTTTTCAATAATAGTTAAGAGATTTATTAAAACTCAGGATTGTGTTAACTAAAAATAAATAAATAAATGACTAAGAGAGAAATTCAGAGTGTTTCAAAAAAGTAGCAAAAGAATAAAAAGTTAATTTTAATAGTATTATGTAGTCTACTGAATGTAAATGACAAAATAAATGTTATCTTGTGTAACCTGAAATGGTCGGGAAAGAATGTTATAAAAAACTAGCACATTTGTATCTAGTACAATTTATTGAATAGGAAAAAATGAAATGGAAGTAGCTGCTTATTCAGATGCTCTCAAACTTTGTTTTGGCATGTTCAGAGAGGAAAAGCTAGGGTGATGTTTTTGCAGTCATTCATACTGAAAATAGAGCATGTTTACTGTGAACAGAATGACATTGTTTGCTGACTTCTGTAATACTGCCGTTGTTTGAGAAAAGAGCAAACATAAAAGGAAAGTGGAATTGCATTTTGGTTCAGAGAAGTGGATTAGTGATCTGTGTAAATATGATGTAGTGTTTGTTTAAAGGATTTCTGATCCATAAACACGAAGCCAAATCCTGATCCCGTTGAAGTCAATGGCATAACTCACTCTTGACTTTAGCAAATCCAAAAAAATAGCTCAGTGCATGTAAATACCATAATTTTTTTCACTCCAAGAAAAAAACTTGACTACAATGATTTTTTTCCTAACTCAACTTTCCTGCATCCTAAAATCACTGAAGAGTAGGTGTGCCCCTCTACATAGACTTTGCTTCTGAAGAAACAAATACCCAAGAATCCAAATCCCCAGTATTTTTTTCCAATGTTTACTGAGTAGATTAGTATCATCCCATCAATGACAGATGCACAGCCTTTCTGATTATTTCCCCAAACAGAATTATCTAGTGACATATATTAAGTCTTTTTAAAGACAAGGAAAAAATATTACAGCTTCCACTGAAACAGATTTATCCTTCTATTTATTTTCTTATTTTCTTATATAATTTTCTATTTAGTAGAAAGATAAAGAAACATGCCAAGGAGTCTGTACTTCTTTACCTGAGAAGTCTATTTTTGACCATTTTCTTTAACTGTGAATAATACAAAATCTTTCTTGATCCTTGGTAGACCTTGGTATTTCACCACAGCATCCTTAAAATATTTTGCTTTACCTACTGCCCTTTCATTCCCATTCAATGTTGTTTTGTTTCCGTTTTCCGTTTTTTTCCATTTTTGTTTTTTATTGTTTTGTTTTGATTAATCAATCCCAAATGCTTATCTGGTGAATATCAGTTTTTATTTTAAATCTGATGTGATGGCATTTTCAAAAGGTTTTTCAAGACCAGATATATGTGTGCCTGCTCTTCTTTATTTCTGCTGTCTGCAAACTGGTTCAAAAATGCAGCTGCACAGTCCACAGACATGGTTTACAATATTTACTTGCAATTCCTTAGCATGTGTCCTGTCACACTGTATTGATGAGGTACATGAATCCTGTGAAGAAGCAGAAGCCATTAAACTCTGTGAATGAAGAGTAACAAAGCAGTTTGTATCCAGTATAATTACATTAATTTAAATAGCTTCATCTTCATCTACATTTTTATTTAGGTTTTCTGGCTATTTTTGAAGCCTATAGTCAAGTCTACCTTCTATCACTGTTATAGAATTAATTAGAGCTCTAGGAACATATAATTTAGTATATTTTAGCTAAGAGTTATTGAAAATCTTGTCGCATCATAGTTTGACACTCTCATTCATAAAGTTACTGTGTATTTCCATCAGGCAATTTACACAACTCATTAGATATTTTAGCATTAATATGCTAGAGAAGATAATGTGATCAGTAAAAAAATCGTCTGATGATTCAGAGTCAAAGAGTCACATCAGGCTGGTAACAAATCACTAATGGTTTTCCACAGGTCTCCACTTCAAGGCCAGTTCTCTTCAATATTTTCAGCGATGACTTGAATACAGAACTTGAAGAAATATTAAGAAAGATAGCAGACAACTCTAAACTGGGAGGAGCTGTTGACTCCTTCTAGGATAGAGAGGGTCTGCAGAGAGATCTTGGCAAACTGGAAAGTTGTTAAAACACAAATTGCCTTACGTTTTAGAGGGGCAATTGCTGTATTCAGTAGTGGGGATGGGATAACTGGATATATGTAAAGTCTAGGAGGCAGGAGGCTAGAAAGAATAGCCATGGAAAGAGACTGGGGGATTCTGGTTGATGACAACTTGAACATGCATCAGCACTGTGCCCTGGCAGCCAAAAGGATCGGCTGTGCCCTGAGGTACATCAGGTACAACACTACCCTCTGGATGAAGGGATGAAGGTGATGCAAGTTAAAGTGAGATATAGTTTAACCCAGCAGACTGCTAAGCTGGGTTACAGTGGTTCACTCACTCCCCTTTCCAGTGGGATAAGGGGGATAATCAGAAAAAAATACAAAGTGGAATTCACGGGTTGAGATAAAAAGTATTTACTAAGATAGAAAAGAAAAGGAAAAATAACAATAATGATAATGTTATATATATATGTGTGTATATATTTACAAAACAAGTGATGCACAATGCACTTGCTTACCACATACTGACCAATTCCCAGCCAGTCCTCGAGTAGCAGCTACTGTCTCCCATGGACAATACCCCCATGTCTGACAGTTTTCTGCATGACTCCATATGAGATTTCTCATCAGACATTTTGGGTCACCTAGACTTGTTCTGTCCCATCCCAGCTCCTTGTGCACCTCAGCTTCTCTCTAGCATCTAGCAGAACAGTGTGAGAAACAACCTTGGTTCTGTGCAGCACTGCTTAGCAACAACTAAAACATTGCTGTATGATCAACATTGTTTTTCTCCTTACTTCAAAACACAACAACATACCAGCTACTATGAGAAAAAAAATATATCTAGCCCAGCAAAAACCAGGATGCAATTATACACACATATCAGAAGGAGGCAATTGCAGCCATGGAGGCAGAGCAAGAAAGCAAATATTCCCCAGGACTAATATCAGCCCCATGCACAGCTGCACTTTAACAACAGTTGTCTTAAACTTCCTCAATCTGGGTACTTCTTTCCCTCTCTCTTTCAAGCTTTGTTTTATTGCTAAACATCACTGTGTACACACGTGATGACTGGCGCTAGTTTGAGCAGAGATATTTGGCATACACGCCTCACATAGGTTCTGTTGCTTGGCATTACTGAGGCATTGCAGCCATGTGGGATGTGTACTGCACTTTCACAGAACCAGAGAATTACAGGAAGGGACCTCAAGAGATCAGCAAGTCCAACCCCCCTGCTAAAGCTGGTATCCTACAACTGGTTGCATAGGTAGGCATCCAGATGGATCTTGAATGTCTCCATAGATGGAAACTCCACAACTTCTCTGGGCAACCTGTTCCTGTTCTCCATCACCATTACCATAAATAATTTGTTCTGCGTGTTTCTATGGAACTTCCTCTGTTCAGGTTTTAGGGCATTGACCTTTTGGGTACTGAAAAGCACATAGGTCACTGTAAACCCCCTGCAGGAACATCCCAGCTCCATGGACTGGGCACAGCATGTACTGTGGCTTCTTCTTCACCTCATCCCCTTTCAGTTCCAGTGAATAAAAAGAGTTCAGGTACTGCCTAGAGATGTGGATTACCTGTCTGTCTGGATTCATGCAGGACACAGAAAAGGTAAAAGGGCTTTTCATCTACATTGTCAACAAAAGGAAACAACCACCAACACTTACCACTGCCACTTATTTTTCTGTGCCTTCAAGCATGCTGAGCAAAACTGACTGCATATCACTGAAATGAAATACATCAGCAACTGGAATAAATGGTACAATTGACAGATATTTTTTAAAGACTACACATGACAATGAAGCCTCTTGCTGCAAAGATTAGTTCATCTTCCTAGATCATTCTCATTTAGTAACTAGAACTAGACAGCATGGAGGTGGGTCATGGGAGCAGAGATGAATCACAGTGGAGAGATGTTCAAATTTGGTTTTCCAGTTTCCAAAAACTGAAACCACCTCAATGTCTTTAAAAATCTTCCCTACTGGAACATAAGTTCGTGCTTAGGGAATCAGACTTTTTCATGATGCTTCTACTGTTATGATCCCATGGGTAAAACTGAGAATCACTTCATGAAAATGTTATGACATAGACACAGGAATCTGTGCCAATAGTATGATAATATTTAAATTCCTTATTGGTTTATTATTATTATTATTATTATTATTATTATTATTATTATTATTATTATTGACTTCTCCACAGTAGCTGTAGCAGGAGGCTCTAAGCTGACAGACTTTTCAGCTTAAATTAGACTTTTGCACAGATGAAAATTTTGCAGGAGTTCATATGTGAAGGATTCAGTATTTCACAGATCTATTCACATTATGACAGAATAGTTAAGTTTTATTTTTTGTCGTGAGAACACTTGGGTAAGAATAATAATAATAAAAAACACACACACACACAAAACAGGGATTTCTGGACAGCAGCATGCTATTACATGGAAGAGAAAAAAAAAAAAAAAAAAAGAAGTGTCCAAGTGTGCTGCCATATCTCTTACCAAAAAATAAAAAAATAAAAATAAAAAAAAGGCAAAGAAGGTATATTTTAAAATTTTTCCACTTCTCAGAGTGAAAAAGAATGAGGATGGTCTTCCATAACAGGGTAAATTTCTATTTTAAAACATTGCTATAAGAAAATACCCTCCTCTGCTTCTTCAACTGGAAAGGTTTTGCTGGATATTTTGAGTTTGACATGAGAAATTGTGAGTATTAGGATAAAGGATAAAACTGTGCTAAATATAAGAGATCAAAAACCTTTTCACAAGTTACAAGATCTAAAAACCCTTTTTACTATAAATAGTTTCATGCTGCAGAAATGTCTTGCCATCAAAAAAGATTTACAAAGCTCAGTATGGCAACACCACCCAGAGTTTTAATTCACACAGATGAAATCAAATAGTATTAAAAAATGAGTGTGCGTAGTGATAAAGTGACTGTAAGGCAGGCTGGTAAAAAGGTTCTTTACTATTAATGAGGAAGATGCCCTAGGTGCAAATGCACTAGGCAGATTATTGGCAATAATACACTCTCAGCATAAAAATAAAATTCTTCTGTCACACCTTTTGCTGTCAAATTAGTGCAGAAAATATGCAGTCATGGATCTTTGCTTGCCTTTTCAAACTAAATTTTAGTAACATCTGATGGAAAAAAATACATATATGCTTTTTTCTTTTGCTTCTTTGCAAGACTACTTTCCCCCCTCAAATTAAAACAAACTGATATGTTTTATATGAGGGCTGCTCCAAAAGTAACACCTCCTATTCTATTATATTGGCCCACAACATCAGAGGTAGATGCTGGTGGTATGGAAGTAGAGGTTGAACCCTCCCACCAATATTCTATTACCCTTTGTTGTTGTACAACATTACATATGTACATTAGGTAAACTGTATGCCTCTCTTGTACCAACATTCAACATCATACAAATAGTCAGATTTAATTCCTCAAAATCATATTGTGACCTTCCTACTTGGTTCCAGCTTTGTGTCAAATCATGTTTTCAACTTCTGGATTCTGTACAGAGGAGGATTGTCTACAGTTCTTTGCGTAGAATTCTTCCTTTTCGAACAGGAAAAATATCTTCTCAGCTCCTGAGTCCATCATAAAGTTTCTGTTAGCAGAGTACGTATCTAGTCTCACAGCTTGTAAGACACCTTTTTTAGTCCAGAGCCAAAACCAATATGGTGTTATTGTAGTTTACTTCTGTTGCTTAATTCACTACTGCACTGGTTTCAGTAGGGTCATGCAAGTATGGATCTCCCTTCAGAATTGTTAGACAATTTTTTCAGCATACATTGCAGAAGTATACACTACAAGCACACGTAGTTTTTCTTACACTGATGGAGAAAAGTATAAAATAATATGGTTTAGCATTAAAGTCTTCGAACAGACTTCATTTTGTGTTGCTTTTTTTTTTTTCCCCGTCAAAATGGTAACCACAGAAACAGGAAGAAATCCTAACATACATGACCCCCCTAAGAAAACAAGAGGCACTTTTGGATTAATATATTCCACTACTGACCTGTTTTGTTTCTGTCTTAGCTGCAAAAAATATTGTACAAGTCCCCAGAACAAATAAATGATTTGTGCAGGTTTCTATGCTTTTACTTTGTAGTCCCATTTATATGTGGTATTATAAACAGAATTTTTATTGCTTATTTAATTTCTGGTTATTTATTACACTTTAAGGGTAATTTAACAGGAACAACATCATATTTGCATACACGGGTTTTTTAGTCTCAGAGATGAAGCAGAGAAGCTCTAGTTACCTGAGTTACATACTAGAGGGTGCCCTGCATTCAGTTATTTTACCCTGCTACATGTTGTTTCTTACTCCACAAAACCCGACTACAGCCATACCACATATTTGCTGTTTCTGAAATTGTAGCTAGTAAGAACTGAAACAACATCCTCCCCGCCGCCCCCCCTCCGCCCCCTTCCCAACCAAACAGACGTCACCACTTTTATATTTGTGAATTTAAGCATAGGTAATGCTCTAGATATCATTTCCCTGCAAGTGGTTTCACTTTTGTCATACTTAGATTTCCCATGCATCCTCACAATCTGTTTTATCTTCCTGCATGTTTTCTGCATTCAGTACTCAACAGTCTCTTGTAGGAATTTGCAGTATCTATTCAAACACAAAAGCTAGAGAGGATAAACTCTGTTACTTTTATCTTCTCAAAGAAAGATGAAACACAAAATATTAAATGATTAACATCCAACAATACATCAGTTCAAGAGAGGTTAAATCTTGTATACACATAGGAACAATAATTTCTCCTGCTTTTAAGAACACATAGAAGACTGAGTTCAGGTAGCATGGAAAATGTGGAGTTTACCAGTCATGAGAAATGGTTATTTCAGCCTTGGCCCCCAGGCAGTGACAATGATCTATTAAATCGGCAACACTTCTTTCACACTGGAGCTCCTTTGCATTCAGAGATGAGCTCCTGTGTAATCCTGAGAGAAAGGCTGCTACCAGCAACCAAGTCACTGAGAACAAATAAGGCATCATATGGTCTCAGAACTTCTGAGTTAAAAACCCCATGCACTGAAGTATTAGAACAATAGGGTTTAAAAATAGAAAATAAGTGGGTTTGGGTTTTCTTTTTCTTTTTTTTTTTTTTTTTTTTTTTTTTTTTTTTTTTTTTCACTGAATGAATAAAACAGAAAAGAGTTTTGTGGTAATAATATTTCAGAGATGGAGTTGAAGTCATATAGGGAAACATATAAAATTGGTTAAATTGAAAATACTCTTTGTATAAGCATTCTGTGTCAGTGTTAGTCCCATATCTTAAGCTACACAGTGCCAAGAAAGAGCCACACAATAGCTCACTGCAAATTAGATGTGAGGTAAAATTTGTTGAGGTGTGACATCCTGGAATAGTATGATATAACAGTGGATACCGCATCTGAGCTGAGAAGGGATCATTTTGTGTTTCAGATCAGAAAGCTTATATTTCCACAGAAAATGTTATGCACAAGTGTGGAACTGAAGTTATAAAGTGCTTTTGGAATTTTAGCTTAAAATATGCCACAGTGTAAGAACATAAGTAGGTATGACACTTCCTTACTTTAATGCAAGACTGTACGAAATAGTTCAGAATAGACTTTGGGGATCTTTATCATCTTCATATGCTTCCAAGATTTATATTGTATATGATTAGAGAAAGATTATGAGCATGATTTTTCTTCTATCTTAGCTATCTATCTAAATTTAAAAATTTCTGGTATGTCATTACCTATCCACAAAACAAAAGCAGTATGTGCAAGGTTCATCAGTTCAAGAAAATGTCCTATCCCACTTGACTTCTGGCATCACCAGGACGGTCTGATGTTATCACCTAAAACAGCAAATGTGAGCTGCATGACTTCTGAACTTGGGAGTGTTGGAGAGTGTAGAATGGTGCTGGATTTTCAGCAAAGGGAGTAGATAAGTTCATCAGGAAGCACACTGAGTTCATCAGGCTCACAGTGACTGAGCTGCTGCTGTACACTGGTCAGCAGGGTATACTTGCAAACTGCATCTTTTGACTGCAATGCAGAGGAGAGAGCTGTCACTGTTAGGATGCCTGTTTCTGTTTCTAAATAAGAAATGGCCCTTAAGGATTACTTCTGATTTTCATCTGGTTGCTGTTCAAAATACACTGCACTAATACAATTTTTGTCTTTCTATTCAACCAGTTCCTGCAACTTCAAAACAGATAATAATGATGAATAGGCTACAGAGCCATGCTTACCCACCCATGAGCTGAATATTTTTCACCCAGCTGCAGAAGAGCTCAGTTGTAACAGAAGCCCCAGAGAGCATTTACTTCTCCTCATGAACATGTAAACATGACAGCAAGGGTACTCCAGTGAGGGAGGAAAAAATATGCTTGAAGTCCTTCATGTACTGCATAGAACAGGATGACAGCCCATCTCTGATCAGTGGGTTGAAGGACAGTATCACACTTATGCTCATACTGTTCATTAAATTCAAAATAAGTTTTCAGATCATAGTCTTCAAGAAATTTTCTGAGTTATAATTCCCATTTGCATGAAGATAGCAACCCTGAGTCCAACTCTGGAAAAAGTCAGTACTGTCTCATGTTAACCAATTCCTACGAGTTAACCTGAAGCAGCTCCTTACTTGTTGTACAGGTAGGCAAATTATTTGGAGAATTCTAACTTTCATTACAAGATATATACGGGGGCTGCTGTTAGTGGCTGTTTGCTGAATTCTCAGACAGGAAATTTTACTTTGTGCTTGAAAGGTAAATTGTTCATCAGCTAACTGTGAGAATCTGTCATGCCTTACTTCCAATCCTCATGTGCCTACAAAGTTATTCCTTGCTTTACTTTACGTTGTTTTTCTTATTTTACATTTAATTCTGGAATTTTCCATTTTTTTCCTGACAAATTCATCACTAAGCTTTGTTGTGGTTTGGTTATTTTCCTGGGAAAATTAACAGAGACACCTAGCCTCCTGGGGAAAAAAATCACACAGTGTATGCCCTTGTCAAGGCAAGTTAATTTATAACAATGACCAGACCCTCAGTAAAATTTCATCAGTCTCTGTGCTCTCTGGGTAATGTAAGTGTGATGACACCTTTTCAGCACATTACACCCTCAACTTCTTAATTTAAAGCTTCTTATTATCTTATGAAGGGCAATGATCTATATCTAGATTTTTGTTCTGCTTAAACTCAAGTTCCATATGCATGTCTTTCTGCATATTTCATTGTGAGGATTAGAGGTCTAGTAAGGAGATTTATGGTCCTGACACATAGATTTGTTGAGGAATGATTATTTGAGTTAGAATCCTCTTTTGGATACACACCTCTCTATCTTCCGTCAGGCACTTTTTCCAATGTGTATCAAATGTACAGCTCCATATTATTATCTCTGCTCTCCCCAGTCCTCAGCCAGAGCTTTACTGCTTCAGACTGCAAAGAGCTGGCCTCCTTAACTGCAGATCGTATGCTCTTTCTCTGCTTTGCTATCTCTTGCAGACGATCTTATTTGGTCAGATCAAAAGCAAACTTTCTCTAGCAAGCCAATAAATTTGCATCAAATGTAATCAAATGCTCTTTTGATGCAGATGCAGAATATAGCTTGTGAGCCTGACAGTTTGAATAGTAAGGAAGTCAACAGAGACGTTCTAGATACAAATTAACAAGTCTCAATATTTCACCACAAATAGAAAAGAGGAATTAGAATGAGGTCCTGTCCAGAGTGAATCTTGAACTATCTTACCTATATTCCTGTTCACAACCAATCTCTGGAAGCTTGCCCTTCTTACTGAAGCTGCAGGTGTGCTCAGAGAAAGATCAGACTTTATCTCAGCACATCATGCAAACCCCTCCCATCAGAGGGCAGGCTGCTGGTCTGCCACAGCAAGATGCCAAGTACCACTCATGGCCTGCAGCCTGCACATTCTCAGCATCTCACTGACTCACACTGTCTCCGGGGATATTCTAGTTTCTGTAAGGCAGACTATTTATAAACTGTTTTTCTTGTTATTTTAATTCAATGGCAACAATTTGCTTATTATTTGACGAATTCGGAGGGAAAGCAAATAATTGCCTGTGGATGGGCTGAGTTTTTGTTTCAATAGTAAGAGTTTATGATTGACATGCATGCTGTATAATTAATCTCCAAAATCACATTTCTTTTCCCCATCAAACAATTATTAAACATATATAAAGCTTTCAAAATGGCTTTGCAAAATTTTCCTGTATGAAGGCATCTGAGTAAGTATTTATATGCAACTTGTTCACATCAAATAGTCATGGCCCTTTTTATTAAAAAAGAAAGAAAAAAAGTATTCTCTCAGAGATTTTGGATAAATATTTCTGAATTTATTTTTTCAATGTTTTTCCATCTTCTATTCAGATGGACACTGGAACTAATTAAATGACTAGTACAAGATAAATGTTTCTGTGTTTTCCTTCTTCAAGCATCTTTACAGATACAAATATAAGTATACACACAACTACAGTAAGTGATTTATTACAAAATCTTCCTCGACATCCAATTCCTCTTCTTGCACAACTCGTTACAAACCTTCCACATTATATCTGTTGTTTATTAGGGCTATTTTAATATAGATTCAATGAGTAGTTTATCAGTAAATAAGAAACTATAAACATATTGCTGTAAAATGAGAATTGTCTATTGATAAATCAACAGAGTTATGCATTTGACCATACCTCATGGGAATCTCTGAAGCAAGCTGTCTTAACTTATTCAGTGAATTAGTGATATTTATTGACTTCTAAAGCCATTAAAAAAAAAAAAAAAGTTAAAATTTAAAGTGAAAATGTTAAAGTTAAGTTAAAAAGTTAAAATTAAAATGAAAACTCTGCCAGTCTAATTTTCTGTGAAGTTGACACTTTTTAAGACCAGTAGAGGGGGGTTTCTGTCCTTCTTTGTAATTTAGCCTTATTTTAGCAACAATTTTAAGAACAATTTTTTGTTTTGTTTTGTTTTGTTTTTTGGGCTCTGAGTTTTACACAGGCAACAACGGGACTCTCGCACAGCCCAGAACACAGCTATAATTTATAACCAGAACATAAAACCGAAACCTTTAAATGGTCATGGTCACCCTGGACATTGCCTCTAGTCTCCCAGCATAAATACTAAATATTCATGTCCAAGTGAAGTAGTCAGAAAACTTCCAGATTAAATAAGATGGTGTTTAACTAACTCAGAATCCAACAAGCTTAGAGAGCCAAAGTAACTATTCTTGGATCTAGTATGGAGCATAGAGTCTGTCTGTCTCTTGCCTTATTAAGAAGGGACAATAAAGAAACCTTTCAGTGTTAGCTCCTATTACTGTGTGATCCTTTCTTTTCTCAAAGACCTCTATCCCGTAGAGGATATTACCATCCTAGGGCACCTAGAAAAGCAACTACATATGATGAAAACATCTAAAACCTATGCATATGGAAGCATCACTAAAACAACTTAATAACTAAGGCCTGAACTTGTCCGCTATTGTAGATTGGCAGGAAACAGATGTCCCAAGTTTATGCAGCTGTGAATGCTGTACCTTGACTGTATGTCTATGCTTCCCTCAATATTACACTTATTCCACAGGAGTAGCATTGTTTCTGCTCTTCCATAATACTTCTGCTGGTTACTCTGCCAATAATGGTTGTAAGGTTCACATTTCTACTGATAAAACAATATTGTCATTATTGTTGCCTATCACAGAAAATCAAAAACATTTCTTACTCTGTTTCCATCGAGCCAATTAGTTTTTGTTCTTGTCTGTGTATTAATTGCTGTATATAGAGAGGTTTTGTTTAAGCTAATCCTTGTGAAAAACTGATAAGGAGGTATTACAGAATCGTAGAATCATAGAATGGCTTGGGTTATAAAGGAACTTAAATATCATTTAGTGCCAATCCCCTGCCAAGAGCAGAGTTTCCACTGACTAAATCAAGCACTAGATCTTGCTTCCCAGGGCCCCATCAAAGCTGGCCTTTGAACACCTACAGAGATGAGGCTCATGTCTGGCTTTTTGTCCACTAGAGTCCTGAACATTTCTTGGTAGGGTTGCTATCAAGGAGTTCTCCTCCCAGTCTGTACACACACCTGAGTTTGCCACCACTAAAGTGCAACACTTTGCACTTGGCTTTGTTGAACCTTACTAGGTTCACATTAGCCCACTTTTTGAGCTTGTCCATGTCCCTCTGGATGGCATCCCTTTCTTCTACTTTATCAATTGCACCACTCAGCTTGATGTCATCTGCAAACTAGCTGAGGGTGCATTCAATCCCACTATCCAGATCATTGATAAAGGTACCAAAGAGCACTGATTCGGAGATGGATCCACTGGGGACACCACTCATCACCTGCCTTCACCTGGACATAGAGCCAGTGACAACAACCCTCTGGCTATAACCAACCAATTATTTATCCACTGAATAGTCCACCCTTCGAATCCAAATCTCTCTAATTTAGAGATAAGGATGTGGCACAGGACCATGTCAAAAGCCTTGCAGATTGAAGTCTAGGTAGATGATATCAGTTGCCCTTCCTTTGTCCATCAGTGCTGTCATTCCATCATAGAAGGCCATCAGATTGGTGGCACATGATTTTCCCTTGGTAAAGCCATGCTGGCTGCTGTGGATCACCTCCTTGCTTTGCATGTGCCTTGACATAATCTCCAGGAGCATATGTTCCATGATCTTTCCATGCACAGAGGTAATGCTCACTGACCTGTAAGGCCCTGGATCTTCCTCTCTCCCCGTCTCAAAAATGGGAGTGATATTTCCCTTTTCCAGACACTGGGAACAAATATAAGAGAGTATGATTCAATTGCAAGCAATAAAATAAACCTATAGCTGTGATTCAGGGGAGTAAAACCAAATTTGGTAAGACAGTTCATCAAGAAGCATGGCTGAAAGATTGAATCATACCTATACATATAGGCACTGGTGTACAGGTAGGTCACAGAGCACACTTTGATTTGATCAAGGTTTTCATCTCTCTGACATCATTTCTCCATGTAGCTCTGCCTTCTCTATCTCCCCCTCTCTCTCTGCCAATATCTTTGTTTAAAGGGCTTAGCTCATTGTATTGGCTGCAGGTTTTGTCACATTTTCAGCACTTCAAAAGGCTTCTGCAATAGCACAGAAAGTGCTTGATTGCTAGGTTTGATGAGAAGAAGAGTAATAGAGAAAAGATGATTTTGTAAAGAACTGATTATATTTAACATTATACAGGCATCTAATGCTGGATGGAGAGATAGTCATGCTCCATGAAGGCAGTACAAAGAAAAGAAACAGGCTAAATTTAGCTAGGAATTAATAGCTTTCAGACATGATAAAGATTCCTATTTCTACTTCTCTCGCAGATACATTTTAGCCTCAAATGAGAATAAAAAGCCCATTATTGCCCACTCGTGGTGGCACTCAGGTATGCCAGCTAGTAGTAGAGTGCATTTTCTCATGTTGCTATTGAAATATCTTGGTTAAATGAGGTAAGAATGCTGCTAGTAAGAAACATGTTCTCAGGGAAGTGTAAGAGAGTTTATGGCTATGATTTTATAAAAATGGATCAGTAGTCTAACCGTACTTGAAAAGCTATGCATGACAGTAATATTATCTTCAGGGACCACAGGAACTGTTACTCTAATAAGAAAAGGCAGAAAGAAAGCTCAGACATTAAATCTAGATCTAGCTTCTAGAGAAAAGTACTGCATTTTAGCATGTTTTGGCAGCTCAAACAGCAGTTAGTAAATGTAATCCCACGGCAAAAATAGCCCTAAATGAAGATTTCCTTTTTGTCGATGCCAAGAAGCTATAGGTAGCTTACTTCGCAAACATCCACACATTATTTTATTTGTGTATATATAAGAATCCATTCATAGCAAATGTAGATCTGGTAAATCCCTGAAAGACTTCTATTTTTAAAGCTTCTGGAACTTTATTGTCTATATGTTAAGGTTATAGGCTATATTCATATACAGACTAAATCTTTGCAGCATTGTATTTACTGTGTCTCTGTTCAGAAACTGGTTTCTGTTCAGTAACAGTCTTAACAAAAGTAAATGAAGACTTGAATGGAGTACAGATTCAGCAGTTATGTATATACATATATATATATACCAAATATATATCAAACTGTGAAACTACCTGACAAAACCAGTACTTAAGATACCGTAACAGGAGATGAGTTTCATTGTTTTATTGGTCAGCATTATAAAATGATAACAATCAGATTATTTTTCAACATTGCTTTTTTTGACTTTCAGTAATATTCAACATACTATGTGATTTAGGAGTCTTTAAAAATGTGCCTTTCAAATAATAATAATAATAATAATAATCCCTTGCTTGTTAAGAAAAAAAATGTTTTAGAGGAAAAAAAAACAATAATCGGCATATTGAATAATTATCAGCTTTAATTTTAGTTCTTTCTCCGGACATTTAATATCATATACTTCTGAGAGGAAATCCTGAACTCTGATTTATGAGCCCTTCACAATACTTGTTATGGTTCTATGACACCATAATAGGGGTTCCTTTTTATTTTAACATATTTTTAAAATGTCAAGGACTGTAATCTTGAAATGTAACCTTCCCATTTAACATTATGAGTCTCTCCAATTTTCAGTCAATACAAATAAATTCTATAGAAAATCTTCCTGGGAATTATAGAGTGCAATTACTATGAACTGAAATTATGGAGCACACAGTCAGATTTCTGCACATGAAGGGCTTTCAGAAATAGCCCTCAAGGAGATGAGTTTCTGAATTGTGCTACTCAGAGCAGCCCCTTCTAACCAAGCAAAATTGCACTTCTTTTCTTGTAAGACTTGACAGTGGTATTATGTTCCAAGATCTGATCATTCAAGTACAGACAATTTAAACAGAAAGCTTTGAAGTGAAAAGGTTGGGGAAGAATAAGGCTTGTAAAGTGAAGGTGAAACAGATAAGTAGAGAACTTGTATTCTCATGGCCAGTAACAGTGTATCATATTTTCCTTCTGGCCCTGGTCCACTTCAGAATATTAGCGAACAAGCAGTGGTATTATCACATAACCATTTATATTCTTCTTTCTGGAATAAGCCAGAGATGTATTCCAGGCAAAAGTAAGGCATCCATACTAGAAAAAACTTACTCTATTTTTTTGTCAGTTTCAGCAGAAGAAAGTAAAGTAAGAAGAAAATGCCCCAGAGAACATCCAAATGAGAGCTCAATTTAGGCAGGAAGGTTGTGCATGAGCTCAATTTCCCTCCCAGTGAGCTGAGTAAGGAAATGACTTGTAGGTACCCATGATAAACTGTGTTTTTTCCAGTTGTGAGTAAGGTGATTTAAGCAAGCAGAACTTTATGGAGAGTCACAGAAAATAAAAAGCAGTTCAGAGAAAACTAAATTAGCAACTGCCTGTATTATAGAACCATAACCCTCTCCAAGATACCCATCTGTGGTAAAACTTAGAGTTACTCTTAAACTTTTCTCCCATTATTTCACTATGATTGCCACAATGTCTCCATTCCCATCCTTGTCATTCCAATGACAGAGCTCTGCTCACCTTCTCCAATCACCTCCTACTGCTTACCAGGGAAGAACCAGTAGTATATAAGATCTCTGCCCTAAATTTTTGTAATAAAAGGAAGCTGCTGCTGACCAGTTTTCTTTCTCCTCGTTTGCTTTCCGCAATACTCCCTTCTTCCATCACTTCCTGGGCAGTCTAGCCAAATGGACTAATAGAATGTATCAGCAGAGCGGAAGTGTCAGTAGGAGCACTGTTTTACTTCCAAGAAGAGCAGAAAAGAATATGAAAAAAAGTAACCCTAATTGTAACAAAAACTACTTGTAAACTGATCCCTACAACAGCAACCAGTTGCAATCATGTAGAATCATCAGCAGACGGGTTTTGTTCAGATAGACTTACTGAAGATCTTTCAGCCCGTAGTTTTCCAATAGTCTGACCTTTTTTCATTCAGCAAGAAATGCAAGTAGTGAGCTCTCCAGATATAAAATGATTCATCAGTTCTCTAATTATCAGAGTTCTACTAATCCTGTATGACCGGAACGAATGTAGCATTGTCCCGGTACCATTTATTTTAGTGAGTCTCTTAGTGAGACTCTGTGAGCATATTTGCACTTGCCCAGTACAGTAAGGAATGTTTGCGAAAGAAAACAATTTTAAGTATTGCGCATTAATATTCAGCATGCACAATCTACCATAGTTCTCTACACTCAGTGCCTGCCTTCTTAAATTCTGTACCACAGGTTGTTCTTTGTGTGTATTTGGGAAAGGAGGATGGTGGGGGGGAGGGGAGGAAAAGGGTACTTAATACAAGTATTATGCATAATTAGAACTGATAAATAAGAATTGGCAATTAGAGGTACCTTAAGCAATTTTTCACTCTATCTGAGCAAAATGACTAAACTGCAAGTGACAAGCTTGTAAATTAAAAATCTCAAAATATGAAAACTTTATTCCAAGTGTGTCATCTGTGAATGATTTAAGTGGCATATAATTAGATATGCAATCACTTTTTTATGGTTTATTTGTTCCTGGCTCATAAAGACTTTTTATCATGAAAAGCTCCCTGACTGTGGCATCTACTGTATAGCAGCCATGAAAAGGAACTGTTGAAACTTTGCCAGTAAAGATTTTTAAAACTACTTGAGGGAAACTGTATAAACACACTACCTTAAATCATCATAGAAAAGTGACATTCAGAAGAGGTGCAAATAATTTCTGAAAACAAGTTTTACATCATTGGAAAGGCACTCTTGCTTTCCTCCTTTTTGTTTTAGTTCATTTAACTTTTCCTTGGAAATGAAAGAATGTTTACCAATGTAATGATGGCTAATGTAAAGTCTCAGCATCTTAGTTTCTAGCTTAAGGCTTGAGGATGAGCTCACTGACCTTTTCTGGTCTTTCAGTTCTATACAATTCAAAGTATGGAATGCAAGTGAAACCGTCCAAGGCAAACTAGATTACTCTTCAAGGCAGCAGCCAGAAGAAATTGACAAAACTGTACGTGTAGAAAATGCATAGATTCTAATTTTAGCTGTTCTTTTCAGCCTTTCCCCCTTCCTTTTCCTCTCTGGTATCTTCTTCCATCTTTTTCTGTCATGAGAATGCCCATCAGCCAGTCTGCAGGCCAAAGGAACTCTTCTCCAGACTTGTCATCTCCCTTGTGCTTCCAGATGCCAAAGGAGTGCTTGGTCATTGAAATATAGGAAGGATAAAGCAGAAGGAAAAAATGAAAAGTCCATAAGGGCTAAGTACAAACTTGATAGATTAGTCTTCTTGAACTTCACTCTAGATCTGTTAGTGATTAACTATTTTATTCAGCTCTGAGGCCTCCAATGTAGGAAGAATACGGATATGAGTGAGAAGTCTACTTACTCCAGCCTTTTCCAGTTCTTCTATGCATAGGTATGTATACTGAATCTTAAAACATTATTCTCTTCCAGCAAATCTGGAACATATTACTTGATCCACATTTCATCTGGTTATATATTTCATAACAATCCTGATAGAACATTGTAAGAGATTATTCTTTTATATAATTGACTCAAAGTTTGCTGAGGAACAAGTCCAGGCAAGTCCTGGGCAAAGGTAGAGAAATCTTCTGTCTGGAGGGCACTGATGGACAGGTCCTGGCAAAGGGTTTTGAAGTCCTTTAAGGAGCACAGGTGGACGAGGCCAGGGGCAACAAGAGAGGGATAAGCTGCTGATAATGGCCGGGAAACGGTCTTTTGTGTGGACTTATCTCAAGGAAGATGGCCATCTCAGGAGGCACACACATGACTCTTGCTCAAGCACCGAGGGATGCCACGTAAGCAGGAGAAAATGGAGGATAAAAGAGAGTCCAACAACCATGAGGATAGGTGTCCGCCATCAGATCCCTCACTACGGACTGCATGCTGACGGACTTCCCTGGGCCTGCTACCTGAGACCTGCTGCTTCCTCCCAGACTTACTCTGTGGCTTCTTCCTGGACCCACCCGGTACCTGCACCAAGACCGGCCTCGGACCATCGGAACATCGTGCAATGGACTACTGCCGGATCCTAGTGGTGACTATCCCCGCTTTACGCAATTCTTGCTTCTTCCTATCTTTTCTATCACCCGCCTTTCCTTCCCCCTCACCCCAATCCATAATAGTGTCCGTCCTCCCCTTTCTTCATCTCTGTTATTAAGATTTGTAATAAACTGGTCGGACCAACATTTGAACTGTTGTTTCTTAATCTCACGCCGGGCATACATATTTCAAAGAACCTCCTCTCCCTCCTATAAATTGGAGTGAGACAAACTTTCATAGCTATAATTTCACATTTAGTAAATAGCTGCAACACAGTAAACTGTGAGAAGATACAAGTTACCAATAACAACTACAATGCCATCAATCTGAACAGTTAAATTGGGAATACTTTTTCTCAAACAGGCTTATACATTCTCTGCAAAGACTCTTAACTCAGAGGAAAGCAAAGCACACTGTAACATGAAGTGTGATAGAAAATAGTGAAGAATCATATTAGGTATTGACAGAATCAAATGTATTCAGAAGCATCATGCTTCTTTTCGTTTTTCCATAAATTCAGTTGTTGTGCTAATGGCAGGAGTCATTTTATGAAATCTATGAAATAATGAAAAGAGAAACAAGAAAGGAATTATATATATCCTGATTCCTGTAACAACAAAATAATTTCTGAACTTCAAGTTATCAATACTCTTATGTGCCTCTAATTGAAAGTTTGGTCTTGCATGATCAAAGTCATCAGGAGTGTTCTCCCATAAATAACATATAGGTAAAAAAGCACATCCCAGACCAATTAGTTTCACTATGTGCTTTTTATTTTATTTTATTTTATTTTATTTTATTTTATTTTATTTAGTTTCCATATTTTTTTCCTTTTCATCATTTCAACATCAGTTTAATCTTTTCAACCTCACAGTGATTCACATATTCATAGATAATATGGTTTCAGGTTTCACTAATAGTTTTCCATGTACCATCATGAATTGTTTTTTTTCCAAAAATAAGTAACAAGTACTTAGCTTAAGGTCTTCCTCTCATCCTCTCCAATACTCGCATGCCTTGAAATAGAGGAATGGCATGAATGAGTTCTTGTTTGTTTGTTTCTTTTCTAAGTATACTTCAGAGCTGTCTTTTACAGTTGTCTGATTTTTTCTTCCCTATACACTTTACATAATTGTAATGTTTAATGATATTAACTATTTAAATCAAATTAGATACAGTTGCTATATTAGGGTGTATTATTTATTTTTAGTCCCCGTCATCATTCCTTTCAAGAGTCCAGGACGAAAAGTAAGATTGGATTGAAATCTGAACTTAGATTCTTCTTACTGAACCTATTCAAATTGTTTTTTACTTTTCATTCTTGTTGACAGCTGTAGTTAATTTTCAGTGAGATATTAGTACAGTATATTAATAGTACTATCAGAGTTTTAGAGTGCTGAAAATAAATAGAGTCTTTCATTCAGGTGCAAAAAAATAAAGTGAGGAGCTGGGAGTTTAGAACTGGGAACCAATGTGATTCCTAGCCCAGAATATTTTCTTAGGGATTTAGATTATTCCTTTTAGAAATGTAAAATAGGCCACTTTTTCTTTCCTGTTTGGTACTACTCTGATGACATGCTGTATATAACAACTCAGAGAAATCTCTGTAGAAGTGTAAGACTGGGAATCAGTTCACTTATCAACTTTGTACTTTTTTAACTGAAACCTTCCATCTCCCAGAAGAGGCTTTACTGAACAGGCTACTGCTACACATGCCTCCTCTAGTTCTACATGAAATAAAAGGAAGGGTTAGTTCAAGGTCAGTGATTACAGTGAATCCTACATTCTGTTCCTGGTACCTTTTGTGCATTTTATTCAGACTATTTCATACAGAATACAGAGGAAAAAAAAAAAAAAAAAAGTCTGGTCATACAGAAGAGATGAAAATTGTAAAAAGATAAAAAACTACAGAAAGCCTGCCGATTATGATGACTGACCTAGCCTGACCCAGCTGCTGAAACTGCCTACTTTTGAGGGCAAAATCTCTCACCTCTTCTATCATCCAGCTGGGAGTTCAGTCAGAAAGGACTGTAGCTTCCACAAGGTGTTATTAAGCATGGTTATCGAGAGGAGTGGGGAGAGTGAAGGACACCATACTCCTCTCAGCTAGAAGTAGTTCTTAGTTTGTGTCTGTATGATTTGCTGGCACCTAAGAAATGCCAAGGTAGATTTACAGTGTACAGACACCTGAGAATTTAAGGAAGGAATCGAAAGGAAGAAATCCAATCTGAGTTTTAGTAAGAGTAGTTTGCTTCTCCTTTACTGAACTGCAATCAAAAAAAGTAAATTTGTTTTTTCTCATGATTAGAGAAAAGCTGCTTCTTTTTTCAGTACTCAGAAAGCCTTCAATGGTCAGATAAGTTTAAGTCATAGGTGGTTAAATCTATTTCCTTCAAATTTCCCTCTTCTCTGCTGTGAATGCTGCAGTTCAGATTCTTTCTCTTAAGGAGCAACTGGTATACAAGAAAAAAGACACATCTGATTTGCTGCAGTCCCTTAGGGCTATAGGTCCACATATCCACACTGTATCTTTATTACTAATGAAGTTCACACTGACTGTCGGATGTACATCACTGATTCATGAATAGCTAAAGGCTGGGGGATTCTGCATCCTCAGTAGAGGTGGGGAACTAAGTAGTGCCTTGGTGTGTAAATTCAGGCTAAGGAATCTTCTCATCAAAAAGAGTCCTCCTTTTATACTAAAATCTACCAACAGTCCACTCCTCACACAGAAAAATGATTTTTTATCACTGTTCTATAACCTTGTGATAAACATATGATTGAGAAGAATCCAACAAAGGGGTAAATAGGAAAATGAAGTACTCTATGATCTGTGACAAGTGCAAAGTCATTCTTCCTAGCATATAAAACCATTGATATTCTATTCTTCAAGGAAATGTGTTTGTGGAGTCTCTCCGTATACATATGGGAATCTCCAAATTCACTTATCCTCCTTTCAAAATCATTGCAGAAACTGGCATAGTGAATAACACAGTGTTGCCTTCTGCAACTGTGATGTTAGCCTCCTGTGTTAGCCCTCTTGTGCAGAGAAAGAAAAGAAAAGAAAAGAAAAGAAAAGAAAAGAAAAGAAAAGAAAAGAAAAGAAAAGAAAAGAAAAGAAAAGAAAAGAAAAGAAAAGAAAAGAAAAGAAAAGAAAAGAAAAGAAAAGAAAAGAAAAGAAAAGAAAAGAAAAGAAAAGAAAAGAAAAGAAAAGAAAAGAAATCCTTCCTGGTGCAATTTGCAAGTCTGGAAAATATTCTGGTCTCAAGTAATTTTCATTATCTTAAATCTTGTTTTGGATTCTGATAAAGAACTGCCTTCCAGGTGATTGCATTCTGGTTTTACATATTTCTTCATTTAGTTGGCAGTTTAATCTGCAAAATATTACATATATACACTTTTTTCTTTCCTTTGGAAAGTTAGAAGAAATCAATTTAGAGAGAGAAAAAAAAATAATCAATAGGCATGGTTTGCTGGAAACAGGCACTTGAGCATTTAAGAGAGTTTCACAAGCTGAATGGGTCAGATAGCGGTATATTCCAGTTTGCCCTCATCTATCATCACACTGGCTTTCTAAGTAGCACAAAAATCAATTCTAAATCATGTCTTGCTGGTGGAGATCGCAGATTTCAAGCACATTAAAAAAATAGACAAAAATCATTCAACAAATGACTGCACTGGAGGTCAATAGAAAAGCCATTGCATTCAATGTTAGAGCCAGATGGGTCCATAGACATTAACGGAAGCATCAGCAAATAGAGTTTTAGAACTATTTTATATCAAGACATTATCACTAAATTTCACATCAATTCAGCTACAATATAATCATCAATCCTTATTTTGAAACAAACAAACAAACAGACAAACAAACATCAAGTTATTTCTTTTTCCAGGGATTCACGATGAATTGTTCTTAAATACACATCACATTTTTTCATCTTCTCCATCTAACTAAATTTGGATCCTTGTATTCTGCACACCTGCAGCAGCCAATATCATGGGGCTAAGTTTGTTTTATGCTTTTAAATTCACTGTGGAGGAAAAATGTTGTAGGTACATCTGTAATCATTTTGTGAACATTACAGCCTTTTCATGGTTTTGTGCCATATCTGCCAGTAAAGCTGACAGTGCAACTTTATCTCTTGAAGTATGTATTTCTAAAGCTTAATGGTTTACAGCAGTGAAACTCTCAGACTAAGAGGAATGAGACAACCTGCCTCTTACAGCTCGCCAATATGTGTGCAAGCACTAACAGAGCTCACCCTCTGACCACCTTCTTAGAGCATGGTAGAAACCTTAGCTGATTCTTACTGTACACATGATGACTTTCTGTGATAAGCAAGAGACACAAATAACAGTTCTGTTATTAAGGAGCTGGAACCAACTTTAAGTTTCAGAAAAAGCGAAGTCTTTCACAGAGAAACATACAGTAAATAAAATTTTGCAACTAATACTGTGAGTGCTATTATGCTTATCAGTAAAACAAAGTCTTGGTAAAAGTCCACTTGGAGAAACAGAAAAGTATATTCAAAATAGAGATGATGTCTACCAATTTATTGTAAATGAAATAAATATCATAGAGTCTGGTGTGTACTGAGATATATCCAGTGATTATTAAAACTGAAATTTTGCTACACATTCTACAATAGTTTGTCTGTTTCTTTTCCAACTCCTTCACTTATTCCTTATTGTTACCTTTATCTTTTTCTGTACAATTTGATCCCGTCCCCCACAGTTCCTCACAGCTTTTTCAAAGTAAGTTTCAAAGGAACTGTAGATAAAAATGAAAGCAAATTCCTACATTCCCATTTCACAATTAGAATATATTTTCTCTATTTTTGTAGAGGCTACAGTGAGGTTTTCCAGATGAAATCTTGTTAGTGCAAGCTCCTTTTGCTAAGCCAAAATAATATTCCTTATTAGCTTTGAGGAGAATGAAAACATTTGAAACAGAATAGAAGAATTCCAAGAAAGAAATTATGTAGCTCACATGCTTCAGCCAGGGCAGCTATTGACCCTAATCTCTAGGATATTAATGTTTTATGAAGTTTTGTATAAGTCACGCTTCCTCCCCTTCCCTCCACCCCAATATTTCCTATCCCAAACTGCATATATGATAACTGCATATATGCAGATTTATCCTTGTCTTAATCTTTTCTCATTTCATTTCCTGCATTCATGGTTTGCACATGGTATCTTTTCAGCTTATGGTGCCTGATTGGGCCCTGAGTATTGCACCTAGCAAATAAAATAAAATTTCAGAGTCTGTCCTCAATTTATATATTAATCTGGATAATATCAGTGAACTTGGAGAAAATGTTGGAATCCTTCGGAATCAGGTAACACTGGAGTCAAAATCTTCAAATGCCACCACTACTTCCAAGTTTGTAGTGTTGTGTTTGACAAAAATTTGACAAAATCTTGGAGGAGAATGTGTTTAGATACAGGTCTATTTGATTCAGTGCAGAATTTGGATGTGACCAGATTCCACAACTTTGAATGAAGTTCTTTGTTTTTCTATGCATACTAATTTAGAATAGATACATATTGAGGATGTTTAAATAATTTTGAAAGACTAAATAATACTATAATTCTGTAGCTATCTCAAAATCAGCATTAATAAATTCTAGACATTTGCAGACTTAAGTGAAAAGATACCAAACATTTAATGGTGCAGAAAAGCACAACAGAAAACATATAGTTTCTTTTTGATTTTAGAAAATACGTAGTTCACTCCAAAAGTAATGTCTCCTATTTATTCCCATGAAAACTATGGCAGATACAAAAGGGCACAATAGCACTATTTGATATATCAATTTCTCAGCTACAAAACACTAGCTTTCAATATTATCAACATCATTAACTACACTTTTTTGTATAAAAAGTGATAAAGATAAAGAAAAAAGTGATAAGTGATAAAGAGCTTGCTCATAAAAATCTGCACCAGTGGAGGTGACCCACTGTTGCCATCGCCACTTGCTGAAACACATCACCCACCTCCTCACTGTTCTCACATCCACTGTTTGGTCTTCAGAAATGTTCAGCAAGTGTCAATGGATGTTTCTTCTGCATGGAGGAATTCATTTCTATACCTTTTCTTCATCCACAGTTCCATGTCAGATGCTGTTTTTGTCAGACTCCTCCTCTGCTGCCATCTGCCACACAGCAACAAAGTGTAATGAAGTGTTGGTGGGAAGGTTCAGCCTCTACTGCCATACCACATCAGCATCTGCCTCTGACATCATGGGCCAACATAATAAAACAGGAAGGATTACTTTCAGAGCAGCCTTCATATATGTTTCTGTTAAATAAGTAACTGAACAATGACTGCTCTGAATATTTAACTGTGTACGTTTCCAAATCAATTTCAGTATCTTCAGTGTGGTTCTGTAAGCAAGTATTTCTCTTGTCATTTGGACACTAATTTCTACTACAACAGCTTTGTTTATGTGATTTGCTTGTTACAAAATAACTCATGTTTTTCACCCAGTCAGAATACCACTAGCATTCACCAGACAAGGAATAGGAAACCAAATTTTCAGTCTCATATCATTCATTTTGATTGTTTGCATGGAGAACAATGACCTTGGGATACAAGCTTTCGTCAAAGGAACATCATATAATTCAGAACTCAGACATGATCCACTTATTTCCCTGCAGTACCTTTCAAAAAGACATGCTTAACTTTAAGTGCCTATGCCCTTTAGCAAGCCTTGGGCAGGAGCATACCACAAAGGTTCTATAGGAAACAAAACAAAGAAACTTGAATACTGAACTACATAAACATGTTTTCTTTATTAACATACTCAATTGGGAGAGCAGCATTTATGCTTTTTCTGTCCTAGTGAAACTGAGAGTAAAATATTGCCCTGATCACATTGCATCAGTAATCTGTAACACCTGTGCAGATTTCTTAGGCCATCATGTTTTGCCAATTTACATAAAAGCGTACTTTCCAAGATAGTGAATTAGCTCACACATAGATGAAGTTGATTCTTTGCTGTTACTCTGCATCCATATACAGGCTTATTCCTGGTCCCATTTAAGTGCAAAGGAATAACTAATACTTTATTTGCTCTTTATCTGCCACAAACCCCATGAGGCATCTGTTCTGTGAAGAGGATTTTTGAAGGAACTCCTGGAGCTGGAGAAGTGGGACTATGCAGTGCAGGAGTGCAGCTCTGAAATGATTCCCTTTATTTCATTGAAGGAGAGGACACGGCTTACTTCAGGGTTTAATTCTATTCTCATTTATACTTGTGTATATCCAAGTAAATAAGTAAAAACAGAATTCAAATAGAAATATATTTTATGGGATTCTTTTTAAAATTATTGTATGTATCACTGAAGACCATATGTTGATATCCTCATTCTGAGTACACTGTTAGAACAAGCTCAGAAACTTTTTACTATTGTAATAACATAAAAAAATACAAAACACAGTAGAAACTAAATAAATCCTCTTTTATCTTCTGCCTCAGGGAGGTTTTTATTTTAAATCTTGGCCAAGGGCCTACAGAAATAAGTTCATATACTAAAGGTTAGACATTAATTATATCTGAAAAATAATTATTGATCTTGAAGCAAAACTGTCCCTGAAAGGAGATGAACACCAAAGAAAACACTAAAGTAATTTGCATATATACTTAGAATCACATATTCCATTAATGATATTTCAATTCAATATTGATGTCTTAGTAGCAGAGATTATTCTAAGCTGCAATGTGTCTTAGATTTTAACTACAAAAACTGCATATGGGTCATATGAGATACATGCTATTTTGCACTTAATCGTCTTCCACTGACTTTAAACCAAAGCTTGATGTTTGTTCTATTTCTTGTACTACTGTAAAATAGCTATAACTTTACTGAAGTCTTAAGTCACACTTCACAAAGAATAGAAAGTTAGACTTATCCTTTTTTACGACTACAAAGCAATAGCACAAGGAAAATAAACTAACACCAGATTTTATTTTACTCTTCCTTATTGTAACCTATAGTTTTCTGTTTTCAAAGCAATTTCTGTATGATGGAGTTCAGTCCTAAGTTCAACTTCAAGCTGTGTCTAGTGCAATTCCAATAATGCTAGTACTTCTGGAAAAAAGCCCAGATGGCTTTAAGTATTGTATACTGTAAAAAAAAAAAAAAAAAAAGTAATTTCCTTTGCACACTGTATGAGATCAGGTATTGCTTGCCTCTAGAAAAAAAAAGAAAAAAGTAGTATTTATACAGTAGACTTTATCCATCTTCCAAATTTTTATTATACAGAGATACAGAAGCATAAATTCTTCACTAAGACAAAACTAACCTTCTGATACACAAGCAAAAAGTATTTTATTTGTAGACACTTAACTTGCTCCCTTTCAACTTGAAGAGTTGAAGTTCTTCATTTGAATGCATATATTCCATTAACTAGCGTATCGTTTTGAAAAATGGATTTTCTTCACAAACATTCTCTTGTGCCTACTGGCTCAGGTAGTCATGCTATTCCTCGGTTTCTATTAAAAACACTGTTTTCCAATATAGCAGCCATAAAGCCCAGATATGCTTTTTGTTGTTGTTGTTGTTCTTTGGTGTGTCTCAATAATCAAATATATATTTTTCAATGTCAGAGTAATTCTCTACAAACCCAAAGTGCATGAACTATGAAGATTTTTCACTCTTTCTACTTCAGTGAGTTGGAAGCAATCTCACAGCTGGTTTATGTTATGAGAGTTGATCACAGTTCCTTAGGAATAAGAGTTCTGAAAAGGTTAGAGACTACAGGAAAGAAGCCAATGTAGTGAAAGGATCTGGGGTCTTTTAGCACCAGGTTGTGAAACAAGTCTACTATAGAGTGGTTACTAATACTCAGAAAAAATGCACCTAAAAAAAATGCAAAGCTCAGATGGAGAACTGTAGTTTCTTTTTTAAGAGAAAGGAAGTGAAAGCTATGGCTGACAGGTAAATAGGAGATTGAGGCCTAGTCAGTTCTGAAAATACTTATAACTAGTATCAACTTGATTTCCTTGAATGTCTACGTTCTCTTTATGAGCCTAGCAAAGATGATCTGCAACTATGGTATCTTTCAGAAACGTTTTTGGGGCCAGATTGAAATCCCACACAGTAATAAGTAAGTAAGTAAATAAATAAATAAATAAATAAGGACTGAAAAATGGGAGACAAGTAGAAAGACAATTAGTAAATATCACACATACTTTAAAAAGATGATTACCTCTACTTTTCAGGTAATCAAGTATCACAATCTTATCACTTTCTGCTGATTAGCACAAATTTTATATTTAAAAAACAAAGATAGGAAAGATAACTGTTCATCTGAAAGAAAAATGAGTGTAAATACATTCTGAACAAGCAGAACTCAGTCTGTTACATTTTTGTTCTTTGCATTAAAATCCTCCAGCATTTTCAATATATTCTCAATATCTTATGAAATATATTTTAACAGACACAACATTACAGTGTACATATAAGAGTATTACTGAAAAAGAAATACTAAAATTTGTGTATGATACACCTAAGCAATCTGTAAATACACCCATTAATTCCTATGCAGCTACAACTTGTCCTTTGATAAATCTTTTTCCAAATGACTAAGTTTCCAAAATATGTTAAAAATCAATTTCTTCATACTGAGTTCCTTTAGTATTAATACTGAGTTCCTTTAATTTTGATACTTTTTTAGGTGATATTTAGCTTAATGCTTATTGTAACCTCGAACAATATATGCATAAGGAGTTGGTCAGTCTGAACTAGTTTCTGTCAACACAGTCCACAAAGTACCTGAGAATTTTTTCACCTTTGCACCACACAATACTGATGAGAAATGGAAGGAAAATATCATAAATACTATACATCATCATAATCATTTTGTATTCAATGACTGTAGTGATCACCAGCTACATAGACAGGTATAATCAAAACGTAATGAAGTGAAGAAGGAAATCATTTTATCAAAAACAAGATGGATAGTAATGAATGCCAATAAGACAGTGTGACTGATCATTCATGAGTTCATCTAGTTCTCTGCTTCTGACAGACAAAAATGCTCTACAGTAAGAGAATTACTGGAGTCTGCTCCAAAAGCAACTGCCTATCCTGTCTTCCAGCTATGTTAATACGTATGCCAGATTTCAGAGTACAACAGCCAGAAACCAATCTTTCTGTGTTGTAATCAGTGGCAAAAGCCCACTAACGTTTAGAGCATCTGTTTGTCATTTTGGTTTTTTATTTTTCTTTCTTTTAATATCCCACATTGCAAACCAGCATGTTTCATACAATAAAAATCACTGTTTGTAGCAGATTTGACAGATTTTCTTACATGAACAAGAAAATAGGAACAGAGAACGTCCCCAGTAGAAATGGACTTTCTAACTGCAAAGAAACAAAGTCATTCATAGAAGGAGATTCCATAACCTCTCTGAGCAACCTGTTCCAGTGCTCCGTCACCCTTACCATGAAGAAGTTCTTCCTCATGTTCATACAGAACTTCCTATGTTCAAGTTCTAGGCCATTACTCCCTGTTCTGTTGATACGTAGCAATGAGAAGAGACTCATCCATTTGTCTCCCACCTCCCTTTAGATATTTATAAACATTTATCAGATCCCCACTCAGTCTTCTTTTCCCCATGCTGAACAGACCTCAGCCTTTCCTCATATGGGAGATGCTCCAGGCTCTTTATCATCTTTGTGGCCCTGTGCTGGACTCCTTCTAGGAGATCTCTGTCTTTTTTGATATGAGGAGCCCAGAACTGGACTCATTATTCTAAATGTGGCCTCACCAGGGCAGAGTAGAGGGGAGGATAATTCTTGTTTCAGATGAAAGAATTAAAGTCAAATACATATCACCAGTAATTTTTAAGTTGTACAAAAAGGGACTGAACTCCATGTCCAGCCATGTGCTTATGCTTGAAATTATGTTTCACTGGGCCAGCATGCTGACATTTTTTTAACAAGAAAAACACTGAAAGCTGCAGCACATATTCAAACACAATAAAATACTTATATTGGTAAATAATAATATCCTTCACTAGATCCTAAGTTGGAACTGGGGTCATATAGCACCTGTGACTGAAACCAAGCTATGTATGAACAAGAAAATACCTAGACAAATTTGGATGAGACATGTTATGGTCTCTTGGTTTATTACAAGAATAACTTTCCACTGTGTATTTTCTGAAATGATAAACAGACCAAGACTTACCAAGGCTTCTATCTTCTGCTGAGAAGTGTATATTGGTAGATTAAAAACAGGGAAAAAAAAAAAAAGAAAAAAAGAAAAAAAAGAAAAAAATTACAATAGCTTAGTAAATTTTGTTAAATACAAAATGTACACTTCCAAATTCTAGGCATTGCCAGTTCTTAGTAAAGAATAAAACTAGTGCTTCAGTAATTTTCATTGGCAACTGAGTTTACAATTGTTAATTGTTAAATACAACTTTAAGAATTCAGATTAATTTCTGGTGTAAGACTATTGCATTATCAGCACTTATGATTCCCATAGTTTTGTGGTCATGTTTCCCCTCCTGACCCTACATTTAAAACAATTGCAAGTGATTCCACAGTGTAAGTTTGTTAGGACAGTGATAAAAACCAAAGCAAAGACGCAAGGGAGAGTGTTTCCCTTCTCAGCTCTCTTTTGTCTTGAATTCACATATCACAGTGATGCATTCTAGCTTTTATAGCTCTGACTGAAAGGAAACTAAAATTGAAAGAGATTGATCCAGTGGAAGAAGACCACTTCTGTTTATCAGATTTATGTCTCACTTGCGTTACCATCAACTTCCTCTTTTTGCACTCTACAGATTCAGTGAAAACAAGAATAAAAACAACAAAAAACAACCTCAATCTCCACTGCCAATACATCAACACCCCCTTTCTCTTTTACTTTCAGTGTTTCCTCTGTGCCACAAGCATAAATATTTTAAAATTCTTTCCTAGCACAAATCGAGTGACAGAACAAAGCTCCTGAGACAATCATTTGACACACTAGGACCTACATGCTACTCCTCCAGAACAATTTTTAACCACCTCATTGCTCTTCAAGAATTTCAAAAACTCATTGCTCTTCAAGATTTCAAAAACTGGAAGTAGAAGTAACAGTTATGATATATTTAACCTATAATACAAGCAGAATAGATTATTTCATGGTCTTTTCTTTCTGGAACACCATTATCCAACAGTAAACAGAGTCTCAATAGCAGAATAATTAGAGCATCAGAATCTAATATGGCCTTACTGCCTTGACCTGGAGGTATAAAACAATTCAGTAAAACACAGATCAATATTTTAGCTCCTTTTCGAGCTTTATAGAAATACCTGCTGAGGTGCTGCATGCATTTGAATGATACTTTCCAGTGTCTTTTGTTGGAGATACCCACATGGTATAAAAGCAGCTATGTAAATGTCCTTAAACTTCATCTTACACAATGACTCGTTGAAGACCAAAAAGATTTTAAAGGGTAAAGTGATAGTAGTTTTTCCCAGACAAATTTTCAGCTTTCCAACAGCTTTCAGCTTTTGTCAGGGCACATCCAGACTGTTAGGGCTGCCCATAGCAGCTCAGGGGCCCTCATAGCATGTGTTGTCCCACTACAACATTAGGAGTGCAGGGTGCATAGGTTAGCCCCAGCACTGGCACCTCGTTGGAGTTGGGGCAAAGCTGAAGCAAGCCCAAGACTTGAATTAAAAAAAAAAAAAAGGAAAATAAGAACCAAAACAAATTTCTTCCTTCTTAGCATCTTCTTAATTACATCTAATATCTTATTTTCTTAATGTAACGTATATCTCAATCTGCTGTTTTAAGAGATAAGTAAATAATAGCTTTTTTATTTTTATATGTGTTACACAGTTAAAGCAACTAAGTAGAAATAAGTTAGGACCTTATTATTTCAATTTCATCTGTAGCACAGTTTTGTAAATTTAAATCTTCATATCCTGATATTTGTTTTATTTTTGACTTAAAGGAACTGCTTTCTTTCACAGGCATGAAGCACTGAATCAATACACAAAGGAAAGAAAATGCGCACCATTCTAATACTTTATTTACAAATGTTTATTAGTACTTAACACATATGTAGTCCTAAATGGGTGAGGTACAGGAAAGGGCTATTTCCATTTTATTTCCTTTGTCAGTCACTGATTCCTGGAATACATCAGTACAAAAAAAGTCATTGTAAAGTCTTGTGCCATTGTCCAAGAACTGTGTTCTACTTCTTGAATTTTTATATTTTTAATGTAAAATATAGCATCATACAAGTACATAGGTATTTAAAGACACATTACATACATATATGCATATATGTATATAAACAGATAATAAATAAACAAATCATAATACACAACTTAAGCTGCTTTGAGATATCTTTCTGTCCTTAATGGCCATTGATCTATTACTATTTTATAATCAGTATTAAAAAGAAAATATATCACACTTGCCTTCTCCAGAGACTAAACTATGTCTGTTCACAGTTTTGTTATGAAGAAGTTATGATTGAAGCAACACCTTTAACCTTGAGGAAGGGCAAATGATGCAAAGAACATTGTGTTTCTTTCCAAGAAAATAGTATTTCTTATATGTCTTCACAAAGACTAACCCTTGCTCTTCATGCCCAGCAGCAACATGACTGGTCTGAAAAGAGGAAAAATTACACCCCTTAACAAGATATGAAGTTGAACTAGCTTTCAGAATATAGGGGAAACTAAACAGAATAAAAAGAAATTATGGATGTGGCTGTACAGCTGGGTAAACAGAGGATCTATCTGTATTTTTGAGATCTCCCCACTTAAAAATAAATTAATGAAAATCTCATCTAAGCAGGTTGTGTGCACTGTAATCAATGTGAGACTGTGCAACAACCACTTATAGGTCTGTTTTGAACAGGGAACAGCAATTTTTCAGACAGATAATATAACACATAATTTTTAATGGAAGAATGACTTCAATTCTATGAGTTGGACTCATCTAAAACTGTGATGCAGGTTTGGGAAGAAAGTAGTACTGAATAGCCAGGTCATTCTTCCATTGTGTAAGTACTCTACCCACTAAAAACTGCTATAAGAAATAAAGAAGTAAGTCTTAGAAAGCATATATTGTGTTCAGTTCAGTTCTACCTCATTTCCCAAAAACAATTCTAAGTACACCTTGGAGGGAAACAATTCTTTAACTGGCAAATGTGACGTCCATCTTCAAAAAGGGCCTAAAAGATGATCCTGGTAGCTACAGGCCTATCAGTCTCACCTCGGTGCCAGGGAAGGTCATGGAACGGATAATCTCTGGAACCATCATGGACCAACTAAAGGTCAACCAGGGGATCAGGCCCAGTCAACATAGGTTTACGAATGGTAGATCCTGTCTGACAAACCTGATTTCATTCTATGACAAGGTGACCCGCTTAGTGGATGAGGGTCAGGCTGTTGATGTGGTCTACCTGGACTTCAGTAAGGCCTTTGACACTGTCCCCCATAACATTCTCGTGGAGAAGCTGGCTGCCCATGGTCTGGATGGGTGTATGCTCCGCTGAGTGAAGCACTGGCTGGATGGCTGGGCCCAAAGTCGTGGTCAATGGAGTTGAATCCAGTTGGCAGCCGGTCACAAGCGGTGTCCCCAAAGGCTCAGTGCTGGGGCCACTTCTGTTTAATATCTTCATTGATGATCTTGATGAGGGGACTGAGTGCACCCTCAGTAAGTTTGCAGACGACAGCAAGTTGGGAGGGAGTGTTGATCTGCCAGAGGGGAGAAGGGCACTACGGAGGGACCTGGATAGACTGGATCGATGGGCCAAGGTTAACAGCATGAGTTTCAATAGGGCCAAGTGTCGAGTCCTGCATTTTGGTCACAACAACCCCAGGCAACCCTACAGGCTTGGGGAGGTGTGACTGGAAAGCTGCCTGATGGAAAGGGACCTTGGTGTATTATTGGACAGTCGGCTGAATATGAGCCAGCAGTGTGCCCAGGTGGCCAAGAAGGCCAATGGCATCCTGGCTTGTATCAGGAATGGTGTGGTGAGCAGGACTAGGGAGGTAATCCTGCCCCTGTACTCAGCATTGATGGGGCCTCACCTTGAGTACTGTGTTCAGTTTTGGGCACCCCAGTACAAGAAGGACATGGAGGTACTGGAGCAGGTCCAGAGAAGGACAACGAGGCTAGTGAAGGGCTTGGAAAATCAGCCCTATGAGGAGAGGCTGAGGGAGCTGGGGCTGTTTAGTCTGGGGAAGAGGAGGCTGAAGGGAGACCTTATTACCCTCTTCCAGTACCTGAAAGGTGCTTACGGTGAGAGCAGAGTAGGTCTCTTCTCACTGGTGACAGGTGACAAGACAAAGGGAAATGGGCTCAAGTTGCGCCAAGGCAAGTTTAGGTTGGACGTTAGGAAACACTTCTTTACAGAAAGGGTGGTTAAATACTGGAATAGACTCCCAAGGGAGGTGGTTGAGTCACCATCCCTAGATGTGTTTAAGAGCTGTTTGGATGTGGTGCTCAGAGATATGATTTAGCGGAGGGTTGTTAGAGTTAGGCTATTATGGGTAGGCTGCGGTTGGACTTGATGATCTCTGAGGTCCTTTCCAACCTGAGTAATTCTGTGATTCCATGATTCTATGATTCTTTCTGGGAATGGAGGAGAAGCTATGGGAAGGGTAATACTAGATTGGAAAGACCTATGATTTCTGACACAGGCTGGATCATAAGGCACTGTACTGGCCAGACAGTTCCAGGCACGTTATTCTTAGCATGCTGCTTGCTGGGTCACTTAGCTTCCATCTTCTACTGTAGTGAGAAATTAGAAATTTCATGCAGAATTCTTCCATAATGAAACACCAAATCAGTATTTAAATATAATGTCACACTAGCAACAGCACTGCACATATCTAGTATGTTACTTTTTTTTTCAAATTATCATCCTTCTTATAGGCTTTCTATTTCAACAGGCTGCATCTTCTATCTTATACAAAAAAAGACATCTTGACTTTGAGCATGATACACATTTAAAATTAAGGAGTACAGATAAGCATTTTTTTCTAAAGTATAACAAGAAAGGAATGTTAAACCTATTACGATATCCCTGATGATCCTCTTAGTAATTGTGATAAAAGATATCCTGGTAAAAAGTATCATTGAAAAAAAATTATCATTGCAGAAAATACTAAAATGAATGGACAAGAAGAAGTTTCTACGTATGTTAAATAATTAGTAAGATAAGTCCTATCAAATTTACTTATTGTTACCTAGAGAAAAAACAGCTATTCTGGAATCATCTGTAATACTGTGTTTAATAGACTGTTAAATAACTTACAAACATGTTATTTGTCAAATAACACAGACTATTAGCTTACCAACAAGAACTGTCTGTGATAAACACTGTTTTTGAATTTAGAAGTACATTTTGGTACCAAATTTCATAAGCAGTGCTAAAAATTGATTGAAGTGTTCCAGTAAAATACTATTTGAAACAAGTTATTTGACAAGTAACATACTTTTAAGCTATATGACAATCTATTTAATTTCTTATAGCTGTGTAATACAGCATCCTCTATCCTTTAAACGCAAGAAATTTCTTCTCTTCTCCCTCTCGCAATGACATATTTGGATCTGTCAGAGCTGTATACTGTTAACAGAATTCATGCCATGATCTGATAGTTTGACTATACAAAAAATAATTGTTATGCATGCAGATGCAAGTGTGATAACACAAGTTAGCAGGAAGAGCTTTGGGTGTAACAGGAAAAGATAAAATGGTTGATGTGATACTTATCTTATGATGCGTCATTTTATGAGTTGTTTTTCATGCTGTAAAGTACTTCTTGCAACACACATACACTTCATCTTCTATGGCCTCAAGGAAGTTTTTTTGGTTATTGTGGATTTTTCTGTGGGTTTCTTTTTTGTGAGTGTGTGTTTTTAGTTGGTATTCGATGGTTGGACTAGATGATCTTGTAGGTCCTTTCCAACCTTGTGATGTTATGATTCTATGATTCTTTTGTTTTCACAACTGGTGAAGACAGAAATTCTTTAACACATTTAGTTTAAAAGTTGATAATTTTTAACTCCATTTCCAGTTAGTTAGAATTAAGTAATTAAGTAGTTAAGTTCAATTCTAAGTGTAACACAGGTTAGTTTACAGAGCTTTCTTTGAAAGATAGATCTCCTTTTAAGGAAGCTCTGCTTTTCTCCTGTTTTTCATCATCATGACCCCATCATGCAGTTACACACACAGAGAGAAAGTATATTTTCAGCGACAGAAAGGAAAAGAGTACAGGGAAATCTACAGAAACAATTATGTTATTAATGGAGTGTTTTCAATTTCCAGAAGAACTCTGACTACAAAACATAACTTTTCCATTCATAGGTAAAGATTAATATAAAGATTAATGATATCCCACAATGACTTTCATGAAAAACAGAGCTGTTTCCTGTTAGATCTCAGAACTATATCTGAATTAGGAGCAAATTCTGTATTTAGTAAGACATTTCTGGGGATTCAACTTGCTGCTTTTTTTTTCTTTTCATTTTTTTTTCTTTGTTGTTGCTTTTGTTGGTTTTTTTGCTTCTTCTTTTTATCCCTTACATCCTGGGTATATCTAAGTGTACGTACAGATTCAACTATATCTAATTATACAGATATATGTATCTAGCTGGTTATGTATATTTAGCTATAAAATTCACAGGATGGCTTTTAGTACTGGTATATTTGATAATCAAAGGAAAAAAAAAACATTAAAAACTCAATGACTGAAAAACTATTAAGCATCTCCAATTTGCTAATATTACTTCAGTTCATGTACTATAGGTTATAGTCTATAAGTTATAGCCTATAGGTCTATAGCCTAGAAGTCTATAGGTTATAGCCGCTCATAGTACTCTTGGAGCAGCTCATTCTCAACAGCCACTGATCCAGCACATTTCACAAGAAAAAAGAAAAAAAAAAAAAAAAAAAGATGATTCTGAAACAGCAGGGGGGAGAGAGAGACAGAGAATGAGAATATCAAGCTTCAGAGGACTTAACACAACTTTCATTAGGTTAAGGAATTTGTTATGTTAATTTACAAAGGATCTTTACAGTTTCCTAAATACCATAGCTATAAAGTTGTAAAAACTGACTGAAAATATCCAGGCTGGATGTAGCTCTGGGCAGCCTGGTGTGGTGGTTGGCGATCCTGCCCGTGGCAAGGGGGGTTGAAACTAGATGATTTTTTAGGTCCTTTTCAACCCAGACCATCCCATGATTCCATTCTATATATTGAGATTTCAGTCTTGCTGAAAGCTGAAGAAACATTTTCACAGGCTAAGAGAATCCCCACAGTTTTATCAACAGCAAAAATAGATGAAAAAAGTGTCATTTTATACAGTATAAACTTTATAGGTGAATGGATAATTATGCATTCAGTATCAACCTAATAACAGAAAATAAGATATCCTGTACCTCAGAGTAAGTAGGAGTTTCAGTTTAGATTTGGAATATCTGTGGGAAATGAGAATAGTAATTATATTTTTCCCTGCATCACTTAAAAATGAAATCTGTGCAAGCGTGCTGCTTAAGACTTGATTGGACTTTAGGGATTAAACTGTGATAAGAAGGTAACTGTAGCTGTAAGAGACCTGCATTTGAATTTCAGACACTGTGTGACCAAGAGTGGCTGAAACATAACAACAACTGATAAATTTCCATTATGCCCTTACCGATGGCACTGAAATGTTAAAATCCTAGACATCTTTAGTGAAACAAAGTGATAAAAACCTTTCAGTGACTGAGATGGAATTGTAGAGGATTAGATTAAGTTTAATTATGACGTGAAACTTCATCAAGTTTTGATTTCGCTCTGCTGAATGGCAGTTGCTAAGGAGCATTGCAAACTAAAAGATCTGAAGAAGAAAGGACTTTGCAAAACAATTTATGAGATTTCTACTGATACATTTAGATGGCAAGACTGATGCATTCAGGTAACTTGGCAGCTCTTCCATCCACAAAAATAGTAAGGAAAGTTCTATCCCAGTCAAGTGGTTTGAAAAATACCACTCAAATGTCCTGTTTTGAAATGTAACCGGACTACAACAAAATCTATCTGGTGGAATTTCTCTTCTGGTTGAAGCCACTCAAACATCCACTGCCTCCTGTCCACTGTGTCTTTCTGCGCATGTTTGCTTCATGGCTCAGATACCTAGTTAAGGCTTTCAGTGGCAACAGAAAATCCCAGTCTTTACAGAATGCTTCAAAGACATGGGCAGGAATATGAGTCTGTTGTAATCAGAACTGGAGACAGAAATCATTTTCTGAGCACAAGCTCTCCATCTCCTTCTCATTGGAAACATGCTCATTTCTCTTTCCTCTCCACTGCTCTGTTTCTCTGATCTTCCATATTGATACACTTAACAAACACACTAATACTGCAATATGGTTGAAATGACATAGTCAACCAGTTCAGAATTTTCTGCTTTCAAGTTCACAGTGTTGAGACTTCTAATACATATCAAGCAAGCAAAGAGTGTTTCTATATTAGTCTATTGTTTTTTGTTATCCGTATGAAAAACTTCTTACAATAACAACATTAGAATTCACATTAAATTGATTTGGCAAATCACTGTTTTTACTTCATACTGTTATTATTGTTGTCTGCTTGCTTTTTCTTTGTGTATATGATTTAGACCAGGTCATCAGCTCTCACAAATATGTATCCATAACAACAGACAGCATATGAGAGCAGGAAAGAGGAAGAGAGAGAAATGGAGAGGGAAGCAAGAAGAACTTCTTCTTTAGACAGGCATTTTCTGAATGTTTGCAAACTTTTAGTGCTACAGCAATGTTCCTTAACTATACAGCATTTGGTGGTGCAGTGATAAGGTTTTATGCTGTAAGACTTTGGGATGGTCTCTTTAATCCTTGGTAAAAACAATGTAGTATAGCATCTCCTAGATAAATTAAATGAAAATTTCATACCGTACTTCTCTGTCCTGTTCTGCAGTAATGCATATACTACTACTACTACTACTAATAATAAATATTTTTGGAGAAAATTTGTTGTTGTATTGTCTTCTGAATTGTATTGTGAATTGTATTAAATTGTGCCAACAATTTAAAAGTAAAGTTGCAAAGATAGCATTTATTTGAAATGTTTCAAAATTTTTTAAAAGATATTTATGAAATTATATTGGGTATACAGTTGCTGAGCTGTTTCTTTTTGTTGTTGTTGTTTTGTTTTGTTTTTTTCCCCAACAATATTTGTTGCTTCCAAAACAAAAGGATATTTGATGACTAACAACACAGTCTAGAAGAATTCAGGAAACAAAAGTTGTCAGATGATGCAGCATTTCACACTACGTCTCTGGAATTTAACAGCATTTCAGCAGTAAGATAACTATATACTGTATATCTTTCTGTATGCATGTACTATTTAAGAATATAGAAATAAGGCTTCTTTTTGCATCATTTGTTTAATCAATTCTGTGCACTAATTTGTTAGAATACAAAAATGTTTTGGGTTTAAATAAGGAACATTTGTTCCTGAGGGCAAATCAAAAAAGACTAATGCAAGAGTAAGAAATCAGACTGTTTGATTTAAATTTGACTAAAGTAATTTACTGTTGCTAGTCCTCTTTTCTAATCTATGGCACACATGAAACTGAAAACTGAAGTATTAACTAATCCAAGTCCTTCCAAATCACAAGACTTTAAGGTTGCAACCGTTCAATTTTCAATAGACATCAAAATCATAAAAAATTCAGAAGTACAGTTTGCACCCATGGATCTTACAAACTTTTTTCTTCTTAGGGTTTCTTTCTTTATTTATGATAAGCAATTCTTTTTGCTTAAGCTATGACATTTTTTCTGTACAGCCAGGGAAAAATTAAGACAAACTTTCCACTTTCATGAATTTTTTAACAATAAACAATTTACATAAAAATGGAATACTCCCTGGATAGTGGCATATATGTAGGTCACTCTGAAACTCTTATTTATTTCAGTGGAAGCTGCAACAGATACTAAGATCACAATAACACTATTTTTCTTGCCAGTGATGAACACAAGCCTGAATGTTGTGCTTGAAAACATCTGCATGGCCATCTGGAACATGGCTCATCTTTCACATTGCAGTCACCACTGCTGAAATGCACTACTCACCACCTCACTGTGCTCATATCCACTCTTTGGTCTCCATAAGCATTCAGCATGCATTGATGAACGTCAACGGGTGCATTTTTTCTGCATGGAGTAATTAAATTCAATACCTTTGCTTCATTCTCACTTCCATGTCAGACACCATTCTGTCAGCCTGTCCCTCTGCTGCCATCTGTCACACAGCAACAAAATGTAATGGGATATTAGACAGAGGTTCAGTCTCTACTACCATACCACCGACATCTGATGTTGCGGGCCAACATAATAACATAGGAGACGTTACTTTCAGAGCAACCTTTATATTTAATTCTGATTTGAATAGTTTCAAGGGAAGGGAAGGGAAGGGAAGGGAAGGGAAGGGAAGGGAAGGGAAGGGAAGGGAAGGGAAGGGAAGGGAAGGGAAGGGAAGGGAAGGGAAGGGAAGGGAAGGGAAGGGAAGGGAAGGGAAGGGAAGGGAAGGGAAGGGAAGGGAAGGGAAGGGAAGGGAAGGGAAGGGAAGGGAAGGGAAGGGAAGGGAAGGGAAGGGAAGGGAAGGGAAGGGAAGGGAAGGGAAGGGAAGGGAAGGAACAAAGAATGTGTCACTCTTTTCACTCAGTTTCATAAAAAGTAGGGTTTGTAAGTTCAGGTAGTTGGCATCAAATTCAATTAACTTAGAAAAAATGAACACTGTCTCTAGTTATTAAAATTGAGTTTCTATGCACAGTCTAAGAGCCCTTATATTTGATACAAATACCATGCATCTACTTTTGGATAAGCTTCAGAAAAAGAATGTGGTATAAAAAGAAAATCTTGTGCAAGCAAAATAAATATTTATGAGTCTCTCAGAATTTATATTAAGAAAAATGGTATGAAGATTATAGCAAAGACATAAAACAAAATAGTCAGAGATAGTTTGGATTACCACTTCCTCTGCTCAGAAAAAAAACTTCAGCCTGCTATGCACCATTGACCTTTGTCAGCTGCATATAGTGTCATTGGTTTTACTCACTATATGGCATAGAGAATGCTAACACAGCCAGAGGAGAGGAGAATACCAAAATATATGTGGGGTAGAAACAATTGTTGCTGTAGTCACATGAAAAGTATCCACACTGCTGTTAAGAATGTTACAGACAGTGCTGTAGTGTCACTGAAGTGACCAAATCGTATTTACTATTAAATGAGTTTTGCAGTAGCTTAAAATAATAACTGTTCAATTACATTGTTGTGGCCATGGCATGTTAGAATACTCAGATTATTCTAATTTTTTTTTTTTTTAATATTTAATAGTATTCCTTCCATGTAAAAAAAAAAAAAAAAAAAAAAAAAAGCCAACAGACAACAAACCCAAAACAACACTATCATCTGGTAATTACATGATGATAGTATTCTCAAAGGTACACAATTCTTCTAAATATAGGATTTCTGCCAAGAAAGTCTTGGAAGTCTTAGACAGCTCTATAGATGTTGTTTGCCAAGCTGATGTGATTATTCTCTCACTGTTTTATTAATTTGGAGTGTGAGAAATAAATATTTGCTATGCAATTAAATGGAGATTATTATGGTCTAATGAAACTCCCTCATACAAACAGATGTTCACCCTTTAGATGCATAGAAAGCACATCAGAACTTGGTAAATAGAATGAAGCTGTGGGGAAATATTGTGAAAGGCATTCAATTGGTAAACAAAATTGATGCTCATGTAATAGTTTTGGGTTCATTTAATTGAAGTAGTGAACAACAACAGCAACAAAAATACCATATGTGCCAATATGATATTTGCCAAAGCTGTGGAAATTGTACTGAAGGTACAGACAGTAAACAAATTGATTATTATTTTTTTTTTTAACAAAAATACACCCTCCTTTTCTCAGTCTCATATATTTAACTTATATACACAATACTTTTCTACAACTAGATACATTTCTCTGTGTTTCATAGAACACGATGTGAAAAAAGACACTGAAAATTATCAGCTGAAAATTAGCCAGGACTTGTGGTCTATCTCTTTTAAATTCTGCATGTATTCTATATTCATGCTAGCTAACACCGCTGGTTCAAGTTCCTACAGTACAATCTCTTTCTCTGTAGAATAACTAAACGTTGCTTGAGGAACCAACCAAGGAGGAAAAACTACATCAAATTCAAGAAAAAATAAAGACAGATTTTATATATATTATAAAATATAATTTTAATATAATATAATATATTATAAAATATATTATTATTATTGTTATTATTATTATTATTATTATTATTATTTTGCAATAGCATGGAACTCTTACAACATTAACATAAATAAGTAAATCTAAATCCAAGTCTGTATCTGTAAAGATATGAACAATAAAATGAGTCAAAAGGAAAATCCGTGCTCCCAGTTCAAAAAGGTTTTTGAATGGTTTTGAATGGCAATATGGTTTTTGATACCTTCTTTCTGGAACTCCTTTAAATGGTCCTTTTTCTTATGTTGTTGTTTTGATTTTTTTTTTTTTTTTTTAATACTAGCCACTATTATAGGAAGTTCCTTGAGAGTCTGCAGATGCAAGAATAGATTTTCCTTAAGACAGAAATTAAATTCAAATTGCAGCCAGAAACAAAATACAAAAGATAAAAAAGTCTAATGATTCTTGAAAATCACTTTAATTGTTTTTATATGGAGATTCACTTCTTAGTTCTGTGAGACAATTTAAAATATCAAGATATAGTAAAATACTAAACTATGTAATGAATAGGCTCTGAACTTTGATTTTTAGGTTCCAGTTGGTACACATACTTTAATATCAATTTTGTTATCAGTGTTCTTCAATATTACTATGAAATTAAATTGAAAGTAAATAAGTGCATTACAGAAACATTCTGGCTTCAAAGATCATCACTGAAAAGAAATGCCTCACAAAAATTTATGATAGCACATTGTAAACTAGAGAAAGGAAAAGTGTATAATTTCATTTTCACTGCACAAAAAGTAAATTCCTTTTTCATTAATTTTGCAGTGACTGTCTTGAGTCCTGAAGGATTAACTAGATCAAGAAATGAATGTGTGTTAGTTTAGTTAGATCTACAGTCTGCAGAAAGTTTAAGCAAAGGCTTCTGTTTTGTAAACATATGCTCAATCACATAAGGCACAGATTCCTGTGCTTGCAAGAGTTTAGAAAGGTGACAAATATCTATTCTTTATAAAATGCACATCTAATAAGTGATAGATTGTTTGTTCTGTGATGTGCCTAATGAATAAATGGTAAACATGAACGCTGAGATAAAAGCATGAAAACAGAAAGAAAATAGTTAGATGAATAGAGCAATAACAGGAAAAAATGCACACTGAATGTCCACATTTTTGGCCACAAAGAAGTTCAGAGGGCTGGAGCACCTCTTCAATGAAAAGGTTGAGGGAATTGGGTCTGTTTAGCTTGGGAAAAAGAAGATTCTGGGGAAATCTCATTGAGGCCTTCTGGTACTTGAGGGGAGCTTACAAGAAGGAGAGAGACAGACTGAGACAAGGGGGGGATGGTTTTAAACTAAAAAAAAAAAAAAAAAAAAAAGAGGATATTTAAGTTAGTTGTTTGAAATTTTTAATCAGAGGGTGGTGAGGCGTTGGCACGGTTGCCCAGAGAAGCTGTGGTGCCCTATCCCTGGAGACACTCAAGGCCAGGTTGGATGGGGCCCTGGGCAGCCTGAGCTGGTGAAAGGCAGCCCTGCCCATGGCAGGGGGCTGGAACTAGATGATCTTTAAGGTCCCTTTCAACCTAAGCCTTTCTATGATTCTGTGATTCTATGAATAGAGAAGGTGTTAAGCCTGCTTACCACGTGTTTTTCTTGTAAATTCTCATATTGCCAGCCATGAGAGATTCTTCCAGAAAATCTCTCCTTAAACTACAACAGAGAACACAATTAAATGACAAGTTTTTATCCAAAGGTAGTTTTGGCATATTGTGCTATTTCCCAAATACTTCCAATAGTCAATTCCATAGTACATGGAAGGAAATCTAAACAGAAAATTAGTCCTGGATCTCAACATCACAGGTATCACAAATTACAAGACAACTCACGGACGTTTGCTTTCCTCCTTCTATTTAAAAATATGGGTAGCAGTGGAGCAAGACTTATGTTTCAACTCTACTAGTACTCTTAAGTCTTTTTCCTTGGTGCTTTTTTGATGTTGCTCTGTGTGTTTGCACACTCTGGCATTTTCAGTGACACATACGAACTGAGTGTGAGCACTCAGAGCTTCTCAGTGAGCAGATCCCAAGACTGCTTTTCCTTTCCCAGCATTAAGCTTCTCTGATCTCTACCCTGAGCTGAGATTAGCTACAGGATCACAACTAGGTCTAGAGATGTCAGAAGCAGTAAGGAGAAATACTGCTGGCAGTTACTCTGTGAGAAGTGACAGAGGAGCGATTTCTTCCATCAAAACTGAATATTGCAGTAAGGGATCTTCCATAGCCAGTAGCAGGCAGCAGTATGTCTACCAGGGTTTTATGGCCCCTTGTGAGAGTGGCACATTTGGTTTTGACCATGCTTCTGAAATAAGTCAGAAAGAGCACTAGACCTGAACACAACGAAAGATTCTGTAGTGAGCAAGAAAACTGTTGATTCAATCTTCTCTATGAAGACACACAAAAGCACAAACTTGACTTAACCTCTACATTAAACCAAAGTGATAACATCTTATTGTATCTTCTCCAGAATCAGAATCTCACTTAGAGGCAATTGCAGAGCATACAGTATTCTCACAGAAACCGTTTCAAAAGATGCACTGTAGGCACAAGGATGTGGAGACTTTAGAGGGAACCTGTGCCTGAAGCACTTCTTTCTGCAAATGTTAAACTGGTACAAGAATTTGCTATGGCTTTTGCCACAAAATATTACTGTTTATCACCAGAAAGTCTTCACTGATAAAAGGTCTTTTAGATAAAGAAGTGCAGACAATATGTTAATGTTAGGAAATATAGGTTGTCTTTGTAACAATATTCTGCCACACAAGACAATGCAAGATTTTGTGGTAGAGCCTGTTATGATGAAGTAGCCACAAAACCAGTATTTCATCTTAGGGAAAGATAAATCTTTGGTGTCTTTTTAAGCAAACCTATCCTGCCAACTGTTAAGACAGATAGTCTAGTCAAAGGACCAAAGGAATACTTATTTAGGGCCCCACAGAAGTAATGTGGTTTGCTTGGTTAGAAAGGTGTTACTTTTGAGGATTTCAGGACACGTCTGTTTGTTTTCTGTTTAAAGTTGTTGCCATGGGGAACTATGTACCTCTCATAACTCAACTGCTACTAGTAATAAAACAACAGCTGGGGGCAGGCTGTCAACTGAATAAAGTTGTAACAGACAGTACTAGAAAAAAATTAGGGTTGTTGCAGTGATGATCAAAAGTTAAAAAGTAGTAAAAATACCCCAAACATAATTGTTTATAGTCAATGACAGTAGCATTACTCTAAGATAGGTTAGAGGCAGTGGCAAATTACGGCTATTGGAAATTTTGTCAAAAGGCGGCATTTTGGAAAATTATTTACCACCTGTTGACCTGCTCTGGCAAACCGTTCTCAGAAAACTTCAGTTTTGGTCAGTTTGACATAACCCCTTGCACTGAGAAGAAGCTTCTCTTAAGACGTATCAAATCTTAGCCATTTAACCTTGTCTTTCTTGTTCTCAGAGTCAAATTTCACATATCTATAATAAAAAATATGACTGCATACTTAACAATATTTGAAAATTTAAACACTTTTTCCGATTTCATCACAGAAGAGAAAATGGAAAGATTAAAAAGCTTAAGACATTGTTCTCCATTAATACATTGTACAGACTTCTGACACAGAGGTGACATTGAATTTGCTACATTCTTCAGCAGTTGACTCTAATAATTTCAAATTTATCTGTCAGTTCTTCATCCTCCATAATACATTTTACACTTTCCTCTCTTCCCTCTCTCTTTCTTTCCCTCCTTTTCTCTTCTTTTCTCTTCAAAAACTTCTGGGAGCATAAGCATTACAATTTAAGTGTAGTGTTAACTATTTTAAACTTCCTGGTCTTATATTTGCTAACAGACTCCTCCCATTCCACAAAATAAATAAATAAATAAATAAAATCTGTATAATTTCCAATTTAAATGAAAAGTAGGCTTGATGACAGTAATAGGTCTGTTAGAACTTAGCTGGGTTTCCCCCAACTACATATACAACTTTGTTCCAGTAGAGGCTACCCATGAGCTTTGGACACCATTAAAATGAAAACTTCAAGAGAGACGTGAAAAGATTTTCTCTCTTACATTTTTACAAACATTGAAACAGGACACAACCATCCCATGAAAAGTACAAAATGAAATTGAAACCTGAAAAAGAAAAGGGGGGGGGGGGGGGGAAATGAATGAAAATATTATCTACTTTTCTCTTTCTTTGTTTCCCCACTCAACCCTTGCATGATAAATTATTGACAGTGAATTTATCAACCACCTTTCATTACTAAACTTTGTTACAAAAAATTTGAATAATTGCCAACTTTCCTTTTCAATATCAGGATCTGCAAACACCAGAAGTATCTATGCCTCAGTTTCTGAAGCACAAAGATGTTGATGCTATCACTGATTATCTGCTAATGGAAAACATGTGTGCTCGTCACAGACAGAAGAGAAAGATCCTGCAAGAGAGATAAACACAATCAGCACATCACGTTTTCCATTCACTGTTGCCCTTCAAGACTTCAGTGTGCTTGCCTCAAAGGCTCAGAAGTTGTATCAAATTGGTCTCTGAAACAGTTTCCCTTCTATATACCAAAACAAGATCATGTAAAAGAGAATTGAGCCATCTGCTTTCTGGTGCTTTAAAGCATTATGCTATAGAGAAAAGTGGAATGGTTTACTTTTTCTTAGTATCATGCTTAAAACCAGAAGATAACCAATAAATATTCTTCAGAATGCTTAATAAAGCTGTGAATTTTATGGAGAGGGGAATCATATGTATTTTTATTGATTCAAATTGTTCTAAAGTTATTTTAAGCTTGCCAGGGCAGGGAGTTGTATATGAAAGGTCTTCCATTACACTAATATACTTCCATATTGAAACTCCAGTCCCTCTTTCCGTCTGAAGATGCTCTAGCAACTGGCTGTTATGATGCATGGGTTGTGGTATCTTCCATTTTGCTGACTGTTTTCATGAATGAAAGTTGCAGTGGGTGCTTCTGCTGGACTCAGCCACGTTGGACTACATTGCTCCCAGATTGCCTGGGCTCTTAAAGGGATTATTTTACGTATAAAGAGTCTTAGATTAGAAAGCCAGTGAAGTATTAGAAAGGAAATAGACAAGCCAATATTCTTGCATTTCTACTCCCATTTGTTACCTGAATAAACTCAGAAGGGTTTTGAAAAACTCTTCTTTTGATTCTTGTTTTTAAGTTTCATCCTTGTTACACTGTGGTAGACTGGGAAAATTAAGCCTAAATACATTTTAAGGATTAACTCACATGAAAACTGTTTATTTCAAACAGGAAATTTAAGAGACTGAAAAGGAGTTATGCTAAAGAAAGGTAAACTTTCACCACAATCAAAACAGATAAAAATTATTTTTAAAAACATAACATTTACACAATTGCAAGAAGTTTCCTGGAAATCTTGTGTTTTCAGGAGTGGATTAAATGTAATGTTAAATGTTTATAGTAGCCAGTAAAAATGTTTCTTCACAGATCTCAGGTATCAGTTCTAACAATACTGCTCTTTGTATGTACCTTTTCTCTCTTCTCTTTTAAATTTAAAAGAAAAAAAAAAAAAAAAAAAAAAAGAACTCAGTAGACAAATACCAAAAAGCATTACGTTTTACATATAATAATAATAATTTACATTACTTTTTTATGCGTTTTCTTCTAACCTCAAAAAAAAAAAAAAAAAAAAAAAGGAAGCAAATTAAAAAGAGTGGGTTTTATCTCTCTAATCACTGCTGGTAAAGCATTTTCACTGTTTGTTTCACAGTATAACACATAGAATGTTTTCTGATTAATATAAGAACCAACTATGTTGCAGTTTTATCTCACACATAAGAATCTGAATTACCTCCTGCAAGATCATTTGTTTCCCAGATTGCTACTGGCTTCTCCACAGGGATAGAAGACAGTAATTTAGTTGCTTTATTATTAACACCTGTGTTTTTTCCTGAGAATATGGTATGTTCATGAGAAAACCATATTAATTTTCAGGTCCTTACTTTCAAAAGGGTACTTTATGTTAGATGAAGGTGGAAGACTGCCAGCAAGGGAAAATCTTCATAATATTTATTAAAGGAGAAGGAAAAAGATAAAGTCTGACTGTGGTAGCACAAGCTTTCATGAATCACACTGGTAATATAATCCAATTATGAGTTAACTTTATTCTCCAACATTAAAGCTTTTTTTTTTTTTTTTCTCAATTTTTAATCTCTGTCAAAGGAATTAGCAAAAAGTTATTGTTATAAGTTCCAACTTCTGGATGTATGGATGGATATCTGAAGTTTTACTCTGAAGTTTTACAGTGTCCCCAGGGCACCCATTTACATGATTATTTTAAAAACTCATTTTTCATATTTTAAAAAATGGAACCTGGAGCTCTAACTTCTCAAAAGCTAGTCAGTTTTCTTCTTCATTTCCTCATGATATCTGGGAAGAGAAAAACAAGCAAAAAAACAAAAAGAAAACAATTATGTGAATTACAAGGAGTCAAGGTGCCCCAAAGAGGCGCGAGGGGGGGGGGGGGAGTGGATATTTATTCAACAGTTGGAATTACATTTTTAGATCTTCATAAAATAGAATATAGCTAATGACCATACAGATTACTAGTTTACAGATAAATCAAAATAAAGTATATAAATGATATTAGTTCCGCATTTTTTTTTGTTCCTGATTGCAGTACTGTTGTAAGGAATTGAAGCCTTCAGTCTCTTACAGTAAACAGTTTCCATCAGATAATTTCATTTGCGCAGCTGTCAAAAAAAAAAAAAAAAAAAAAAAAGAAAGAAAAGAAAAAAGAAAAGAAAAGAAAAACAAACAAACAAACAAACAAAGACACTCACAAGAAGCATCCTGTCTTGGAGTTGTAGGCTCTGTACCACTTATCAAAAGACATTGAATATATGTGACTTAGTGGTTTTACATTTCTTTTGGATGTTTTCTTCCTTTTTTGTCAGTCTCTGTTTAATATTTCCTTACTATTCCTTTCCTCTTTGGTTTTCTATTCCTATGTGTGAAATATAGTTTCTGTAGAGATAAAAGTTCATGGCTTAATGTGTCAGTAAAATATATATTGCAGTAATGAAAGCAAATGGGATTTAAAAGGCATCAGCATCATGCTCTCAAAAGTTGAAGTGATTGTCTTGTTCAACACAAGTCCAACAACGCTGACATAAGTGCCAGAGCAACTAGCTGTTCTTCAAGGTACAATTATATTTCAGTCGCACATCCTCCCACATAGGTTTGTGAAGTTAACAACTTATAAACTAAAACCTGTGTAAAAATCTGTGGCTTCATCACTGAACTGATTTCTCAGTGGGAATAGAAAAATCACAAAAAGTTTTTTCTTTGCACTAGCTGCCTTTAGATATCTGTGTGGATTTTAAAGTTTCGATATTGACATATAAAGGATAAAATTGTTCTGTTTCTGTCTACCTACTATATTCCCTCTATTTAGCAGGGAATAGAGTATTTCCAGGCCAGAGGGCTGCCATCAGGGCGATTCTCCAACTTCAATGTGGAAGAGAGCAAAGGAAATGTGGAGAGAGATGAAGATGAGGAGAGAGTCAAGAGATGTTTTAACTCTGTAATAGCTTGATTCATACTGCACACTGTGTTGCTTTCTGAAAATGCAGAATTCTACCTTGTTAACATGAGGAAGATTTGCAGCTTTCCATTTCTTATGCAAGCTCTGTACAATATCAGGAAAAAATATTTTCATTACAGCATTTTTGGGATTGGTTGAAACCTGGTCATGTGTGTTAAGTCTCCTCTGGACGTGTGTGAAGGACTGGCATGAAGTTATAGCTAAATCTCAAAAGCACATACGTGATTAGAGAAACTGTGGATTTTTCACATTTGGGTACATCCAGGACCAGAACACTGAGCTTCTGTGTTCTCTTTGGCAGAAGTATTTTGATGTATTAGGTAAGAAAGCATGAAGCCTGCCAGAATGCAATGTTACTATCTTGCTTGGGTCATTTGTTAAGCATTTAACTACTATTTGGATTTCTCCATGCTAAATTCAAGAAAAGAAATTCCAGGAAGAATAAGTCATATAAACTGTAGACTCCCCTCTGTAGATCAAATGAAATATCCCATAGACACGAATGGATAACCTGGCTGCATCTCCTTTGATTATAATGGCAGCTCAAACAGTCTAAAGGTTTTTCCACTCATAGATTAAGAATATGGAGGCCTCCGGAATTTGGAAGAACATTTCATTGCAGAGTTAAAACCATCTGTGTATATGGACACATCCAGGAGAACGTGGAAGTACTAGCAGGTTCCACATTCCTATAGATTGAAAGTCTCAAATTCTTCATCTCCAACTATTCAGATTAATCCAGAAGTTTAATAAAGCTATCTTCTCCTAATTACCTGTGTTATAAAAGTATTTACCTTTTTATTTATTAGTAACACAAAATACTGTAGTCTGAGATCAGCTGAATTCATACACAACTGGCTCTAAATTCAACTTGCAAGGTGTGGATCTACTACTGATATACACCGTTGGCAATTTCATCCATACGTTCTTATTAGGAGGAACTGTGCAAAAAATTTTGTCTCCAGATCCAACCAAAAAGATTAACAACTTTTTCAACACATAGTGGTTACTAAAGGGATGTAGGAACATGTAAAATATTCTGTATAGCTGCATTTTCCTTTTTTGGCTATAAGAATTAAGAACAGCTAAATAATTAAACTAAGCTGGTAGTTTTGGTCAAATGAGCCTACATACTCTTTCCATGTTTCTCCTGTCGTTCATCTCATTTATCTCCTAATTGTGACTGTGGGGTGCCATTAAAGTATTTGCTTTCAGTGTGAATTTCATTTTTGCTCCTGTTTTGTTACGGTAACTAGTAGATAGGATCCTGCAGTGTCTTTTACTTTCTAATAGGCTAAACAATGCATTTCTATGCAGGACCCAGCAGGAGTTTACATATCTTGCACTATTTGGGCAAACTGCAGACTTTCTTTCAGGCTTTCAGGAGTCATTGGACTTAAAGCAGCCTCTGCATGTTTCTCTGTCTGTGCTAGTCCTCTCCCATCTTGTACAACTGATCAGAAAACAGAATTACTATTATGAAGTTTTCTATAATGTTTGTAGATGAAATTTACACTGAATAAGCCTAAATGATAAACTAGATGCAAGTTACCTTATTTGTTTAAGGTATGCTAAGGAGATGCTTGCTTTAAGCAGCTGTATATTGTACAGTAGCTACCTTGGAGTAGTAGTCAAATTACAAGGCATAGTTGTTTTTTTTTTTTTCATACAGCTATATTCATCTTCATTTTGCAGACATTCATAAAATGCTTGATTGCTTCTCGAAGATAAATACTTCCAAATAAGGATTGGTGAAAAGCTCTTACTCTTTGAAATTGTTTACCTCTGCCCTCATGTTGTTATCCATTTTCATTGCTTCAGTAGAAATAGGTACAAAATTTATTTTCTCATCTCTTGGTGATGCCATTAAAAATTATTAAAACAGATCGTGTATTTGTTTTCCATTTTGAAATTATTTAACTATGCTACTCCTCCAGACTACAACCAGAGTAGTGAGACAGACACGCAGTTACACTCTTAATTCTCCCATCTAACATAGTGAAAACGACACTGCTAACAGAGAACCTACAGCCTACTAGATAAATCCACTCATATTGCCTTGTAGGACAATAATCAATCAGCTGGAATCTAGGCCTTTTAAATATGTATTATATCTATTATAATCCTAAAACCAATCATCATTTCAGCAGATAATTAAAAAGATATTTTTAGATAAATGTGTAAGTTCCCTGACATCATAGCTGAAGCTGGTAATAAGAAACAATACAGGACTGAGAGAAGTCTAAATGTGATTGTTCTTTTATGTTGTTACATCTCCGATATTTTAATAGGATTCCTATTTTCATTGCCATGAGGTGGTCTTGAAAAAGGTGTACACTTCAGTACTCCAGTCTATATCAAAGTTGTGCACTACTTTCTAGAGGAGGAGGTTAGAAGGTCATTGTCCATTTATTAACTTGTTTTAAGTTTCAGAGCTTAAAATTCTTCCCAGACAGCTATTTAATGTGCAGAAAATATATAAAATATTTAAAGATTCATCTCTCTGCAGTGCTAGAGAGTAAATTCACTTTTTTTTTTTTTTACAGAACATTTTAATAGTTTCTATTGTATGTCATAAAGTAAAATTTTTAGATTTGATCTTATTTAAGCTCTTCATTATTTCAAATCCTTCACCATGCTTTCTTGGTAAGAAGTTTTGCTCACATAGATACTGGGCAGTAAGTACAAAAGTCTTCTCATTTGTCTTCATTATGCCAGATAGGCATCACTCCTACCCACTCTTTTCAAACATCTTTACCGAATAGCAATAGACTTAAGCATGTGCTTATCGTTAAGTATCAGCACTGTGGAGGAGTAGTCTTTTATCTGCAAATAAGTCAGAGGAGCAGAGGGAAGGAACTTGACTTTAATGCTTCGTAAAATGGTTTGAAGAAATCTTAACTATCATCTTGAAAAAAAATTGGAAAAAAAAATGTATATGTTGAAAGCAAAGATCAGAATAGAAATGAAGACATAGTCTTTCATAGTGAGTGAGAATGATTAGTCATTGCAACAGTTAACCACTGAATTTGCAGACGCTCTTCCTCTCAAAGCCTATAAATCAAAACTGGATATTTCCATGGAAGTTATCCTTAATCAAATCCAGGCATTCAGATCAGTAGGCAGGAGAGAGGGATGAAACCAAGATTTAATAAAACCCAGGGGTAATGCTGAGGGATGCAATTTAATAGGTGCTGTAAGCTGATCTCACGGTCTTATGTGAATTGCAAAGGTATATGTTAGGACAGTAACCACACTGCCTCCTTTGACACTTTGTGGATTTTGGCAGCTAATGTTCACGTATGCTGGACTGCATGGTGATTATTAGACATTCAGTATCACTTCAGCAAAGAGAAATAATATTTATTATGAAATATTTTTGCAGCATGTTGTTTTTCTAACTACAAAGATAAAGCAAAGTCATATTCATGTATCTGGTACTAGCAGCATAAACAGGGATTTAAGAGCATCAGAGGGAGGTGTCTGTTGAAAACCTTGCTGTATTACATCGTCACTGCCATTAATATATATTTTTCTGTTAAGGTGGGCAGCTTTGACTAAACTCACCACACACAACTGATTCTCCTCCTCCGAGCTGCCTGAAGAAAAATCTCAGAATGGAAAAACAGTCACAATAGAGTTAAGTTTGAAACTACTGTATTAGAAGTTGATCTGTTGCAATGTCCAGGATGTGCAATGGCAGAAAGGGAAATAAGTGAGTAAAACCACAAGAACCACCTCCCCCCTAGAAACAAGGTTAAAAACATGTTTTTTGGAGAACTTTAATTTTCAGCTAGGTGCTGGCCGATGTGGTATTAGCAGTCTCATCTGAGATTATAAAACCATTCAATTAGCAATCCCCGAAAAAAAGTGATGAGGAGTGGCATATTGTTTATGATATCTTACCTTGTTAACATTACAGGTAAGTAGATTTTTTCTATTGTTTTGTTGTTAGCTTTCTAAAAAGAAATGAAAAACAAAACAAAACAAAAAATAACAACCTTTTATTCTAGAATTCTTCAAATCCAGACTGATCAAGAAAGGCAATACTAATATTTAATAAAAAACTGAAACTGCCAAAAATAAAAATTCTATCACACTAACACGCATTTTAAAAAGAAAAAATACTGGGTTATCTTCTATGTGTTATGAATTTATGCTGATATTTTTATGTTTAGGTCAATAAGTCAACAGCATTTTAGTGTAAGTAGATCTTGGAATATTTTTAAAACTGTGTTCACTTACACTAACAAATATAAAAGGAAAAGAAAGCGTAATATTTGGGACTTTTTAAAAATTTTTGTATTATAAGATGAAAATGCAAGAGATGTTACAGATACATGCCATTTTTTCTTCTCATAAAGTTATTTCCTTCATTGATTAAGCTGAGAATGGTTTTCCATGGGTTTTGGAATTCATTTGCTATGAATGTGACGCAGGATTTTTTTTAAGATATTTGCTTTATAATTAAATGAAGAAAGTAGCTCAGAAAGGTCCTGTAGTCCGAAGGGTTAATTACATTTTAAAATGGGTTTCATGTTAGATCTCAGAAAGCCAAATACCTTTAAAGTACAACACATTTATTTCTGAACATACACTTCTTACATGTCTTGTAATGACAAAAATTCTAGTAAATATAAGATATAAAACAGAGGAATTCAACTATTTTAAAACATTATTTTTTCTGATATTTTTAAAAGCATTTGTTGTTTGTGTTTTGTAATGACTTTCCAATTTTTTTATAGTCAGTATAAAAATTCGTATGTATATTTGCATATGACAAATTGCTTCATTTCAAAGCAGTTCCATAAATACAAGATCATTTATAGTGGAAACCTGGTTTCACCTCCTCAGAATGAAAGTGATTCACTTCACAGAATTTTAATGTATTTCTCTGAACATAAGAAATATTTTTACATTAGATGAGAAAATAAATTGTTTTATCTGTTTAAAACTTTATTATGGCATTAAAATCAAGCTTTACTTTAACTTATTATTTCTGTTACTGACTACAAAGGGAGAATAGGGCTAACTGTTGGAGTTTCAATGTGATTATTTAAAGTTTAAATAAATGAATTTAAAGCAGATTTGTCTTGTGATCTGTTAGTTAAAATTTTGAATAATCTAGGATGAGACTCAAATGGAGAAAAGGTTTAGTCATGTAAGTTGCTAGAAATTGTGAGATGTCACTGCTAGCTGATCTGATATGGGTATCAAATATTCTGTTATTCACAAAAATTTCCCAGTGTTCATCCTTATGGATCCAGAGGATCATCAGAGGGCTGGAGCACCTCTCTCTTGTAGAAAGGCTGAGGGAGGTGGGCTTGTTTAGCCTGGAGAAGAGAAGGCTCCAGGGAAACTTCATTGTGGCCTTTCAAGACATAAAGAGAGCTTACAACAAAGATGAAGATTTTTTACCAGGGCCTCTTGTGACAGGTCAAGGGGAAACAATTTTACTCTGAAAGAAGGTAGATGTAATTGAATATAAGGAAGAAATATTTTGTGAAAAGGGTGAACAGGCACTGGAACAGGTTGTTTAGAGAAACTGTGGATGTCCCATCCCTGGAAGCATGCAAGGTCAGGCTGGATAGGATCCTGGGTAGGCTGATCTGAAGGGTGGCAGCCCTGCCCACAGCACATGGTTGAAACTAGATATCTTTAAGGTTCCTTCCAATCCTCTGGCAAAGGGAATATTTAAATGTATTATCAGCTTTATTATTTCAACTTTCCATTTAATACCTGAGTTGTGTTGCCTTGTTCATTGCAATCTAACTTTAACTAATAGGAGTTTTTTTGTTGTTATTGGATTGTTTTTTTTTTTTTTTGTACTTTACCTGCTCAAGGCATAGGAATAGATGTGTTCAGGCATACTTCCAGTCTTTTATCTCATTGTTGTCTGCACAACATATACATATACACAAGAAATCACTCTCAAGATATCCATCATCTATGGATCCATTGCCCTTCTGCCTTAGTTCTATACCATTATTTTATTTGCACACAATACTCATATGAAGTTTTATAAAGAAATGAAATGAAATAAAATAAAATAAAATAAGTAAACAGCAAAAGGACCTAGATATGACATCAAGAATTAATGAAGCTGAAAAATTATGGAAATTTAAGACGTGTACTGACATGGCATAGAAAATAAGGTTTTGGCATTGTACAAAAATATCAGAAGTGGTGAATATGAGTAAATTTGAATATTCTTCTATTTATCTTAATACAAGGATAGAATATAGTATTGCAAAACTTTTTACTGCTGTATTCATTTCATTTTTGATTTGTACTTCATTTAGTTGTAATTTCATTTCCTTGTTTGCAATTTTTCCTGCACAAAACAAGTTGCAATCAAATATTTCAATAATGATGTATTGGGCTAAGAAGAATATTACTAGAACATTAACCTTCCTTTTAATAAATGTGATTATTAACTAATTATTAATTACAGCTAGCAGTGGGCCAGAGCTCTTGGTTTTGCAATACCCCGAAGATGCCAGTGTGCTCCTTAACTCCACTGTGTGGATGCTTTGTGTCTTTGAATACCCCAAGGAGGAGAATGAGGAGCCAGTTGTGTACTGGAGGAAGGGCCCCAGCTGTGACAACCAGCAGAGTCTTCGGTCAAGTTCAGGAGCAGGCAGGCCACACATACACATTATCAAGGACATATTCAGGGGATTCTCTATCTTAAAACTGAGCAGTGTTGACAAGAATGACAGCAGCTCATATTTCTGTGATGTGATACTAACCCAGAAAACCCACGGCAAATGTGGAAAAGGAACCAAGCTGACAGTGCACGGTAAGGGGTATCTGATAGTCACAGAAATTGTATTAATGGATACAAGGTGAGTTAAATATTCCATCAGTTTTACTGACTTCTATTCCACCACTCAGCGCTGTGAGAAGAAGGATGGGAAAAAAGCAGTCTACAGTCATGACCTGAGGATCTGATTGTGGGCAATAAAACACGGATTCAATAATTAATACATATTATATACATGAAATATTTTATATATTACAGTAGTTTTGGTTAATCTTCTAAATTACTATATACATTATATATTTAAAATATGAAATACATTTTCTCGGTATTATTCACAAACGTTTACTGAAACTTTACTTTGCTCAATACAAAAATAAAAAATCCGTTACATTCATTTTTCATCATTTTCCTCAGTCCTTGTGTACCAGCAATACTGTTTTGAAGTATGCAATCTGTGCTTTAATCTCCAGCTTCTGAAAAATTAATAGTAAATCAAGCAGTATGGGTGATTTTAGAAAGTGTATGTGGAAGTAGGGATACATAGGAGCAGGAGATTCTCTAATAATATACTAATAAGTTTCACATAATTGTAAAATTATTTTCAGCACCTTATAACTCTTCTCCTAGCCTCGATTTATATAAACAATTCCTGTAATCCTGAAGGGGACAGTGACCTCAGTGACTGAGGTAAATAATTTTAGATGAGCCAAGTTTTTTGTTTGTAGACTTGCAGGCATATCTGACTAGTGCATGCTAAAGGCTGCAAAGCATCTCTCTGCTACTAGATTTCACTTTATATATAATAATTGCCCAGTGCAGCTCTTCTGAGTCACTAAAGAAAAACAGCTCTCAATGAAATGCTTCTGACTTTCACACCATAAGCATTTATTTATTAAAAAAAAAAAATCACATTTTTCATCATAACTTAAGTATGTGCAATATAATAAACATATTCTTGGATCTATCACCTGTGAAATTTGTTTACTATTCATTTTATAATTAGCTCAGAGCAGTTTAAAGAATTCATCACTGAAGTAGAAATAAGTCAACAGTTCTTTCATGAGAAGTATAACCTTTTAGCCTGAAAAAAAAAAAAGTGAAATAAAATGTGATAAAGACAACTGTGCTGCCTAGTCAGCCTTCACTAATATGTCAGATTAAATCATATCAGAAAAGCAACTATTTCTTAATTTTTTAAATACTTACCTTTCTTCCTCTTCATTTCAGATTTCATATGCAAAGACTGTATAAGATCAGAACCGACTTGGTGGTGTTGGTTCCTTCTTCTTGGATACACTCTCTTTGTCACCACAGTTATCATAGCTTTTGGTGTAAGTAATAACTTCAGAAATAAATACTACAAACCTAAGGATGGGTGGCATCTCTTAATGGAAAGATACTATAAGTAAATGAAAGAAAGATGTTCATGCAGCTATGACGAAGTAAAAAAATCTGTCTCTTTTCTGTTAACCAAAGATTTAGAGGTAGAACCCCCTGTATTTGGATATTTGAATGTATGACCACAAAAAAACCTCTGGCAGTGGAGATACTTAGAAAAGTAAAAGCTGCCGTTTTCAGAGTTTGCTGACCACTGAGAAGCTATTCTTGATGTTGCTGAATGACTGAGTTATTATTTTCACCTGTAAGTGAAAGAGAATTAGAAAAAAAATAATCTCTTAAATTATTTGTAGTTCAAAACACATTCCGCTTCCTCCATACTTTTGAGCTCCAACTCCTAATTTCATGAGCTCCCCAGGCATACACTAATGTCTGCTTATGTTTTATTTTACATGTGTTTCAGCCAACCAATCAGTCATGCCAGGGCTTTATGCCTACTGCCAACCATCGGTTGGGATGGGTCCCCACCTGACATTTCCTTAGCCAGCAGTGTAGCACACTGACAACTGGAAAACACTTTACAAGAGAAGAAAATATTTTTTGATACAAAACTGTCTAAGCCTAGAGTGATTACTTATACTTCCCATGATATTTTAGAAATCTTTTCTCTTTCCTACTTGTGGCTCTCTTCCCCATCTCATAACCATTTTAATCAACCTCTTCTCATGGATCCAAAAACTAAAAAGATAGATTTCAAATAATAGTTCTATTTTGGCCATATTTGGGAATACACTTTATGTAAAGGAAACCATTTGGAAGGAAATAAAGCTGAGCTATGCCATAACATGATGCAAATTAGAATCTCAGTCTTTGAAGGCATGGGCAGTACTAAAATGGGCTCAAGTTAAAATTACAAGGTCCTTAATTGCAAACGTGTTAAACGGTAACTTATGAGACCTAAAAAGTTCCTTGTTCATCACCAGTATCTCTCCCATCAAAAACCAATATTTTAGAGTCCCTTAGAAGTTAACAGATGCAAGCTAAATGGGACCTACACGCAATAGGTAACTAACTCAACAGGTTCTCACCTTGCACAGTTAAAAGGGCCATTTAAGTGTTACTAAAACTAGAGTTAAAGCAACAGCTTTCCCTCTGCTGATATCATTGATATAAAAAGATTGAGCACCATTGACAAGTTACAAGACCTACAGACATTGATGGTATCTGATTGCCCTTCTGGGTCAAATAAAGTATGGGTTTTGTTTTCCTTAGAAACCAGTTGTTAAGTGCTGTTACTTCAAAGCAACATCAAAATCAGAAAAGTTCACACAGTTCAGGCAGTAAACAAACCAAATCTGCTAAGATACAGTAGCAGTAAAGCCTGACAAAATGCACTTTTGCATCTGAATATACAAAAACAGCCAAGTGAATCTTTCCTCAAATGAGTCACTGTAAGTACAATTAGCAGTAGCAAAATATACCAGGTCTGGCAGGGATGAAGTTAACTTCCTTCCATGAGAAAGCTCAATGAAGAACTGAGCTCATACTGTACTATGTTTTGGATTTGTGGTTAAAACAATATTGATAGCATACCAATATACAGGCTGACAGCATTTGCATGGCATCAAGTCATTTTCCATTTCTTGGTCTGCTTCCTCAAATTTGTGGCTGAAATTCCTCAAATTTGGGCGTGAATGCCGCCAGGATGCTGGGCAATAGCAGGATATTCTACCACATAACATTGTGTTCATCAAGAAAATTAGACGAAGAGGAAGAACAAAGGGTTTTTTTTTTGTTGGCTAAAAACATGACCATTGCTCTCTGACTGGCTTTGCATCAGCCTGCTGGAGGGAGGTGGTGAGTGATTTCCCTTGCTTCATTTAGGACTTTTTGGCTGTTTATTTTCTTCCTCATTCCTTCACCTATCAAACTGCCTTTACCTTGACCCAGGAGATTTCTCATTTTTGCTCTTCTTGTCCTCTCCCCTGTCCTGCTGGGGAGGGGGAGGTGAGTGAGCAGCTTCGTGAGTGTTTGGCTGCTAGCCAGGGTCAAGGCAGCACAGCAGCTAAAGAGAAAGACACTGACATTTTTGAAGTCAGGGAGTCTATAACTTCTTACAGGTCATTTCTTCACTAAATGACAAATGTGCCGTATCATGAAAATGTGTATAGTGTCAAAATCAGAGTATGAAATGATGAAAGAGGTACTAGATCACTCAAAAGTCCCTTGGCTTTTTGACACTTCTAGGCCACTGCTTAAATTTGGTATGTCAGGGTTGGCTGAGCCCTTCAGGTACCTCCTGGAAGGAGTTGCTATCGCAGGAAGAAGTCACACTTGTAATTTCATAGCTTAAATTTCTCCTGTATTTCTCCTTACTTCTCTCAAACTTTTTCTGTGCTTCAAAATCAAGACTAGTGCAAAGTAATGTGCTATTCCCATGAAACCTGCATGACAATTGTACATATTTTATAAGGAAGCCATTAGAGCTGTCACTTCTGGATTATCTCCAAAAGAAGATATCCATCCCATCAACTCTCCAGAAAGATCACTTAAGCTACATAAGAATACACGACAATTTTATTTTTTTTTAAAAAGCCCTTTCTCCCTAAACAAGCTCTATGTTTAAATAAAGCGAAAGCATTTATGCACCTTAAAAGATAGTACCATGCATTGAAGAAATATTAAATGAAAACACTAATATACAGTCAGACTCACATTCTAATTCTTGAATACAGTGAGAATTAACCTAATTCCACTACCTGTAAACATCAGTTCTTCAGTGTTTCACTGTGACTGTGATATGCAACTTTGTGAACAATTCAGAATAAATACTAGTCGCTATCTTAGTGAAGTTAGGAATATATTCTCTAAAAAAATGAGGTATTTAGTGGGAAAAAAAATAATTAATAGCTTAACAATATATATTTTTAAATATTGCAACAGATTCATCAGTGCTGTAAAAAGTGCAAGAATGATTCAAGAAATACAGATAGCAGCACTACCCTGCCAAGTGAATGGATTTATGATAAGCCATCCAAACCTGTTAATAATGGGTCTAACCAAGAATATGAAGATATGTCACTAATAAGAACTTTCAGTCACATTGAAAGGAAAGTGATATGAAAAACAAGCCTCACAGTTGCAACCATAATGCTATCAGCATGTGAATGTGTACTACTTCAGGATACAGAAGAAACATACACACAAGTCATTTTGTGAACTTGGAATCCTCTTTGTTCAAGATTTTTTCATCTATTTATGTATATACTTCAAAACTAATGAAATCAACACTCAATACAACTACAAATGCAATGATCTTTAGTATGCACAGCTACCACCAAAGCACTGTTAAAGCTAAAGGTATTAATACTTAAATGCCAAGAAAGCTGATCATATATGCTGATTTTTTTTATTTTATTTTATTTTATTTTCCATTTCAAACTCAAGGACACATTTAGAATTTTGTTTTTATCTGGGTTAAGACAACTCTTTGCTTCATCAAAGCAATGGCAAATTCTATACTACAGTATCTGTCAGCAGCTGAGATAAATTTTAAAAAAAGATTTTGTCATAGAGGAATTTCTCACATGCTTCTGATGTACTGCCTGACCTTATTTCCAGCTCCTTATCCTGCCCTCATATTTCTACATCCCTGCAACTTCTTCCACTTTTGGCCATGTAGCCAGCTACGCCACTGATACAGTGCACATTTGTACATGCCTCTCTCAAAAGAATGAAAATACTGAATGTGTTTTTAATAGTTATAATTTCTGAAGAAAACATAATAATTACTGATGAAGAGCATGTCTTTGCTGTTCTTATTATGGCATATCTAGCATTATAATGTAAGCTATTTGGATTAAAAATATTTTTATAAGTTGTTTTAAAGTACTTAGAATGCTTTTAGAGTCCATGTAAATAGCAACAATAGAATTAAACTTCATAGAAAGAGCTTACCATAATTTGCATAACAATTAAGCACTCAGAGGAAGTGGTGCCTTGGAATAGTTATGTACGTGTGACTTGAGAGAAGTTAATACTTTGACAAACTCTATTTGAGTTACTGATTATTTTTTTTCCCACAAACGATTAAGTATTACAAGCTGAGTACTATGTATCAAGTTTTCTTAACACTGAAAATATACATTATGAAACAAAAATGTTCATAGGCTAAAATGCCAGAGATTACAGCATAATACATTAACTGTGAAGTAGTTATAAAACAAAGAGTAAGCCCTTTTTTACTCAACGGGGCAATAAGTCATAGTTAATATTCAAGGCTGTCCATTATGATGTGGATTCACGTTGCTAGTGAAGTTCAGCTAAAGCTTTATCAGTACTGTATTTTTCTAAAATATTTGCCTGTTCTGTAAGTAAAATACTAATTAAAACAATTATAAAAACTGATACTTGACTCCTTTTGTTGAAAGTACTTCTGATTCACTTAGAGACAGTTAAGTATGACTTCTAGAAGGACAGACAAACAATGCTTGTGCATCTGGAGAGGCAGAGGGCAGTCATGATGTCATGAAAAAAATCACGTTTTCTTAAATTTGAATAGCAGGAACTAAACAATGGTCTTCCTCACTCCTCTACTAAAACTTTAGAGAAGATTCTTTACGAGGTGTGAAATTCATCTTAAGGGAAGATGCAGCCACATGAAAGGAGAGTCAGTGAATCACAGTTACCTTCAAGAAGCACAAAGACGTTAATGCATTCAATGGAACTTTCCATCTCTTACATTTTGGCAAAAAACAGCAATAACTCATTCTTAATCTAGCAGACATAACTACAGGGCAATTGCCTTTTAAGATATTTTATTCAGATAACGCATATACAAGAATGGGGCTGTTTTCTTTCCGCTTTACAGAGCTGCTTCCATTTCAGATCAATGGTCTTTCAAAAGCGTCAAGTTTTTACACTTTTTCAGATGCTTCTTAGAAACACCAGAACTATTTTCTATGTAATGTTTCCAAATTAGTTGGACATAATGTTCAAGTCAGAAAGGTTAAATATTCCAAAGTTTTGAGCGTCTGAAAACAATTAATGGGGCCTATGTGCTACTATCTGACACCAACAGCACAAGGATAGTAAAAAAAAAACCTCAAATCATTATTTGCTATGTAGCAGTCAGCAAGGTTGTGGAAACTTTGTGTCAAAAGGGCTGAATTCAGAGTTAGTTCAGAACACAAGAATTTTTTAGTAGCAGATACATGAAATATTACATTTTCTAATTTATACTTTTTTTTTTTTTTTTAAACACACATATTGTAGTGGAAGTAATGTTAATATTTATACAAAGTTCCGATTGTACAGTAAATTACAGAATTAGAGAACTATTGCTTAGAGGAGACCTCTACAGCTCATAAGGTCCAACTCGTGCTCAAGCAGAGCCTCCTAAGAGTAGGTTGTCCAGGTCCATACCAAGTGACTTTTGAAGCTCTCCAAAGAGGGAGGCTCCACAACCTCCCTGGTGAACTCTAACCTCTGTCAGTGCTCCAGTATCCACACAGCACAGATGTGCTTCCTGATGGTCAGAAAGAACCTGGTGTTTTCCTCCTGCTTGTGCCCATTGCCATGCCATGACACTGAGGATTCATCTTTTTCATTCCTTCCCATCACCTATTTATACACATCTGAGATCCTCATAAACATTCCATTCTCCTTGCTGAGTTAAATAGACCCAGGAAGAAGGAGGAAAGAAAATGGGTGGTATTCACAAAATCTGAATGCACAGAAGTAGATGACTTCCTCTATGAAACAAGGAGACTACAACTATCCTCCTGATTTAAAATGGCAAATACTTCCCTAGGAGGCTAACTGATCAATAAACATTTTATTTCAAAGATTCAAACATTGTTAGGTGAGAATAAAACTTTTCTCAATGCACTTTACTATGCTTCACTATGACCAAATTAGCAGCCTTAAGACAATAAGCTTGCATCACTTTTCTTTTTACCATCTTTTATAAAATGGCACTTATTGAAAAATCTCTGACTCTTGCTTTGCTCATTCAACTTTTACATTCCAAGATAAATTAAAAAAATAAATCTTCCTATAATAATAATAAACACTTCTACATCCTTCCTTGCATTACTAAGATTTTATTCCCCCTGAAAAGCATTACATTATCATAAACATCTGAAGGTCAGTTTCTAAAGAACTGAACACTGCCTGGGGAGCTTAAGAGCATGGTGTACAGGATACGGCATATATTCCTGTAGGTGGTAATAATACATGCAGAGAGAAATCAGGTTTTAATAAAATAAAGAGCACATCAAACTGTGACACACAATGCTCAAAAGCAATATACATTATCAAGAAATGAGCTTTTCATTTAATAATATTAACAGGCAGCTCTTACAGAACTGCATCCAGGTAAACAAGCTTTGTACAGATTTGCTAAATATACACACTCCATGATAGCTCAGGAAGCTGTAGCACTGGTTCTGCTATTTCCGAAAGCTCATGAGTAGCTCCAAGCCCTCAGAATGCTACATGAAAAAGAAGGTTCTCCCATTGTACCAAAATAAGTACTGAAATTGAATTACAAACTTAGGCTATAGCAGAACAGTTTGCAACAATCTTTCAATAGCATTGTTCACTATTTCTGTTTATGCTAAAAGTTCTCCTCTGTGTAAATAAGAATGAATGCAAGCAAGGCACAAGTGTCTTTGTAGCACAAAAGCACTTCAGCTCTACCTGTAGAAATGCTGTCCTACGTATCTGGAGTCCTACATATCTGGAAATCATATTCTATTTTCACTTCATACAGAACCTCATGCATCTAAAACGCTGATGCAAAGCATTATTATTTATTTTTTCTAGCAAAAACAGCAACAGAGTTCAATCTTACCACACGAATCCTATCCTGGTATCAACTACATATGAATATGTTGCTTACATTAAGAGGCCTTCAAACAGGTACAAAATATGTGTATTTAACTGTAATTCTCACCTCCCTAGATTTTCAATTACTTTGGAGTAGTGCTATACATAATTCAATCTCAATTTTTTGTAAGCACTAAGAACTCATCGTAAAAAGTACACTTAAGAAAGAAATACTTTACTTTTAAGTAGTTGTTGATTTTAGAATTTAGGCATTAAGACTGAAATTTTTGAACTTGCATTTAAGGAAATCACAGCAAGGTGAACAATGAAAGAATTTATATCCAACCACTTTATTAGGTTGTTATAAAACATTTATTTTATGAATAAGGCACACTGAGAAACTTATAAATAAGCTCTTCACAAAAGTTTCAAGAAAATAAGTTTATTCAATTTTATCAGCAGAAGAAAACACAGTAAAAATAACTACTCTTCTGTACAAGATATTTTTAGTGGACAAGACATCACAGTTCTGTCACAAAAGTTTCAAATAGTATTTCCAATTGAGAAAGTGCTTTCACTGAGAAATGCAAAAACTTTAATGTTAAAAAAAATAAACACATCAGAGATAAAAGTGCAAATGTTTTATTTCTTGCGGCCAGTGCTAAGAGTTCAGATCCTTTAAAAAGCTTTAAGAAGTAAATTAGATTAGCAATGTTGCAAACGCTCGATAAGCATACACTACTGCTATATTAAGTGAGGAATACAGACTAAAATTCTTCATGGTACAACACTGATCAGTCTTTCAAATAACACTGGAAATGTCTTCCAAATTTCTATAATTATGGTAACAGAAGCTTTTACAATTGCCAATTTAAAGTCCAGTTCCGAAGCAAAATGGATCAGAAGTTGAATCTTCTCAAACAAGCCAACTACTAGGCAAGTACAGTTCTCAATCTGTTTAAACAGTTTAAACAGGTCTTCTGAATGGAGATGATGCTTTCTTGGCAGAAGATGATGCAATTCCAAATGGGATTTTTATTTCAATAAACAGAAACTGTGATAACTATCTCCTAGATTTGAGGCAGAATGCCTATAGCTGTGTTTTGAAAGCTGTAGGTTTTTGGTTTTTTTTTCCTTCAATGTTTTGCCTATTCAAACCAGTTTTCTTTTAGTAAAAAATGTACAGCATCATCAAAACCATTTTGGTACAGTGATTCCATTTTCTCCTGGTTTGGTGGAAACATAGCTTGATTAAATCTTACTAGGTTGGCCAAAGACAACTGCAAAAGAGAGAGGTGCTAGAAATTAATCTATTAAAGCAACTTATCTCAGACTTGACTGTGTTGTTATATGTTCTGTCACCTGTTTAGGTTAGCATATTTAAAAACTGTCTACGCTAGTAAATCACATATTCAGGCACATTGCTAAAAACCAAGCCAAATTTGTACAGATGGCCTGTGTATGCACCAATAAATCCACAGCCTCTAAGACAAGCTGAGTTTCTGAAATGTTTTAAGCACAGAAGCACACCAGTAATTGCCTCAGATAGTGGCAGCTGACATGAACTATACTTCTGCAAGGAAATATTTTGACCACTTCATAGCGCAATTAATGGTATTTTAGCCACGTACTTTATTTATTTATATTTTGCTATACAATCTCAAAATAATCTTCATTATTTGAAACAAGTATTCAAATTCTGACACCAAGTGCAGAAACCACTAATAGGAGGAGGATGTTCAAAGAGAAAACACTATTCATATGAAGACTGGAATGTGAACAGGCATAGACGACTGTTCCTTTTATGTACAATGTTGCAGAAAGAAAACCATTCTTAGTTCACATATTTGCAGCTCTAAAAGCCAAATTTATTTCAAAAAGAATAGTTTACAATGTTGCCTGAGATATTACACAAGCCTGCATCTGGATGACCCTAGAGGCAATGCAATTCTGCAATTTATTCTCAAAATTATTCCACTCATCAACTCATTTTCTTCCTCTAGATGCACTAAATATTGGACATAAGCAATAATCAAGAAATTCCAAGAAAGTTATGCATTTATTTTCAGTAAGATAAATAATCTCATTCTTTATGGTCATTTACCAAGTACTGCAATGCTGTGAAAGACTACAAAGATTTAGAAATTGGTCCAATTTAGAACATTAAAAAACATTAGTTTCACCCAATTTAAGAAAACATATCAAGCACAGTTGCTATACTTTTGAAGTTTCACTTAAACTATTGCTAACCTTTTTTTTTTTTCCTTTCTAATAAAGTTTCTTTGACAACAATGGTAGACCTACTGCTATTCACTATTTTCTTCCATCATGACAAAGGATGCAATATTGTAGTAAAAGTTTGTGAGAGAAAGCCTGAGCAGACAGAAATGTTAACAATGAAAAGGTCATATCAATCAGTCTTGGCCTACATAAACATTTCTATAACATCTAATAAAATTTCTGGAAAAGTGTTGCAGTCATGGGTTTTAAAATCTTAATATGAGCCCAGTTGAGCAATGAAGTGTCAAGTCATTGGATATAATTTCAAATGTAGAACTTAAAACTATATTTTAAACTCAGAGCAGCTAATCTTAGTAAGTATGAACAGATGTGATAGTTTCCCTTGAGTATTTTACAGAAGTAGAGTAGCTGATATGTATAGCAAGTCTAGACTATATAAATTGAATAGCCTGTGACATACTTGCTCTATTTTGTACTAGATACATGCCTTCCAACCTTTCTGGCAAAATTTTTACTATATTTTTCTTTCCTTTGTGTCTAAGGGAAAGCTTACATTTTGTATGCAAAAAAGAAAATGCAAAAGACATCACATAAAGAAAATTATACACAAAAAATAAACACTTAAAATAAGTATAAACTGCTCAACCACCTTTTCCTTTTCTGAAGTTAGTAAATAAACAAGCAACTCACCATTATATCTTGTTTTGCAAATTTAACATACAGATCAACACGTCCTTTATCTTGTGGACAGATATCTAATCGACCACTGAAAGGAGAAATCGTAATCGTTCGTCCAAAAGGCAAGATAGGAAGGCCATTGGTAATGCCACCATCAACCCACTTCTACTGCAAAATAAAATTTTCACAACAGCTTAAGTACAATATGATAATAACTGAATGCTTCATCTTTTCTGTCCCTGTCTCTTCTACAACACACTCATGGAAATCTAGAAGTTTACCTCTCAATGAATAAGCAACCTCAAGTATAACAGGCATCAAAATCTAAGAACAGACAATGCATACAGTGTTCAGTTTAGTATTTGACAGTGTTAAAACATATTTATAAGCTTCCCAGACATGTACATATTTTTAATAAAGTGAATAACTCTTGTTTAACTGATCTATTATCAAAATGTCGCAGAGTTTAAAATATATATTTTTTCTCAACGGATAAAGGAAAAAGGTAAGATCATTACTGTTACACATGAACCATACTACATAACATACAGTTTTATAAGCTTTAATCTGTTGCCAAATAGGAGCTGGGAAATGTCCACATGAAAGGGATAATGGCTGCATGAGCTAAAATAAACATGACTTCACCTCTCCTAGAACATCTTGTTTTCTTGCACACTGAAAAAAATGTGCAACATGAAACAGCAACAGCTGAATAGTAAAGGATAAAGGTAGGAAGGAGCTGGACACTTACAGTACTTGAGAAAGAGCAGACATCAAGTATTCTACAGGAGTTGAGTCTACCTGGTACTGTGGCCACAATAAAATTGCTAAAATAATGAAAGTTTTCTCACAAAATTTCTGAAAATGCTACAGGAATTTAGTCACAAAAAAAGCCATTTCCTGTAAAAAATATACTACTGGCAAATTGTTTATGTTATTCAAATTAAACTGTCTTTGCACTCTTGGAAAGATTCTGTGTATTGACTGCTGTACAGAAAGCGTAACTTCAGGTTACAGCATCTGCTCATTGGAAGCCCTTGAAATCACTGAGGTTCATGATTTGATTGTATAGACTGCTCTTAGCTGTATCCTTCACTCTCACTTAAAGGAAGTCTAATTAGGTACAGATTTTTCCCCAGTGCCATGTTAGAGTATTGTTGTCAGTGGCGCCTTATTCTATTGTCAACTTCCATATCTTCTGATACCTGATGGACTTAAGACCTTTTCATATGGATATACACCAAGAATCAGGTTGTTGTTTATTTTGTTCATGCACCCATGCCTTTCTTCAATTTCTTGGATTAAATGTGGCATTTCAAATTTCTTTTATGTTCCTGAGCTTAAAATATAAGCTACAGATATATGTATATTTTCAATATAAATATGACCCTTCTCATCCTGTTACTTGATAATCAGCTTTAAGAACTTGACTCTTGACATTAGCTGCTGATGTCTGTAGCCATAATGCGCCACTGAATTCCTTTCCACAAAAATTACACTAGTAAGGAGATTACTTTGCCTTAGAGGACGAGGTAAAAAAAAAAAAAAAAAGCCATCTAAAGCTACCTTTCAGATTTCTCAAACTCCATTACAGCAGTACTACTACTGTGAGTAAAGCTGAGATGTACCTTGAGACACCAACATCTATCAGTTTGAATCTATTCTTGAGCTTCTTTTTTTTTTTTTTGTCCATAGATAGCTACCTTTTATTGATTTAGATATAAAAATCCCTGAATTTTAAAGTGTTTTTTTTTTTTAAATTCTGATTTCTATGGCAATTAGAGCTGTGAAATTACAATCTAAGCCAAATCTAAGATACTGTAATACAAGACTTTATTAACATCTTTCATAAGTCTAGCTTAGTCTTTTTATACCCTTCAAGATCTTCTACGTTTAAAAATTCTGATTATTTATTTTTTCCTCCCTCTCCCCTTAATACAGCTTAAAGATTTCTTTGAAAATCTGAAAAAGATTTACTGAGGCAAAGGCAATACCTTTTGTTAAGCACTATCTTGTGTAGATTATGTACTTCCTGGGTGATGCTCTCTGTAGCATTTTCTTTCAAGCACTTGGGAGAAACTGTTTCTCTATCAAAAATATTTTGGCTTCGAAGTCTTTCATGTTACAGTTAAAAACAGTATTTCCATGCTGAAAATAAAGAGATGTAATGCTCCAGCTTCCTGTAATTCTATTAAACAGTTCTTCAAAAATGCTTCTTAGCTAATGAAGCAAATTCCAGGTAACTTCTGAATAAGTTCCTTTATTAAGTACAGTCCAAAGACAAAGGAAGTTCTAAAATAACGTGCAATGAAAACCAAGACAAATACAAAAGTTGAGGATGGAGGCTGGGCCTCTTTACCAGTAGGCCACAAAGGTGTCCTGTAAGAACTACAGTGACTCAAAGTACAGCTTCATCATCACATAGTCAATCATCAGGGGACATCTATTCAGTTCAAAGATCAACGTTCCCGGGCATTCAGAGGACACCAACTCAAAATAAGGTAATTCCACTTGGAGCAGGTTTTGCCCATCTAGACGTGCACAAGAAAGGTGCCCCACTGCTTTCAGTAAAGGTTTGTTTTAACAAAAGCCAGTATGTCCAAGTTTGCATAGCACAAGGCCACTCAACTGTTGCAGAAAGTGTAGTTCAAGACAATATTAAATACTTGATCCAGGTGAAAACCTAGCCCAGTCTAGTTAAGATCACTAACACACCAAGTTCTCAGCTGTTCTCTTTGTATTACACATCCTTTTCCTTCAAGGTATCTTTGGGCTTATCAAACCAGAAGAAAACATGCTATGAACAGACTGATGTGGTGACTACACTAACAAGCAACTTAGCAGATTTATCCCCACCTCAGATGACTTGGTGATGTGCATGAAGGTGACATAAGAAGCCCGTTCCATACAGTTAGCTCTATTCAGCAATACCTAGGCCCCCAGTTACCTACCCACACTCTTTCATTCACTACACCAATCCATGGAAATGCAAAACAGCTTCTAAGATTTTGCTCTCACAGTACTCAAAGTGTTTTGGGCTAGTAGTCACTTCAATTTACCAGAAACAGTCGTTTCAAATAAATAAGTAAACAGATAAATCAATCAATCAATCCCAATCCACAAGTAGACTTTGTGAGAAAAGTCAGTGCAGGCATCTAGAACTAATCCATTCCAACAAATAAAATTAAAAGCAACCTCTTTCTCTTTCTCAAGTACCTTTGGTGCATCTGACATGAGTGTAATAAGAGGCTTTGGGAATGACAAGCAGCTTTTGAATAACAGAAGAACAAGCTGTCCTGATACATTCATTGATTTAACTTCTGAATGCAAAAAAAAAAAAAAGTTAGGGAGGAATGAGAATTTTCCACTAAGAAGAGGCTGCAGGTATTTCAGTAAATATCACAAAACTTGGGCAAATCCTAATAGCAGCGTTCATCCAGTAAAATATTTTTTCAATCAATTTACACAGATCTCTGATCCAGTTATTCAACTTGTTAATTGAAAGAACCACGTAAGAAGTTTAACAAAGACACTCCCTTCCCTTTGAGTAGTGGCAGAATGAACCACAAACATCTATGTATGCCCCTTGAGCTGCGCAAGCAACATACAAGGACTTCAATCAACGAAATCTCTAGACCCTGGCAAGCAGTCTCTCATTTAAGTCAAGCAGTCACGTAAACTGATTCAAACTCTTCAACATTTTAGATGGTATCTATTGATGTATAAATAGTTTTAAATCTGAGAAGTTTCCTGACATCAGAAAAGAACTCAAAGTCCCTAAACAGAAATTTAACTGTTAGATATGAATGGCTATAAGCCAGTGTTGTTTTCGTGGTTTTTTTTTTTTTTTTTTTTTTTTTTGTGCAGTGGTTATGAGGATGAAAGAGATGCTATATGCAGTATCTGGATGTGAATGATGAACAAAAAGGAAGCAGTAACACTTTTTAGAAAGAAAAGATTTTTTTTTTTTTTGGTTCTAATAATTACAAACCAAATCAAAATTATTCTTAAAATGTTACTTTATATAAGACAAAAAAGTTATTGGAACTAAATTATTAAGTATAGAAAACTGTAAACATTTTTTCCTGTAGTAGTGTATACCTCTCAGAAATCCATAGCACTGCGTGACAGGGAAAAGTTTATTGTTTAATGTTCACCCAGAGATCAAAGATTTATATGTGTTTCGTAAACTTATCATCATGTTCTGAACACAACTGCAACACATACATAGACAGAAGTAGACAAACGGAGTAGGATATGTCAAGACTCCCCTTACTCCCTTCACTACACAGAAAAACAGAATAACAGTTCTTTAAGTTGGAGTCAGTAACGCAACTTGTCAGAAGAAGCATCTGTTCTAAGAGAGGCTTCTTCTCTTGACAAATGTTAGGCATTATGTTTATGAAAAGGTTTCATACTGTACAGATCACTCAGTCTCAACACTCTCAATTTTTGAAACAATATATGAATGAACTCATGGCATCTTTCATGTTACCCTGCAATGTCAGTAGAAACAATAAAGATTCTACAGAACAAAGTATTGCAATTCCCACCTGACATCCTCTGAGATCAGACAATTACATCATAAATGAAGGATGTTCTTGGAAAATAAATAAAAAAAAAAAAACAAAAAACTTAGAGTGAAACTTTACCTCTCCTTTATACTCGACTGGCTTCATTCCAGCATATACTGGTACAAAACTACTTGCTAGCAGGACCTAGATAAAAGAAAGAAGAAGAACTGGAGAAGAGTGAAGAAAAAGCAATCAAATAATTCTGAACCAATAAATATTTTCATGCATATATCCAGAACATTAAACATTATAAACAGCCTGGAAATTCATTTATCTACATCTTTAATTGGTTCAATTCGTTACCTTAATACCTACCTAATATTCAGGTATTAACAAATTGCTGCTTGCTCTTCTGCAAGCTACACTGCTGTCTAAAGCAGTTCTCAAATTTATTTTAGACTAGGATACCTCTTCTGCTACGTACAGATTTGCACATTCATATACCTTTCTATCCATTCCTAACAGTATCTATGAATCTGTGCATGTGTACCTATGTATATGTACATGTACCTAATCATCTACCTGTGTATGGAATCTGTATATAGCTAGATATTTCAGATATGTCAGATGTGTCAAATATTACAGTACAGGGAAATCTGGCCCATATGCATGAGAGTGAATGAGGAACAGATCTTGGGAACACAAACAGCTTACAGACATGCAAAATGCCATCAGGTCCAAACAAGCAAATAATTAATGGAGATTATGGAAAATTGTCCAAGGATTTTTGTTTGTTTGTTCTTCTCTCTCTAGAATTTTATTTATTTTAACAACAAATTAAGCTAATTTCACTGTTAAACATTTTTTCTCCCCATACAAATTTGAATTAAGGCTTTACCTCACACTTTTTCTTGCCTATTTCTATTCCCAGTGATCTAAAGCACCAGATATTTGTCGGAGCTTGAACAGAAAGGTTTTGTCTTCTACTTTTGAAAAACAGAAACATTTTTCTAGCAACAGGCCCTTTCCCCAACAAAACAGTAAGACGATGTCTACCCCTAAACAATTCCTCAAAGCATCTAGAAAGATGTTGAAAAAAGAAATTCTTCCTTAAAGCTTCCTGCTTACTATATGTCCTTTTTTTTTTTTTCCTGATATATCTTATAATGTCCTCCACTAAAATACAAGCAGTTATTAGAAGGAACATTTGCTTTACATGCATATGAATTCCTCCTACCATTTCATAAACCAGTTTATGTTTACAATCCTGATCTAGATTTTTAAAATGGTATTCACAAGAAAAGAGATGGGCCATAAAAGATAGGCTATAATGGTTAAAATAAAGTTTGAGTGATACTTAATATGGCAGTATGTCTATTCCCCACATAGTACTGGTATTTTTTAAGTTATTTTCAAGACTTTTGAATTCCTTTTGTTCACTTTCTCTTGTGATTGAACTTAAGTGAGTATGAGTGAGTCAAGAGATGCAAAAAGATTCACAGAATTATTATAAAATTTGAAGATTATTTTATTCTCACCTACTAAGCAATCAACAATTAAATGGTAATTAACAGTTCTGTTATTTTTTAAAAGGCCTTGCCTACAATGTAATAATTCTGACACAAGTGAAATAAGTCTTCAAAACTTCAGTATTGAATACTGCCTGTTGTTTATCTACATAGCAGCACTGTATTATCAGTGACTATTTGACTAAAATATTTATTACACACCTAATAATAACACTCTTACGCACTGAAGAAAGTCATATATTTTTATTTAAAGCAGAACTATGCAAAATCATTACCTTAATGAGGTCCTCCCTGGAGGCAAAATTTGAGAACAAGTAATTTTTCCCATTTCTCACATTAGTAACAGACACATAGAGCCGATTCTCAGCTATCTCATGAGCATTAGAAGGAAGAATAGATTCTATGCCTTCCCTAGAATAAAGAAAGCGCTAAGTATTATTCACCATGTAAAAATCTTACAAGTACAGAGGGATAAAGCTCTCCACAATATGAGAAAAAAACTTTACTCTCCAGTTTTATTTAGAGAGCATCACACAAAAATCATTTAATAGACCCTTCAAGATAGGTACCTAAGTCTTTTCATAAAATCGTAACCAGGAGTTACTGCACCAAAGTCCAATTTTCTGACTTCTTCAGCAAATTCATAGGTAAACTGCTGACATTTCTGAAAATTAAAATATTCACCATTAAAGATGTTTTCATTATAGTTTTCATTATAGAAAGTAACTTCAACTGTAGTATCTAGAACATACTAACAGCTAAAACATTAATCAAAAACAACCTACAAGACAAGACTAACATATTTTTCCATGTGTGAGTGGTTTGCATCAAGACAAGTTTAACATACTGTTGATCCTGTCATACAAACTAACTTGTAAGAAAACATATATAACAAGATTCCTAATTCATTAATAACAAATATATTTAAATGAAAAAAAAAAATAAATAAATAAAGCCAAACCTCCCAACAATACCATTCTATCAACCAAGGCTACTTTGAAGGCTACTTTTCTAGGTATTACTATTACTCAGTAATCAGTTCTCTGGATCATGTCATTACCAGAAATGAAGATCCGTACACCAAGCAGACAACCACCTTTTATGTTAAAGACTACTTTCATACTAAACCCAGACATAAGTATCTTAAGATAGCTGTAAGCATTAAAAGCATCATAGTTCCTCCTTGATAAAAAACAAAAATTATTAACACACCTTTAATGAATAAAATACTATGTTTACTACAACTGATGGAAGACAAATAAACAAAAGACAACTGCAGAAAACCACGCTACAGATTCTACTGCCAGAAAAGCTCTCTTACTTAAGCTGAAATGCTTAGTTACTGTGAAAAAAATAGCTTGAAATGTGCACCATAACTCCAAAGGCAAGTAAAAGAATACAAAGTGTTTATTTTTTAGCAAAAAGATTCTCAACCCTTAATTATGATTCTAAATGCGTAAGACTTGCTGTTCAGTATCACTTTTATTTCATCGTTACTGTTCCACGCAGACTATATGACTTCAAAGACTTGGGAAAAATCTAAAATTCAAGTACAGTATGTTTTTTGAGTACATGTACCTATATGAGCACATTTTTTTAAACAGAGTATAAGAACTGCCTATAAATAGTTTTGGGTTCTTGGCTTATTAGCTTATTGCATGAAGAAATATATTGATAGTAACAGAATAAATGATTGACATGACTGGGGAAAATAAAGAACAGTGAGAGTATATGAAAGAAGTAACAGGAAAAAACCTGGGTGGAAGATTAGGAGCAAGCTGGTTGGAGCAGTTTAGTTCCCTCAAATCACTTGTACTCTCCTACGTACAAGTGCAATAGGGCACTTGTCTAAGCAAAATGCAAAGATTAAGATCTTGTACCCACTTTCTAAATGGTCTACTAGTAAATGTATCAAAAATACTAGTGAAAATTAAGAGTTCCATATCTCTTAAAGCAATGGGGACTAAAATTCATTACACACAGGTTATATTTTCACTTCTACCATAGGCAGTATTTCATTCACCATTGTCAGTCCAATTCAAATATATAAAACCAGTTACATGCCCCAGGTCTTCAGTTTATTGCAAGGCTTCTGTAATCAATTCACTGGAAAGAAGCATATTCAGGCAGTGATTCAAATCTTCAGCACCTCAGCCTCTCTCTAAAGGGACCGAAGAAATCCCTGAACTGCTACAGATAATAGAAGCACCTCATATTTAGGATCACTAGATCTAAAATGCCTTAATAAAGTAACTGAAGTGGCAGGGAAGTAAGAGTAAAAGGAAGTTGGACAACTGCAAACCTAAGTGAACTACACAAAACTACCTTCCATATTATAAATGCTAAGAACAGATCATATTCCTAGACTCTCAATCCTTGTTGTCAAAAGGCATGTCTCCTTGACGCTATGAATTATTGATAATTCTTAGTGTCAGAAGCTTTAAACAATGCATCTAAATTTCAAATAGTGACCGAGAACATGTTTAGAAATGGTAACTACTTCTATTGATTTAAGTAAACTTGACATCTAACATGATCACATACTTCTGAAAGAAATAGATACTCATCTGTAATTCTATAAGCCTTCACATATTTGAAAATTTGTCCTCACAATTCTCAAGTCCCATGCCTTTTCAACAGTGACAAAAATTCAAGATATTACAGAAATGCATTAGCAAGCTGTTATATTTTAACAATAGTCAAGACAAGAAATCTTCAACATTACATTCTCTTCTAGTTCAAAAACATTTGTATTAGAGCTTTGAGAATAGGACACTGAGAAAGTCCTAGTTATAGCTTATCTAACACAGCCATCATTCCAAAAAAAAAAAAAAAAAGAAAGAAAAGAAAACCTATCTGACGTCAGAGTTGTATTTGTGGATATTTCAACAATTACAAATGCTATCACTAATGTAATAATTATCTTGATATGAAAATTTTGTAGAAATTTCAATAAAAATATTAAAATGAAGTACTTTCTACTCACTATACAACACTGTCCTTATTTACATGCTACAAGAATTAGGAAATGTTTCTGACTAACTCCCAAAGAGTTCTCAAATTTACATTTAAGCAATGTAATAAAACGACTTAAAAGTTATTAAGAAAACTACAAAGGATAAAAAGTTCATGACACATTGTTCAGTTTATGCTAAAATGATATTGTCAGGGCAAAACCTAATACAATATAAGCTTAATTCCCACAATCAAAAACTCTTCTCATATTTTGACTTAAAAACAATTTTTTAAGTTGAATCAGATTAGAAACGAATGTTTTGGCTAGAAAAAAAATCAAAAACATTTTACTTGAGCTTAAAAAAAAAAAAAAAAGCTAGCTGCTGTGCTTACCATAAAAGAAATTAGGGGCAGAGGTAAGTATTACACCAAACAAAACTGAAACTGAACTATTAATTAGAGACTACAGACTACACCTAAACAAGTCACACATAATATTATCTTGACCACAGTGTGGAACTTGGATAATATTGAGTCATATAAAGAAAGCATTTGTGGGGGTGGAGGTAAAAAAGAAGCCAGAGAAGAACTTATTATTAAGAAACAGAAAAAACAAAAGGCCAACTGCAAGCTATGTTCGTATCATAGCAAAACAAAGAGTTTGGTGGTAACGTGTGATCTGGGTTGACACTATTCAAATCAAAAGATGTTGAAGTATTTACAGAGAGAGCTGAAGAAATTTACCTAATGTTCATTAGACTGAACCATAAGGGGACTTAGGAAAAAAAAAAAGTTATCTAACAGTCTTCTCCCTCATCCTCAAAAATACTGTTTATGATAATTTAAAATATTAAAGGACTATTAACATTTCAGCAAGGTCTATTCCTCTAAGTATATTAAAGGAAAGACATTAAAGGCACATCAGGAAGGCAAAGTAGCCTTAAACTACAGGGAAAAACTAGCAAAACAAAACTGGAAAAAAAACAAAACAAAACAGTGTTTTCCCAGAAAGCCTCATCAACCTAATAGTGAAGATTTTCTCTCTTTTATCCAGCCTATATCTATTCCCTTTTAATTTACTACTGCATCCACTTGCTCTGTCACTATAGGCCTTGGTAAAAAGTTTTCTATGTCTTCCTTACAAGCCATCTTTAAGCATAGAAAGGCTGTAATGAGGTCTCTCTGGAACCTTCTTTTTTTCAAGGCTGAACAACTCCAACTCTTCCAGCCTTTCTTCACAGCAGGGTGTTCCAGCCCTGTGATATTTGTTGTGTCCCTCCTCTGGATCTGTTCTAACTGGACTTGATCTCGCTTGTACTGGGGACCCCAGATCTGGATACAGTACTCCAGGTGGGATTTCATGAGAGCGGGAGGACAAATAATCTCCCTCCTGGCCATACTTCTTCTTATGTGGGCCTGAAACACATCTGGTTTTCTGGGCTTCTTGCACATATGCTGGCTCATATCAGCTTCTTCATGCACCAGTACTACTCTATCAGAGCTCTAGCATAACTGAACCACTTCATCTCAGTGTCAAACTTGTTAAGCGTGCACTTAATCCCACTATCCATGACGCTGATAAAGATATCAAGTAGAAGTGGTCCCAGCACAGACCCTTTAGGGACAGCACTCATTACTGTTTTCCACTTGGACACTGAACTGTGTAACTCTCTGGATGCACCTATTCAGTCAATTCTTTATCTATTTAACAGTCCATCCATCAAACATACCCCTTCAATTTAGCGACAAGAATGTTTTGAGAGACTTTATCAAAGGCCTTACAGCAGGTCTAACAACTACGTGACATTCTAGAACAAAAGTTTGTGAGGGTTAATTCTCCCCTGGTATACGGTGCAGCTATTGCTATTAAGTCCTAAACTGTACTGAGTCTAAAGCTTGTCCTATGTAAGGTTGTCTAATCAAGAACAAACAGCAAGGAGCCTGTAAAAATTAGAGTCTGTGTGTGGTGTTTTGGCTATAAGGATAGAGTCATTCATCATTTTCATATCATTCCACAAAGGACAGTGCTACACATTTGCTTAACAGTCTGCCTACAGACAAGAAAACGATGATCAACTTAGTAATGTACAACAAATAAGTAAAACACAGATGTATTTTGATACACCTGGTTGCATGCAACTCAACATTCAGACACATGAAGTTTGTAATTACATAGCTTAAATACACAGTCCACATAATTTTATACCATAAACTGAGCACCAACTTTTGCATAAATACTTGTTTTTGTCCATGCTTCACAGATTTCGCTAATGAAAACATACATATGAGTCCTGTTCCTTCACAAAAAGCAAGGTGAAGATCAAAAATGAAGGATATCTCTACAATTAAAGTTTTTAAACTTAAATATTTTAGAATAAACTTTGAAAATGATTACGTCCTATACCTACGAGTTTATAAATTTACCTCTATATTTTCTGGTACTGCTAATAAGACAGTGGCAGCCAGGGATCCTGCAGAAGCTCCTGCAAAATCTTTCACAACTTTCAGTAACTTCTTACCATGCCTGTAAAGAGCAGCTGCTGCCCCCAAGTGGTATATACCCAGAAACCCACATGATGCAAATGATAGATTGACACGTTTCATTTTTGCTGTGGAAATAAAGTTTTGCAGTCAGGAAGAGAGAGGATCAGTTACTTTCATCTTACAACATACAACTATGTTTCTGGGAAAGAATACATAACATATATATAATATCTATGTTAAAAAACTGTTTACTTTAGAGTAGTAAGCACTTTTGATTAACCAAAATATCAAACAATTAGCTGCTTGAGTTTAGCATCTCCAAAACTGAGAGCAATCATTCTAAAATGCTCCTTAGCACAAATTCCTTTTTCAATCAGGACATAAAAGTATGTTTCTATATATAACATACCTCCAAATTTTCATCCATCTCATCAAAGAAATACGAAAGTAGTGACTTAAAAGTGTTCACAGTGATGCTGGAACACTAAATATCATCATGTTTCCATTATGCATACAGCCTTGAATCTAACAGAATTCTCTAGGGAAACTATTTTTTCTTTCATCTCTGGAACTCATTTACTTACTAGGACCAGTATTCAGTATGAGATAAACTCCTATATAAAGTCATTTCTTATTTAGAAAGGAAAAAGGCACAACGATCACTATTACTGTTAAAAATATATAAAATACACTGAGGCAAAATATAAATATAAAGCAAACGTTTGCTCATAAAAGCATGAATGTAAAAGCATAAAAGCAATCTGAAGGTATTAAACACAGAAAAAAAAAAAAGGAAGCATACAATTTGGACTGTTAGAGGTGGTTTATTTAAAATAAACCACATATATATGAAGCTAGATATTCTATTGCTCTTCTGCTTCTGGAAATGACTACAAAAATGAGAGAAAGACATTCTCCATTATACTTCACAGATATACAGACATTGCCCAGATACACCTAGTACTGAATTAAAATATAAAATTATTATATCTGGGTACATATCAGTAAGAATGGGACTGAATACATCAGTATACTCAGGAGTAAACCTGATTGTTCTGGTCTGTAGTGGCATAGCTGATGAAATTTTTCTTTTGGAAACCACTTAGAGACAATACAGTGTCAGTTCTGATGAAGCTTCGCAGACATATAGCAACAGATTTTTATTTAAGTCGCCTCTTCAGCTCAGCAATGAAAGGAGTGGGGAAGCAGCAGCTTTCTAAACCACAAAACAAGGAGACATGCTAAACTACTGCTTCATATATACTGTGTTTTAAATCAGACCATTAATGGGTCCCTCTGCCTAAATGGAAGGATTACTATTCCTGTTACAACAGGAGAGATCTCATGGCATCAGGGCATACCATTTTCTGTTTTAGAAGGCAATTCATTCTGCTAAACCGCACTATCATAAGGTAGTTTACCAATTTATTAACCATGCTTTATCCCCCTTTGCATACACAATACTTCCGTATCCATTAACAAGCATGAACATCACAAAACAAATGTGTACACATAAACAAATCAAACCACAACAAGAACCCTCTAAGAAACAGTTAGCCTACAAACATGATTCAGATGAATAAAAATCATGGTTCTATAAAAGACTATCTGTTTCACCTTGTAAAGCATTCTATAAGAGGAAAAGATGAGACAGCATTAGATGACTGTCCTGTAAAATCAGAGAAGGGAAACCCACATACCCACTTTTGTAAGAATGTAAACTGTCTCATTCGTTTTGATTCTTACAACTTTTTCATAGCAGTACTCGATTTGCAAGTTAGAACAGTGCATTTGAAAGACAGTATAATTCAAAAATTCTTTTCCTTTCATCATCTGGTGAATCACTGCTCTTTGGTCAAAAAGAACAGTAGGGTTATATCAATTCTCGAGACGTATGGAGAAACGTAATCAAGTGTACAATATCACTATTCCCTGCCAGTTTCTAACAGAGCACCACAAATGAGAACACTGTCACATCTGGACATAGGCCATTTTTTCACCTGACTGAGTAAACAGCAGAAATCCTGTTGTCTTAAAAGTGCTATGACTTGCAAGACTTCAGAATAAATACTCTTTGATTGTTTAAGGGAAGTTCTTGCTCTTTGAGATATAAACTATTAACTAAAATATTATCATATGGATATGCTGTTAAGAATAACATTAAGTGCAACTTACAAGATGCACAAATACATTCCAGCATAGCTCTGGACAGTGTATATGCTATAGAAATATTACTTATACAGGATAGAGAAAATGTACTTGCTACTGCTGTCCAATAACATTTTCATCTTACATGACTGACAAATGTCAAAAATTTTAACTGGCTAAAGGGATAGGCATAGTTCTGTTGCCTACAAGAAAAAAAAAATCTAAGAGCAGATAAATGCAAGGAGCTGGAACACTGGGGCTGCTTGAACTCCTAACTTCACAGATAATGCAAAAGCATTCAGGAATAAGTATAACCACATGATTTGTTTTTTAAAGAATTCTCACATCTGCAAAAAGAATTCATTGGTGATGAGAAAAATATTTGGAAGGGAATCATCTCTCTATACTCAGTTGCACCTCAATCATTTGTATCTCAAGCAAGATGTATAAGGAGACACACTTGTGCTGCAGAATTATGTTATGTTACAACATAGCTTTTAGTGATTACTGTTTTCCTAGTTGTCATAAGCATGAAATATTTTTTCATACTTTAGTTTCCTGAGCAGTCTAATTATATATTTTATGATCTCAGTGCCTTAACCAGTCGTAACTACCTCTTTGTCAGTCTGTTTCTAAACAAAAGCTGCAAATGCCCAAAGCATCTGACTAGAAAGCCTTTAGAAACAAAAATTAAATATACATAGAATGAGAATGACTAAGCACCCTGAAGCACAGGAGTACTTTGAGTTATAATGTATGACGCATATCAGGACACTTGAAAATTTGTTATTAGGAATGAGAAAGCAAGCAAAGGTATGGAAAGAACTATTCAGCTAAGCAGCATTGCTAAAAATAAAGGTCATATTTGTAACTACTAAGAGACATGATATTCTTAAATTTAGCCAAATTAAAAATCACCACTCACACGTTTAATGATTCTTCGTGTATATAAAACAAAACAAAAAAATGCTCACTAGCATCACATGCCATTAATAGCCTTCAGTAAATACTCAATAAATTGTTTTATCAGCCAAAAATAGGCTCACAGAAAATCATAGCCTATTCAACAAACTGTACTCTAATTAAGAGTTACAACAGTTGCTAGGAGAACGGCAAAACTAAGTTTTGCACATATCCAGTAACAATGAACAAGTACTGTAAAAGTTTGAACAAATGGAGAGAAAGAAACATAATAATAATAATTTTAAAAATTGATACATTATTTAAGTAGATATTAAGATTCTTAGGAAAATTATAGTAGTTTCTGCAAGCTATAAAAGTTGCATATAATTCCCTTAAAATAAGAAATTAAATAAAAAACATGATGTCAGACTTTCAAGTTCATAATTTAGATCATCTTGATCATTAACACAAGATGTCTAGAAAAGACAGGAAAAGTTGGCTTCTTAAGATAATGAAAAAAGTTTTAATACCTTCTAATGTGTCTTGTCTTCCATCATATTCTCCACTGGGACTATGTCCAGAAGTTCTTTTAATTCCTCCTGCATTAATAGCAACTGCAGTACCTATTACTGACTTTTTTTCATTTATCTTGGAAACCTAAAATATTACAATCAAATATTACTATTTAAAAGAAAAATAAAGAGTACATATAAGGGGAAAAAAAAAAAAATAAAAAAAAGCTTATTTATCCTTAAATAGACCTAAAAATTCTATTAAAATAGTCATATAACCATCCAAAAGGATTTCCCATAATACCTTAGCCCTTATTAAGCTATTTTAAACCACAAAGTTTGGCTATTTATGCATCTAGAAAAAGATAAACATTACAATTTGGAATGGTCAATTCTCTAAGACAAGCCTTACTTTTGTGTCCCTTCCCACTAATTCTGTTTATATCCACAGATTTCTTTAATAACTAAATTCATGCATTTTTATCTTCTCTTCCCAATCTAGTAAGCACAGACTTTTTTTGCCCTCTGCAGAATTAGTAAAAACAGTTTTCCAGAGAACTCTGCTCGTATTCTTCACTAAACAGCTTTCACCAGCCATTAATTCTGTCAGTTATCATTCTGTATTGCCTGGAATATAACTTGAAACAAGTTAAACTTTCTTCTCTGCTTAGAAATAAAGAACACACACACACACACACACACACACACACACACACATAAATCATACTACAACACTGGTTCTCCTGAAACTTCTTGCTGCCTGCCCCTTCACCTTTACTTATGAAAGGCATCTTCATTTCATAGATGCCTCTTATTGGCATCAAAAGATACCTGGGATTAAAAAAAAACACTTAGACAAGTAGGTTATTAAGAAAGTGATACCAACACTGTATTGATGCTTAACATATATACCAAGAACACTATAGAAGTAAATACTTACCTGGTATTTAGCTCTGTCATATGGTGCTCTTAGGGTACAATAGTTTAGAATTCCAGTCCAGAACTGCTGTTTTTTTGAAAGAAAGCAACTACACAATCTACCTTCTTTCAACTCAAGTAACAGTATTTGTGCAGTACAGAGACTTCTGGCAGTCCACATTTTCTTAAAAGTAACCTCTGGATCCAGATGATGGCACTCTCAGAAGCTGTTTTACTAGAGATTTACTAAGTATCAATAGATGAGCTGCTTGGACACTATAAAATTACACTGCAGAATGTTCTTCAAGGTAACCTGTTTAAAAATATGAAGAAAATAAAAATAAACAAACAATTGAAAGGTGGCTGTACACCAAGGCCCTGATTCTGTAACAAGGCACCCCTCACAGCCCTCACACTTAGCTTTCAAGGGATCACAACCTAAAACAAGTTCATTGGTAAGACAGAAATAGCTGCAGGAAGAACCCCTTTGCAGTAGATCCTTCTCTCTCTCCCTCTCTGCATCCATCTAGCACTGTGCCATCCACCACCATGAAGTCAATTGTTCATTTCAAAAACAGGAAGAGCTAAAATTACAGAGAACAAACAAACATAACCTTCCTTATAATTAACATGAACATGTCGTTCATTTTGCCTCAGCTGAAAAAAAAAGCTTAAGGACTGCTCTAGTGACTTCAAACCTGTTGTTCTCAAAAGAACAGGCAGTGATGTCAGAGCCCAGTAAGAATTGCTCAGGCATGCTGGTTGGCCTTGTAATTTTCGGGGCTGCATATCAGAAGGGTTACACACACCCCAACCTCAAAGTCTGGTTTACATCCATTAAGACTTTGACTGTTCAGGATAAATATATGGACATGGCATGAAAAATAAACTAGGCTACTGCTTTGTCCACCTGGGCAAAATGGAACAGCACAGTCCTGAGGGGACAGGGCCTCAGGAGCACACAAGCAGCTTCAAATGCAATCTCACTCCGTGAGTTTCAGGTTTTCCACGTTACCCCGTGTGCTGCAAGACGAGGCCTACAACGCCGTTTGACTGGTGCTCCCCGCATGTACGCTCAGTAAAAACGTGGTATCAACAAGCCAAACAACGCTAAAACAGTGAAAACTCCTCATTTTCCCCGGTTGCCCGCCCGCCACACGGCAGCATCAGCCGCCCCTACGAACAGGCTCCCAAGGAGCCTCCCCTCTCCCTAGCCTTTCACCCCTCCCCCCCACCGCCAGCTCCAGCCCAGGGCCCGCAGGCAGCCCGAGCCGCACCTCACAACCGAGCCTGAACCGCCCCCGCCGCGCGGCCTGCTCCCGTGCCAAAGCTCGCGAGACTACCGAGCTCCGCGCGCGGACGGGCGGTAACCATGGCAACGGCCCCGCGCCACCGGCCCTGTGTTGCGTGTGCGGGCGGGGGCGGCGGGGTTCCCTGGCACAGGCCGTTCCAGGAGTACCGCTGCCGGCGCTGATTCGTCCCCACTGGCAGGCGGTGAACGTAAGAAACAGAATATGCAGATAATAGGCATACATTCTTTACGCTGATCGTTTTGACCCTCGTGCCTTACCAACAGACGCAGATTTGTAATGGCGTAATTACCTTTTCTAAAGTAGAATATAGGGAAATAAAAGTTTACAAGGTGGTTTCTACATGGGATCATCACACAGAGTGCATATTTTCTTGTGTGGAGGCTACAGACCCCGATGTGACATAACCTGCTGTCCCACTAGTCAACGTATAATGAAGACAAATCAGTAGAATTTAGACAGAAAGAAAATGTATCATTTAAAAAAAGTAAATCACAGGAAAATAACAGCTTGTGTGATATATGTATGTAATTATCAGCAGCTACCAGATATTATCAGGCCATTAGGCATTAGGACAGACTCACGGCCATGAGCCTGGACATTGGACGATATCAATCTGTGCACTGCTGTTCTGTATGAGGAAAAGATATATTCAGTGTGACACAAGCTCGCAAAACAACATTTAGAAAACGTCTCTGGAAGTGTATCTTCTTGTTTATTGGAGTCCTTGGAACTGCTTGCTGTGAATCTAATCAGTCACCTTGGATTGTTTTTCTGTGCGATAGCTAGTGCTCATTCTCAACCTATAAATTTAAACTCTGCTTCTGTGGAAGGAGGAAGATAATTAAAATAATCAGTGGCACAATCCTAATTATCCCTCTAATTAGAACAATATGGACAGTTCTGAGTGAAAATGTCCAGTTTTCACCAGGAGATGGATATATGGCGTTTTCACATGAATGTTGATCGGTAAAAGAATATTTAAAAAGGAACAAATTCCATGGAATTGATGGAAGTTATGCTAAAACCTTTGTGCATAAGGCATTGTTTTATTTTATTTTTATTAAGGAGTAGCTCTTCAATACTTCACAGACTGTGCTGTGAGAGATTTATTGTTTTGGGAATTTATTTTAAACTGAAATTTACTGCAGATATTTTTGTATGAACAAGGAGAGGAAGCAGCAACAACAGCAATTGACTTGCAGCACATTTCCGCACACATACATACACACACATACAAAGAAATCATTGCAAAACAGGACCCTAGAATTGCCTTGTATTTCAACAACCGAACCGTCTTATGGTTTCTCTTCTCTTTTTACCATTCTGCACTCTTTCCTCCTGCTGACAGGGTGAGCCTACAGATGAGGAAACCAGATGAGGCCTGTTACTGAAAAAAGCATCTTGCTTTAACTACAGAGAAAGTTCTAATTTGTAGCAGGCATTAAGAGACTGTGTTTACATCTGAAGTGATACTTTGGATGACAGCTTTGACAAGTACAGATGTCACTAAAAAGCAGGATGACCCTTTTCATTCTCGACTGTCCAGATGTGTACAAATTAATTCTAAATAATTGAACTGAACTTTCTGTTTCATGTCTAATCTATTAATGAACTGGAAAGTTAGTGATGTAGATTAAGTTTACTGAGTTGATGAGAATTAAACCTTTAATCAGGGATAGTTCCAAGCATAGGAGGAGCAAGTAATAATTATTTCCACGAGTTAAGGAGATCTGTCTGTCTCAAATGTAGCAGCAGTTGTGTCTCTTTTGACTTCTTAAGAGAGAGTAAAAATAAGACTTCTTCAGCTCCCTATTTAAACTCCATCCTTTCTATTCGTTTGCTGTAACTAGAATAGGTTGAACCCTTACCTTCAGAGTGTCAAAGCCTCGTTTAACTGCCCTGTGTTCATGCTTAGATAAATTAATTCTTATTCAACATTTTATAGCATACATACCCTTTGTTATTTGTTCCTTTAACTCTTTCTGTTCTTTATAATACTCTGCCATTTACTTAAGACTAAAGAGCACCAAAAAAATGTATGTGAGTCATGAGTTATATAAAGGCATGAGGTATATAAAAATTTCATTGGCTTTGCAACACGGTGTTTGACAGTACAGGTAATTTGAAGCACCATTATGTTTAAGTTACAACTTGCTTGGGGGTTCCCTTAGCAGGCTAAGCTGCAACAGCAAAAGAAGCTCTTGAGTATATGGTTTTATATTGTTACATTTTTGGTTAGCATGAGTAAGTCGGTTAGTGGTGTGACTACTGTAATGTGTCTCTACTAGTAAGAATGAGAATGCTTATTTCACAGTTTGAGTCCTACACAAATGCAAAGATATAGAAAGAAAATCAGTTGAGAGTAAAACTTAATTTGAAAATCTTATTACTGACAAAGTTATTCCATGCATTCTTCAGAATTATATGTATTTAAATATTGTCATCTGTTGAATGGCTCTTTTTTATGAACTCAGCATAGTAAATTTTCCTGGAGAAGGTGGGAGATTCTTATTTTGGGTGGATGTCATTGAAGAATTTAACACGGTGTTTTGCAACGTTAGTTCAGACTGGCCTAGATCCAAATGGTGATACATGAATTGAAAACTTCAAGCAAATGCAATGATTTATTAGCGTATTTTAACATCTGAAGGAAAGAAAAAAATAAATCAACTGCAGAACTGGTAAGGAAAAGGGTAAGATTTTCTTATGGGCTAAGAGTAAACACACAGGTGATCGCTGATGGGCAACCTATGAGTTTTACTGGTAGCCACCTATAACTAACCATTTCCTCACATCCAGAAACTGTTTAAAAGGACTGTAACTCTCTCTCCCTAAGTCTCTTTGGTTGCCTGTGCAGTAAGGCCCGCTGCTGATACTGCATAAGTTCATAACCATGGCTCAGATTTGTAAGGAATTTGCAATGTTTGTGTGGGGGGGAAAAAAAGCCATTAGAAACTCTGTAGATTCTTGTGAGATAAAAGAGCTAAAATTGCAGACAAATGAGGAAAGGAAAAGCACTGATATGGACAAATATAAAATTAAAAGAAAAGACAGTGTGCTAGAAATGACAGGCAAAAAACAGGCTGTGCTCCAGGGACCTGCAAGAAGTGACCCTTCTCAGAACTGTTTGCTTGGCTAGCAATGATTCTTCATGATTCATGGAAGAGGAGGTAAGTATATTAATATTTACTGTGGTAGCATTTTTTTCTGTACTATAACCAATAAATAGTTTATTTATATATTTAAGCTGGGTATATTCTGCTTGCAGAATCATGCTGTGCATACTTAAGCTTTCCAAACAGTGGCCCAAAGAGGAATGATGGCAGGAGGAAAAAGTTCATAAATAAAACAAGTATACTAATTGTCATTAAGAAAACAAACAAACAAAAAAACCAATCTGTTTTGCAGTGAGGCTAGTAACTTCTTGGGGGAGGGAGGAAGAATTAGGATGGAAATGTCTGGCTGCAAGGGAACTGTGAGAGATGGAAGGAGTTAATGAAGCTGAATATAGGTGTTGAGGCTCATCACAGAACAGTAGCAGAAGACTTTCAGAAGGCAGAAGTTCAACATGTGATGTGGAAACAATCTGTGATACTTACAGCCAGATTTATGAAATTGCAGTTATCTGGTCAAAACAATGTTTTATAGAGAATTATTAAATATTTAATATAAATGGAAAAAAAAAAGTTTTTTGTTGTCTTTGTTAAAATTTGTCTTTGTTAAAAGACAAGGTGAAAATAGATCCAGCACAACACTGAATAATGATTGGAATCCTTCTAACCTGTACTTCCAAAACAGGTTTTGTGAAAAATGTTTTTTAAATTATGATTTATGTAAATACTTACAATAATAAAAAAGGCTGACTATAAATAAATGTGCTGAAAAAGTGGAGTAAACATCATATGGGAAGATCATTTCTCAGGGCACTGAGTGTGGAAACAACTTTTGTTACAATAGTAACTATCACAGCCTTGTGAAATTAATTACTACCTAGCGGTTTCTAGCTATTCTTTTGATTGTAAGCTAAGTAATTGCAGTGTCTCGCAGTATTGGAGGCCAAGTTTCTCAACAGTATATAAGCAGACAAAAAACATCATTGACAGATGTGCAGATACTGAATATTAGTTTGTAAAAATTCTAGAAAGCTAAAATTTGTCATCTTTTAAATCTAAAGCCTTGACTGGTTAAAAAATCTTTTCCACAGAGATCTGAGTAAATGCAGGGAAGCCCCTGCAGTGCCTCCTTTGAGATGCTTAAAGAGTCTTTTTTGTTTTCTGTCTCATAGTCTATTAAATATATATCTATCTTAAGCAGCTGGAACATTTGTTTCCAGGATTCCAGTGCATAGGCCAGATTTTTCAAGATATACACCTGTAACTTGCCCCCCCTCAGATGCAACAGAACAAAAAATATATGATATGAGACAATTGTTCTATTGAGTTGATTTTAGCCAAGAAAATCATTAGATACTGAAGGTGTGGTTTGAACCTTTCAGAACAAAAAAAAGTAGTATGTACTATACTAAACAGCTAGTATGAAATTGTTAGTTAACTATGCCAAACCTTAGCAGAAGTTCAGTTCAAGCCTGAATGATTTTTACTGAGTTTAGTGGCATCCAATATAGCCTAATAACCTCATACAATATAGCTTGCACTCTGACCAGCTTGTTTGCTTTGAGTTGCAAGTGGTGCTATAATCAGCATAATTAATTAAACCAAACACAAATATTGTGGAAAGTAACGATATTCTATTAAGGCTTCTTAAATAAAATGATAAGATCTCATTTAAAAAGAATACATAACACTAGTTTTTGCATGTTTGTATTTGCTAAACCTTAGTTTTATTTTCATTTCTCTCTGTGTAGAGTTCTGCCTGCAGTTTATCACTTGAGTGCCCCTTAAATTGACTTCATTGAATCTAAATAGGCAAGGTACACTTCATTTTTATTCTCCTGTCTATGCTTTATCTGGGAGATTCTTTTAATTAATACTGAGTAACACCATCTAACAGAAAGACTGAGTGTAAGATTTCCCCTGGGTTGATTCATGCTACCTAGTCCAAAGATAACGTGTTCAAGTTACTTTTCAGTATCAAAGAGTAGTTCTTCCTCAATTTCCAAACGCCTCATCTGTCTAGATTAACGTTATGTAAATCATGCGTTAGGTCTGGTCTTTCTTCCTACAAGGTTTACCAAGTCAACCTTTTAGCAACTTTGTATCTTCCAACAGTCCCTGAGAGTTTAGTTTTTGCCTTTACATATTTACATTTTTATCTAATTGCAAGATTAAAAAGACATTTTCAGTACTGGTTATCATCATGTCACTGATAGAAAAAGTAAGATAACAGTTTGCTTGTCCTTTGTGGTATACAACTGACCATTTTAGACTAGAAAATTTGTCTTCACTGGCAGATAGCTTGTAGAACTCATCTTTGATTTCCTTTATCACACACAGCAGGTATTCCAGAGGAGACTGTTCAAAAGGATTGATAATGGTTTCTGTCTAAGCCCTATACATTCTGTCCATCCTCCCTGCCCCCAATTATTCATTTATGTCTTTAATGCATATATGACATTGATGTTCCTTTACAGTAAACTGTATCTGTTCATATCATCTGTTAAGATGAAGCAATCCTCTGAATATCCTCTTCCTTGCCACGCCTCTGGACAGGCCAGAGAAATGGGCCCACGAGAACCTAATGAGGTTCAATGAGACCAAGTGCAGGGTGCTGCACTTGGATCGGGGCAATCCCAGGTATTTATACAAACTGGGGGAAGATCTTGAGTGCAGCCCTGCGCAGAAGAACTTGGGGGTCCTCGTGGACAAGAAGCTGGACATGAGCCAGCAGTGTGCACTTGCAGCCTGGAAAGCCAACTATGTTCTGGACTGCATTAAAAAGGGGGGGGGGGGGGGGGGGAGGGGGGCAGCAGGGAGAGGAAGGTGATTGTCCCCCTCTACTCAGCACTTGTAAGGCCCCATCTGGAGTACTGCGTCCAGGTCTGGGATCCCCAGTACAGGAAGGACATGGAGCTCTTGGAGCAAGTCCAGAGGAGGGCCACTAAGATGATCAGAGGGCTGGATCACCTCTCCTATGAGGAAAGGTTGTGGGAACTGGGCTTGTTTAGTTTAGAGAAGAGAAGGCTTTGGGGAGACCTCACTGTGACCTTCCAGTACTTGAAGGGAGCATGTAAACAGTAAAAGGAATGGCTGTTTACGAGGGTGGTTAGTGATAGGACAAGGGGGAATGATCTTAAACTGAGATGGGAGGTTTAGGTTGGATATGAGGAAGAATTTTTTCACACAGGGTGGTGATGCACTGGAACTGGAAGAGCAGTTGAAACTAGATGATCATTGTGGCCCTTTTCAACCCAGGCCATTCTGTGATTCTTTCAGACATGTAAGCTGGATGATTTAGAGCACCAATTGTCAGATAGCTTAATCAACTAGTATGTATCCTACATTTAAGGACTTATATATTTTTGGAATACTTTAATCATTTTACAAGAGATGCAGTGTGTGTAGCACTTACAACTTCTTAGGATGGTGTCTTCAGAAGTCTAGTGATTGTTGTATGGTGGCAATCTCAACAGAAATTTTTGTATCAGGCTCATACATATGTGTCTATCTGTCTGTAACACATGAGTGTTAAGAGAAAAAAAAAAACACACACACAAAACAAGATCAATTTAGGTTACTTGTTGTGTGGACAATACAAGAGGAAGATAGCTAGATATAAGCTACAAAATTACCCCTACCCCATCAGCTGTTAAGAATTTTTGTACTTGAATTCTAAACAGTAGGTGGCACTGCAGTTTGTCGTCTCTATAGATAATATTATCAACCTGACATTTAGTTTTTCCAGTTCCCATTTTCATAGTTTCTTTGATCTGACAAAGGAATCAAGCAGAATTCTGAAATGCAAATATTTTCTAAATTATAAAGAAGATAAATTCAGAAGGATGTAGTACCTCACCAATAAAGAGAGGCTGAAAGAGCTGGGATTATTCAGTTTAGTGAAGAGAAGGCCCTGGTTAGACCTTATAGTGGCCTTCCAGTACCTAAACATGGCCTGACTCAGGGAATGTAGTGACAGGACAAGGGGAAATAGATTTAAAATTATATAAAAAAAAAAAGTTCTGATTATATATAAGGAATAAACTATTCACTATGAGAATGGAGGCACAGGAAAAGGTAGCCCAGAGAAGGTGTGGATACCTCTTTCTTGCAAGCATTCTAGGCCAAGGTGGATGAGGCCCTGGGTAACCTGGTCTAGAGTAAAGTGTCCTTGCCCATAGCCAGGGATTTGGACCTGGATAATTATTAAGTACCCAACCCAAGCCATTCTGTGATTTTATTATTCCATAATATTGCCAGGTGGTTAATTTGAGGACACAGATTAAAAAAAAAAAAAAAAAAAAAAAAAAAAAAACAACAAGAAATCCTTATAAATCAGCTACTGTAAAACAGATCTTTGTCATTTGTTCTAAAAAATCCTGTACATCTTATAACAAGTTAAATAAAGCCATGTTTTTGAAACTAGTAGTCAGAACAGAGGTAGTGGGCTTTGTCTTTTTTTTTTTTCCCTCTTGTTTCCCAATTTTTATTATAACTGAAACAGAAGACTGGTATGACAGTGAAGATTTTTATTCAGCAATGTAGAACTGTTGTTGGTCTTTACTCTTTGAGATATAAAGATTTTTTATTTTTAACGTAAAATTATACATGTTGTTTGGTGTTGTGTTATATATCCATTTACTTCATAAAAGGCCCAGATGTTTTTGTTTGTGTTTTCTTATAAATAGTCATTTTTTATATTTCCCTTTTCAGTTTTTGACATCTTGGGTAGGGTTCGTCTACAGAAAGTATGCATAGACTAAAGTCTAGACGTGAATATTTGAGCTAGTTATTCTGATCTGCCACACTGTTCATGAAGCAGAAATAGACATTTTTGGAAAGGAATTCATTATATCTCACAGTATAATTTTAAGTATATTAGAGTAGTAATTCCCTACAACTGCTTATTTTTTCTTTATTGACATTGGGGAAGGTCTCAGAAAACTTTTCAGAAGTAAATGCCTTTGGTTTGTCAAAATGAACTTCTATCCTGGCAACAGTGTACACTCATTATTTTTATACTGTGTCCAGCATCATTTGTAATTCTGAGGCAAGATGAATTACTGTCTGGAAACCAGAGAGCAAAACCTGAAGTCATCCATTAAATAGAAAATACACTCAGAAAAATGGACACCATAGATGGGAATGGCACATTGTTATTAAATCACTCCATCTGCTTATAATTTGTCTCATTTAACTTCCTTAGGCACTATTTAAAGTGTCTACTTTAACACTCCATCTTTTTTCTCATCACAACCTGCATGGATGCCGGTGCTTGGCTTCACAGCTGACACGCCCAAGTTTCGCTCTACTACTTCTTTTGCAAACCTTCTGTAAGTATTTTTGTTGTTGTTGTTTTCTCTATTAAATATGACTGACTCAGATTCATTAGAGGACCATAAGAGGTTTGTGTACCGACAGTAACAGCTCATAAACATTGCTGTTGATGCCTTCTGATGTTCCTTTCCAATTTCCAATTGAATAACGAGTCAGTTAGGTATTTTGCATCTTTCACCTTCTCTAATACTTAAAGTCTACCGAATTAATAAGTTATTAAACTTTTACTTGATTATCTTATTTTTTTCCCAGTCCTGTACAACCCTTGGAGGAAAAAAAAAAAAAAAAAAAAAAAAAAAAAAAGTAGACTTATGTAATTGGAAATTATTTTGAAATATTTGTACTTTTGATGTGTTCCCTCTATTGCATAACCTATTGCTTGTGCAATTTCCAGAAGTCATCTACTTTTAACCCTTTATTTCATCATCCCATTATTTTCTCTCCTTTTTATTTCACATGTTGTATGAATTGAAGGCATGTAAAGCAGAGGACTTATGTTATATTTCTTTATAAAACTTTCACACAAATCCACATCATTTTGTATGTGGCATTTCTAGAAATAGAGTTGTTTCTAATAGCATTTTTTCTTTCTGAGACTGATTAAGCTAATTGGCAAACCATTTTTTTTTTTTTTTTTTGTAATATGCTTTATATCTGTTTACTAGTCTTTATTAAAATTACTTTCATGCAGGACTGGTAAAGAAATTTGATCTAAATAAGCTAATGGTGTGAATATGATGTGGATTAATTATACTTCATTAATTCTTTGTAGCTAGTGATTCAGAATTAAAATGGTCATAGTGAAGCTTATAGACATAAACAATGTTTGAATGTTAAAGTGGAGCTCTTAAAACATATTAAAACTTTCATCTTTGTTTTCAGTTGCTGTTAATAAAAAGGTAGAAAGAACAGATAATATTTTGTTTCCTATACTTAGGCAGGAATTTCATCTTTGTAAATATCCAAAAAGGATTTGAAGGACAAACTCCCTTAGTAAGGACATAAGTGACCACTTAAGCTTGTCTGGGACCATGTTTGATCTCTGTATGATCCATTGTCTTCTCTCTTCCTACTTTGTAAAAACATAGCATCATCTTTCCATGCAGACAGTATGTGTTGGGTAAGCACAGCCCTAAAGTGCTCACAAATGGCATGAAACAGCTGAAGTGTTTTGTTCTCTATTTAATTAGGCACACTTCAAAAGCACATGATGTAAAGATACTATATAATTGTACCAACACTAACATGTAACTTAGATGTCTCCTTTTTCTGCCTGAGACATTACTAGACAGCAAAGAGAAAGTTACTTTTTGATTTACTTTGAGAAAGACATTCTTTATCTAAAAGTAACCTCTTTGCAAAGAATTGCAGCAAGTTTGGTGCAAAGCAAGAGAAAATCTGCTTAGCAGAACAATAGGAAAGGACTGGGTGAGACTGAACTATAGTTTCTACACCCAGACAAAATAATCTTAATTCCTATTCATAGGATCTGTTTTGGCACTTTTAGTAGTGGTTCTTTTTTTATAAAATATCAAATCTGTCTTATCTGAGTTCTACTTTACTTTCACAGATTCTTCGGCTCTATATTTCACTCCATATTTTATATCAGTAACCTTTACTGGCTAAAACAGTCTCCAACATTGTAAAATGAGCAAATGACATTATTGAAATGATACTTTGTAGTATTACTTAAAAGCTGTTGAACAACATGTGCATAACATTTGCTAGTTGAAGATCTTTTCACATTTCTGTAATATATGAAAGTCAGGTTTAACTTGTGGTTTACTTTAGAGATAAGGCAAAGCTATAAATCTAACTTTTTAAGTTTGCAGGAACTTTCCTTTCTGAGAATTCTACCACCAGTCTGATATAATGAGTTCATGTTTGTAGTAAACATGCTCTTGCATTACCTGGAGATCTTTTAATACGAATTTGTATATTAATACAATGGAAACACATCAGTGGATTTGTTAGCTATGTAATGTTGTTTCAAGTGAAAGGAAGTCCTGCAGTACCCATCACTGGAGGTAAGTAAGAGGTGTTTGTACACGGCACTAAGGCACATGGTTTAGTGATAGGACTTGGTAGGTCAGGTTGATGTTTGGAATTGTTGAACATGGCTAATCTTGACTGCTGATCTGGCAGATCCACTGAATCTTTCTTGAGAGGTAAATATGAAAATACTGAGGTTATTATCCTGCTACATGATGTTATCATGTAGCAGGAGATCAAGATTTTTCCCCGACAAAGCAGAGTTTTTGATTAAATGTTATTCAATGTTGTTGTTGTGTTTTTTTTTTTTTTTTAACCTAAAGATATCCTGAAACAGGTGGAAAACTTACTACTGTGGCATGTAGTGAAAGTGAAGCCTTAAATGAGGCCAGTGTGAAAAATGTGAAAGAACTCTCTGCTTACATCAATTAATCTGTTTTCAGTGCTAATGTTTTTAAGATGAGAATTCTAGACATAAAGATTCCCTTTTGGTAATCTTGTTTCCCACATCTAGTATTTTTTTTTTCTCGATACACGAATCACATGCTGCAGGCATTTAAATAGCTTAGCTCCAACAGAAGCTGTGGAAATATACCTACCCTGAAATATCTAACTCATGAAAAGCTCACCTGAGGTAAAGTCTGTTTCAGATGGGGTGGAACTGGCCTTAGAAGGAAGATAATTGTCTAACCACTCTGGAGGAAGGCCTTGCTCTTACTGTAGAAATGCCATCCCAGAACTAAGAATTTTTAAAGGAGTTTTCATCTGAATGATTTTGCTGCTATAGCTAGAAACAATTTGTTGAAAAATCCCTGTGTTCTTATATGGCAGTCTTGTCTGATTATATTCTCTTGCTGTATAGCCTCAGGAGTCTGCACAAACCTCTTGCATGAGCAACTTTATAGTGTTTTCCACTGCAGAGGGAAAAAAAGTGTCACATCTCACTGAATCCAGGTTACATGTGGCAGCAAACAGCAAAGCAGCCATCAGATGATGATTTCCTGACTTTCTTTCCCAAGAGTCCAAAACATGTGCAAGAAGTTCTGCCCAAGAGCAAGGAGTCTGCCTGTCTCATTCTCAACTGGCAGGGCTTATCAGTACTGGGAAGATTGTGGAAGACCAGAACCCTTCAATAAAATTATTTTAGATGGCAGTTATTCATATGGCCTTATAGGTGAAATTTGAATGAATAAAAAAAAAAAAAAGCTTTTCCTTACAAACACACTTAGAAACTTAAAAAATATCACAATTCTTTCAATATATTTTGCTATTTTATGACCAGATTTAAATGCTGTAATTGGTCCATGCTGACCTTTGGTGTTGGCAGTGCATGGTATCTGAGTGTAGCTCAATACCGTGATATTTTGCTCTGAGTTTGTGACACTCACTCATTACTTTTATGTTTTCATATTTGATAGTAGTCTGTTTTCCAACCCATTACTTTTATTAAGTTTTTTTTTTTTTTTCCCAAAATATTACATCTTTGGAAACAAAAAGTGAAATACACTGGTTTAATAATAACCTTCCAGAAGGAAATATAATTTCAAAAGTAGTATTTTATGCTATTTCTTATCATTTTTTATGAAAAAAAATAATCCTTAAATATTCAGTTAATTCATTAACTTGCTAAAATTGAATTTAAAATTCATTGTTTTGTAATTTATGAAGCTTTGAATAGATATCTCTGAACACTTGTTGAACTGGAGCAATTATACTAAATTGAATGTGTAAATCTTTCAGCAGAAATATTTAATTTCAACCTTTTTCTTTGTCCCTACTGGACAGCATTTCTTTTGGCTGAAAATGTTAGTGGCAAAACAAACATATGAACAAAGTCTCCTTTGATACAAATAAATTCAGTTAGTTTTAAAATACTTGAAAATCTCTGATCATGATCCTTGTGAGAAATACAAGTTGTAGACAAAAATGCTTACTGGAACAGAAATGACAACTCATCTGTTAGAGTGAACATCTTAAATATGGAGTTTAGAGAACGTGATAAAGGAATGTATTTTTGCTTATTTTTAAAAGAGACTTTGGTTTCTATGCTTTTGTAGTGTAACCCTGGCAGGTAGCTAAGTAACACGCAGCCACTTGCTCACTCTCCCCATGTGAGATAGGAGAGAAGTGGAAAGGTAAAAGTTTGAGAACCTGTGGGCTGAAATAAAAACATTTTACCAGTTTACTAGTAAAGGAGAAGCTCTGTGCACAAGCAAAACAAAATAAGGAAATCCTTCACTACTTTCCATTAGCAGGCAAGTGTTCAGCTACTTCCAGGGCAGAAGGACTCATCATGCGTAATGGTTTATTGGGAAACTCTGAATGCCCTTTCCTTCCTTCTTCTTTCCCCAGCTTTTATTGCTGAGCATGATGCCATGTGGTACAGCATAGCCCTTCAGTCAGTCTGGGTCAGTTACCCTGGCTTGATCCTATCTGCTTGTGCACCCTCAGCCTGCTCATAGGCAGGGCAAAATGAGCAGAAAAGGCTTTGCCTTTGTGGAAGCACTTCTCTTCAACAACTAAAACCATTAGCGTGCTATCACCACTATTTTCATCAAAAATCCAAAACACAACATTGTACAAGCCTCTAAGAATAAAATTAATTCTATTCCAGAGAAAATCTTGACATATGCTTATTTTATGAGGAGAATAAGTGAATGCACTTCTCCTGAATTAGGAAGATGGACTTCCTGTGCTTCCCTCTGACAACATGGGAATTCACAGAACCTAAAGAAGGGAGTTGCATTTTTATTTTCTCTTGATCAGTCAGCATGGCTGGCAGAAAAAAAAAAAAAAAAAAGTACATTTCGTGATATTTTAATGTATATGCACCCTTCAAATTCACGTTGAAGTCTTTTTGAAGCATTCTGTTTCTTTGAACAATATAAAATTTAGTTTATTTGATACATAGTAGAACTGTAACTTTGAAATTATACATTGGTCGGTCTTTGCACTTTTGCACGAATGGGTAAGCTGCAAAAACAAACAAACAAACAAACAAACAACCTTGGTTATATTTAATTGAGTCCAATGCTTTCAGCAGTGGTAAGCGACCTTAAAGAAACTGAGAAGAAAAATAGTTTTTTATCCTTGCAGTCTCACTGAAGAATGAGGTTAGAATCATAGAACATACCAAGTTGGAAGGGATCTGCAAAGATCACTGTGTCCAAATCCTAGCTCTACATAGGACTACCTAAATATTAAACCTTATTTCTGAGTGCATTGACCAAACACTCCTTGAACTCCAGCTTCCCTCAGAAGGAGCTGTAGACAACCATGAGGCCTCCCCTCAGTCTCCGCTGTGCTGAATGAACCAAGGAACTTCAGCCACTCTTCATACGTCATGCCCTTTAGACCCTTAGCAATCTTTGTAGCCCTACTTTGGACACTCTCTAATAGCTTTATGTTCTTCTTATATCATGGTGCCCAAACTTGCACACAGTACTCTAGGTGAGATTGCACAACTCAAAGTAGAGTGGGACAATCCCTCCCTTCTCCCTATGGTAGCACTGAGCTTGATGCACCACAGGGCAGGTTGGCCCTTTTGACTGCCAGGGCATACTGCTGGCTGTTCATGCAATCAACCAGAATCCCCAAATTCCTTTCCACAAGGCTGCTCTCCAGTCTCTCAGAAATGAAAGACAACATGTGCACTGGGTGGGATGTTCATGGACAACGACTGCCATGGCATCCTGTATAAGCCATCAAATACAATATATTGATAGAAATTAGCTGAATCTTTAAAAATATTTTTTTTCAGATGCTGTTTGTTTACAAATCCATACTTGTCTTGATTCATATTTCTGTTTGGACTAACTTTTTAAATGAGAGAATATTTAGTTATAACAATCCATGTTAAGATAAGACATGACTGTGAGTTTTTGAAGGGCAAACTGTCAGAAAAGTGTCATGGCATCACATGGCAATCCACCATGTGACTATATAGGCCCTAGGCTACATAGCCTTCAAGTTCATATATTCTTCTTCTTGTATATTACCATTTTACCAAAAGCAATTTAGTACTTTTTCTTCAGGCATTTACTACAAAAGGATTTTATCATCCTTTAAAGTCTGATTTGTTGAATTTTAAATTAAGATTGACAGATTATGTTTTGATAGGTTCTGGGTATTTATGCTCTCAAATAAGGTGAATCCAGGAGGAAATAATTCTTATCTTGTAATTATGAGTTGTACAAGATGAAAAAATTTGCATATGCTTGGCTCGAACTGTGAAGTGCAAATATCTTCAAATCCTTCTACAGTTTTAGCCTATTACATTTCCCTTTTCTGTACAACTGATCTCTGCCTGCCTAATTTCTGTGATTTAGGATTGAAGAACTCTGATGACGCTGTAACATTTTAAGACAAAAACAAAAACCTAAATTTGAAGCAGAACAGAATTTTGATTCAGTTCTTAACATTTAATTTATATGTATAAAAAAAAAAAAGCCTCTCTTAAAAAGAATGCCAACCAACAGCAAAAATTATATCAGTTATTTCAGTTTTTTATGTCAGAGAGTGGTTTGACTACATCAGAGTTGTAAGACTGTGGTAGCTTGAATCTTATACTGTAGTAGCTGCTTAATTTAAAAAATGCAACCCAAAAGATATCTCAACAAGTGATCTTAAAGGCTCTGTACAACCGCTACTGAAGTTCCAGTTTGCTCTTCCTAAGCATTCTGATTAAAAATAGATTAAATTTCAAGTTAAATCAAGCAAATGACATTATGGAACCAGATTTCTTTTAACAAAGTAACACAGTCTGCTTTGTTGTTCTGGACCAAGAGCCCTCCTTGCGCTAGTTATCATCTTCAAGCTGACAAATCTCAATGTTCAGTATTTATAAAGCTAGAATGAAATATCTTTTTAAATGCTTGATTAATTTTCAGCACTGTCAGTCAGAAAAGACAGATAGGTGCCTTCAGGCTGAATTCATCCAAACACTGTTGATGTTTTCTCCAGGGAGACATGTGAGAAGTAGAATAACTTGCTATGCTGCATTTTTTCCTTAGGTTTATCATGAATCTAGAAATGCACATGAGCATCTTTCTTCTAATGGAACAACACAGCCTTTGAGCTGTTTTTATGCAAGAAAACAACACATATCGTAGAATCATAGAAACACAGAATCATATAATGACTTGGGTTGGAAAGGACCCAAAGGATCAAGTTCCAACCTCCCTGCCACAGGCAGGGCCACCAACCTCCAGATCTGGTCCAAGTTGCCCAGGGCCCCATCCAACCTAGCCTTGAACACCCCCAGGGATGGAGCATCCACAGCCTGTTTGGACAGCCTGTTCCAGCACCTCACCACTCTCTCTGTGAAGAACTTCCCCCTGATATCTAACCTTCCCTCCTTGAGTTTAAAACCATTCCCTCTTGTCCTGTCACTATCTTTCAGAGTAAAAAGTTGATTCCCCTCCTTTTTGTAATCCCCTTCTATATGCTAGAAGGCTGCAAAGAGATCTCCTTGCAGTCTTCTCTTCTACAGGCTGAACAAGCCCATCTCCTTCAGCCTGTCGTAGGGGAGGTGCTCCTTACCTCTGATCAGCTTCATATACCTCATTTAAATTAAACATTTTCTAGTCATTTCCACAAAAAGCATTAGAACTTCACAGAACTTGGCCTTGATAGCACATTAGAGTCCTTTGCCACTGCACATCACAATCTTACCCTCCCATCTCTGAACATCAAATGTGATTAATGATGTCATAGAATCATAGAATCAAAGAGTGGCCTAGGTTGAAAAGGAGCACAATGATCATCTAGTTTCAATGCCCCTGATGTGGGCAGAGTCACCAACCACTAGACCAGGCTGCCCAGAGCCACATCCAGCCTGGCCTTGAGTGCCTCCAGGGACTGGACATCCACAACCTCCTTGGGCAACATGTTCCAGTGCATCACCACCCTCTAAGTGAAAAAATTCTTCCTAATATCTAACCTAAACCTCTCCTGTCTCAGTTTAAAACCATTCTCCTTTGTCCTATCACTATCCACCCTCGTAAACAGCTGCTCCCCCTCCTGTTTATATGCTCCCTTCAAGCATTGGAAGGCCACAAGGAGGTCTCCCTGGAGCCTTCTGTTCTCCAAGCTAAACAAGCCCAGTTCCCTCAACCTTTCCTCATAGGTGAGGTGCTCCAGCCCTCTGATCATCTCAGTGGCCCTTCTCTGGACTCGTTCCAAGAGTTCCACGTTCTTCTGCCGGGGGCCCCAGGCCTGGGCACAGAACTCCAGATGGGGTCTAACAGGAGCCAAGGGGGACAATCACCTCCCTCTTCCTGCTGGCCACTCCTCTATTAATGCAGCCAGTATCCGATCTGTAAAGGAGAAGGCATATTACATAGTCATTTATTATTTTTGTATGTAATTTAATCCCAAGACAACAAAACCTTTGTCCTGAGTCTGTATAGGAAATGACCACCAGTTTATAGAGCCTAAAGAAAGATCATAGAACCACAGAATGGCTTGGATTAGAAGCACCACCTACTTCCAGCTCCCCTGCCATGATCAGCATTACCAGTGATCAGTATATTATCAGTACTTCAGGGATGGCGCATCCACAACTCTGGGCAGTCTATTCCAGTGTCTTACCACTGTCTGAGTAAAGACTTTCCTCCTAACATTTAATCTAAATCTCACCTTGTTTTGTGAGATTTCTATTTCTCTTTGTCCTATTTCTATCAGACTGTGTAAAAAGTTGGTCTCCCTCCCTCCCTTTAAGATCTGGAAGACCACAATGAGGTTTCCCCAGAGCCTTCTCCTCTCCAGGCTGAACAAACCTAGCTCCCTCAACCTTTCTTCATAAGAGAGATGCTCCAGCCCTCTGATCATCTTCATGGCCCTCCTCTGGACCCACTTCATCAGCTCCATGTCTTGTGCTGGGTGCCCCAGACCTGGATGCCGTACTCCACATGGGTGTGTGTAGAGGTGGAGGGAAATAATCACTTTCCTGGCCTTCCTGGCCACTCCTCTTTTGATGCAGGATACAGTTGGCCTTTTAGACTGCAAGTGCACACTGGTGGCTAACGTCCAACTTTTTTGTCCACCAGGACTCCCAAATCTTTTTCCAAAGCACTGCTATCAGTGTATTTTTTTTTTCCAGTCTGTACATATACCTGGGATTTCTCTGAACCATGTGCAACAGTCGGTACTTGGTGTTGTTGAGCTTCATTATGTTCCAGTGGGCTCACTTTTCAAACTTGTCCAGCTCCCTTTGGATGGCATCCCTTCCTTCTACTGCATCAACTGTACCACTCAGCTTAACGTCATCAGCAAATTTGTGAGGGTGCACTCGATCCCACTGTCTATGTTATTGATAAAGATGTTGAAGAGCACTGGTCCCAAGATGGACACCTGGGGGACACCACTCCTCACTGGTCCACCTGAGTATAGAGCTGTTGACCACTGAAAACATGTTGATCTATTGTTATTCCCATCTATGTTCTTAAGTTAAGACCTAGCTTCTTTCAGTTTTAATAGACACTTGTCCATTAATGGCAAGAAGAAATACTGTCTGAGGTAGTAATCAGCAAGATAACTGGCATAAAAGGATGTGTAGAAATAGAAAGAAAAAAGGTGAGTAGGAAAGAAGATAAAAGCAGATGACCTTGGATCAAGGCATAAGTTAAGGAAAGTACTTACATGTGACAACTGCCTTGCCTTTCCTAAAGCTTATACTGTTCTATTTCTGCAGCATACATCCTGAGGGAATCTGACATTGTCAGCAGGGTTAAGGAGAATCAAATTCCACATGAACATTTTAATGTTTCTGATAGAGCTAAAACCTAGTGTAGTTATTAAATAGTTCAAAAATGCAGGACAAGGCCAAATATATGTGAGTGTATCTATATGTATTTCTGTGTATCTGGCTCTCTTTATATGTATATGTATAACCACCATTGCTGCCATATAACCCCTCATTTCATAAACTGAGATCTCTAAATCTGAAGTTGAGCTAAATAGATATTTTCTTAATGAAATTTTCATGGCCTAATTTTATGAGTGTACTCTAATTTCGGTCACAAAGCCTGAAATATATCAATTGTGCAAAAAAGTAGCATTGGGCCAACTTCATCAGTCACTACTAATTAACGAACTGCAACATCTATTTGTATAATGGAAGTTTTTAATCAAAGCTCTAGAACTAGAATTCCCTCTTTAGCTCTTCCAAAATGATATTGCAATACCACTGAAGATGAAGTCAATTTAAAATTAGCGGAGAATACAGAAGTATTTTGGAATGTTGCTTATTTATTTTTGTAATCTATAATGAATATATAAGTTCAGTTGCAGCAGAATTACTATTCTTTTAATTTAGTTTAGTCAGTATTTACATAGAAACGTCTTTGTTTTCAGAGCAGTCAACAGCAGAAAGTCATTAATTTAATAGATTTAACCATCATATTTCAAACTAGTGGATGAAGGGTGAGCAAAAGACCATGCCTACAGTCTGAGATGAAAGCATCTTATACACTTATACTGAGACAGTGACTGTTCTACAGAAATGGAGAAAACACAGTATCCACTCTTTCCTACCTGAACTGTGCCATTTCTGCTGTGATTATGTTGTAATTATTTTGTGGAGTTTCTGCTTAGCACTCTCCCAAAGTTTAACAAAGTAGGAAACATGGCACTTAACTAACAAATGTTACCTACCAACAATCACAAAATCTTTATTTGTCTCTTTTATGACATGCTTCCTTAATGAAGCTACTGGTCTGTGAAAAATTTCCCCAAATCCCTCTGTTATCGTGTAATTAGGATAGGTTGGTAGTCACTTTCCTCATGCCAGCACAACTGCTGTTGAGTGACATCAAGACCCCATCTGGGTTTCAGAAGTCCACATCTCTTCCTCAGCCTTTTTAACCATCTGCTCTATAGCTTGCTATCTCAATTCTACCAAAAATGAATGATCATAGGTTTTTTTGTCAAAATACGTATTGAAATGTAATAACATAAATTCAGTAAAGTCAGTCATCTATTTTCATGCTTAACATACGTTGGTGTTGTAGTTCGGAACACATATTATCCTGAGGCAATTCATTTACCTTTTTCTCTTCTAGTTATTTAAGAAAAAATAATAGCAACTTACAGATCATTTAAGACTGAGACCAGTATTGTTTTGATTTAAATTGCATTAGAGGACCATTATATTCCTCTTCAGATAAAAACTCTTGAGACCTAAGGAGTGGAAGTCAGGACACAAGTTTTCACTAGCCTCTGTGGAGTGTTATTTTGTTGTTGTTTTGTTGTTGTTTTGTTTTTCTTCTTCCTGTTTCTTATGAATATTGCCTTCTCGATCTAAAATACAGCAGAGATAAATGTTGTTTTTCCATCTGTCTCCCATTTTCTAGTTTTATATCTTTGGTCTGTTCTTCAAACAATGTTTTGGAATTAGCAGGGTTTTTTGAAGTCTCATTCTCTGCATGATGAAACTCCAAGAACTAAAGAAAACGTGGAGGAACACAGGCTCTTTTATACCTGCTGGGGGCACTGCAATACAAAGAAAACGAGCAATGAATACTGGTGAGATTGTTTTCGGCCAGCTTCTCTGGCATTTTATGACATAATGACATTTGTCTGTCAAGTTTGAACTTTTTTCCTCGAAATATTTTTTTCCTAATGTATTTATTTTGAACACATTAATGATTCTTTTTTTTTCTATAGAAGGCACTTTGAAAGATTTTAATTGTGTTCTGAAGGACATTCTTCAGTATTCTCACACATACTCGTACTGATGAGGAGGACTGAGATAATAGCATTAAGATGAAAACTAAAATGCAAATGATAATTTTTGTAGTATAGAAAAAGAATTTTCAAATTATCTCCTATCAGCATTTCAAGTATCTTTATTAATTTTGTTATTCTAATTAGCCTATAAATAGAATCACTATAATTTTATAGGTATTATTAAATTTATATTATTTTCTAAAGAGCAAGAAAAAATGAGAAGACTGACCAATCATTTTGATATAAAATGTAAAGTGTTATGCACATTTCTGACAGTGTTGTTGAATAAGTTGTCACTCGATAAAATTCATTAAATTATATTAATTTAATTAAAAATAGCCTGTAAGATTTTGCAGATTTATTATTTAATATGAGTGCAGATCAATTGTTGTAACTTCTTTTCAGTCACAAAATTATAGAATAGCTTGGGTTGAAAAGGATCACAATGATCATCTAGTTTCAACCACCCTTCCATGGGCAGGGTTGCCAACCACCAGACCAGACTGCCCAGAGCCACATCCATGGCCTTGAATGCCTCCAGGGATGGGGCATCCACAGCCTCCTTGGGCAACCTGTTCCAGTGCATCACCACCCTGTGTGAAAAAATTCTTCCTCATATCCAACCTAAACCTCCCGTCTCAGTTTAAGATCATTCCCCCTTGTCCTATCACTAACCACCCTCGTAAACAGCCATTCCCTTTCCTGTTTATATGTTCCCTTTGAGTACTGGAAGGCTGCAATGAGGTCTCCCCAAAGCCTTCTCTTCTCTAAACTAAACAAGCCCAGTTCCCACAACCTTTCCTCATAGGAGAGGTGATCCAGCCCTCTGATCATCTTAGTGGCCCTCCTCTGGACCCGCTCCAAGAGCTCCATGTCCTTCCTGTACTGGGGATCCCAGGCCTAGATGCAGTACTCCAGATGGGGCCTTACAAGTGCTGAGTAGAGGGGGACAATCACCTTCCTCTCCCTGCTGCCCCCCCCCCCCCCCCCCCTTTTTAATGCAGCCCAGAACATAGTTGGCTTTCCAGGCTGCAAGTGCACACTGCTGGCTCATGTCCAGCTTCTTGTCCATGAGGACCCCCAAGTTCTTCTGCGCAGGGCTGCACTCAAGATCTTCCCCCAGTTTGTATAAATACCTAGGATTGCCCCGACCCAAGTGCAGCACCCTGCACTTGGTCTTAGTGAACCTCATTAGGTTCTCATGGGTCCATTTTTCTGGCCTGTCCAGGTCCCTCTGGATGGCTTCCCTTCCTTCCAGTGTATCGACTGCACTGCTCAGCTTGGTGTCATCTGCAAACTTGCTGAGTGTGCACTTGATGCCATCATCTGTGTCACTGATTAAGATATTAAAGAGCACCAGTCCCAAGACCGACCCCTGAGGGATACCACTTCTGACTGGCCTCCACCCTGACACCTCTTTCACAGATAAAATATAGATTTTCTGTAGGAAAAAATAAAACAATAAAAAAAATCAGTAGTCATAGAAGTGAGGTCATAAAATAAAAAAAATATCCACATGATTACTTATACAAACAAAATATGATGATTAAATGGCCTGTTAGAAACTTTATTTACTCACCAACAATGTATCAACCATTCTCTTTGCTTGTCATTTACAGAAGGTCTTTCACCTTAGTAGCTGACAAAAAAGCCTGCAACTGTCAGCAAAAAAAAAAAAAAAAAAAAAAAAAAAAAGAGGATAAGATTATCAGAATTGAGAGCTGTCACTGAGAGGAAAAAGATGATTAAATGGAGTCACTAACCACTCAAAAGGAAAAGGCTATCCAAGTTCCACAACTATAGTAGTTTATCTATAGTGCTATCTGCATAATTTACAGTAGTTCCATGCAATTTCACATTATTTTACTTCCTTTCACTCATAAAAAGACATTCTCTGTACTCTTCTTCCGTTAGTAGTCAAACTATAATGACTTATAAGGTTTAGTTGCAGTGTGATTTATGATAACAGAGTGTTATTCTAGCAAAATGGATTCAGTCTTCTTTGCAAATTTGTTTGCATCCAGTTATGCCCTAGGAAAATGGAAGACTTACTTTGATGGTATGATAATCATAGATTAGAGGCTTAGCTGAAGAGAGGTCATTTTATTTCCAGGATTTATCAGTGAACTGCTCATAAGTTCTATTGATTTGCTGACTGCTTCTTTGTAGTCTTAAAGCAAGGATTTGACATCATGTTCCTGATATTCTGTGCTTTCTGATAAATTCTTTGCATTGCAATAATCATTTTGTACTTGCATCAGATACCTATCTCTAGTTTTTTCTAAACTGAATGACATGCCATAAGAGTTTACTAAATATATTTTTCCTGCATTAGTGTTTCAGTGCTTTTAATAGCACTTTCTGTAGCACTGTGGATTAAAAACAAGATCTGTTTTTACTATTTTCTTCTCTCTCTGACAACAACAATAAAATAGTACTGGCACTGTATTACTTTTAGACATGGCGTAAGACTCTCTAGTTTCATGTTATCCCTACAGGAAGGAAAATATATTATTCACACTAATATATGGACATTATCTTTTTTCAGATTTGCACTTAATCACGCAAATTTCATAATTCACTTAAGTTCCAAATTTTTAAATCAGTTGTGGAGTTTTCTTACAAAGGTTGTACATATATGTGTTAAGTACATCTTCACTTAGTCATCCATATTCTGGTAATAGCCATTTAGTTTGAAAGCAGAAGTACTTTTTAATACTTAACAGAGCAACTGGTATGTTTCATATTTGTAAATGCTCCGGTGATCAAAGTAGTACTCTGACTATTTCTGAAGTACTATTTCCAAAATGAGAAAACTGAGAAAGGAGAAGATCTTGATAGCATTCACCAAATGAAAGCTAACCAAACAGAGAACAGTATGAAACCGGTTAATTCTTAATTAGTTAAAGATTTGCTTACTTCATCTGGACATCACTTCTCATTGCTGTAATAATGCTTATGCTTAGAAGAACACAGATACTGCTAAATCTCTTAAGATGACAAAGAGAAGAGTCATCACCTCTTGACACATATTTGTTATAGTTTCTCTTTCAGACTAGGGAGTGTTAAAGGTCAGGGCTTTGGCATTCAGGTTGAATCTCAAGAATTTGTACTTTAAGTCTTGGCTTAAAATACATTTTCCACATATACCACAATTTGAAGCTATTTATGAGTGTTACATGACAATAATTTCTTTGTTCATGAAGAGGTTACAAGATAACGTAGAATTTTGTGGACAATGGTGATGGAACAGAAGATTAAAAGTAATAGTAAAATAATATTTTCATTAAGTATTTCCATTTTTATCTTTTTTAAGGCCTCCAGCTCACCTCTTCCCCTTCTGTTACAGAAAGCTGACAAAAGCACACAAAAGAACAGTACAATGAAATGAAGACAGAAATTATGAATCTTGTTAATAACAGCGTTTGCTTATAATTGTAGGTCGCTTAATAGATTACTGAAACTATTGCACAATGACATTTCTTTCAAAGATATACAGATCAGAAAAAAATGATTGGATGAGCCAGTTACAGAGTAATTCTTTTATTACTTAATGTAAGAGGAATCTGAAAGCTCACATTAGAAAATCTTATTGTAATGATGGGGTCAGCTACAAAATGTCTAATCATTTGATGTAGAGTTAAATACGCGCATTTCTTGCCCTCATCTGAGATGTTCAAATACAGTTATGGATGTAATTTTCCAGTGCAAAGTATATTATTATCCCTAGTTGTTAATCTTTCATGATCTGTACCTAGAACAGTGATTTCAGAAGACAAAACACAGTTGAATTTCTAAACTTAGTGTTTACTAGTCAGTTACAAAAAAATCCTTAATACTGCTATGCTTTCAGATCGCTGTATTCAGTCCCAGCCCACAGAAAGACCTCATGCATTAAAAAAAAAAATCCCTTTTCTCAGTTAAACTTGGGATGTGGATCTCACTGTTGTTATTTCAAACATATTATTTTGTAACTTCTTACTATAACAATTTCCATGGAACCCAACATTAGAACAGCAGAACAGAGATTTTCTGTAGCATTTGTTTCTATGGCACTTTAAAGTAACTACTGTACCTTGACAGTAATCCCACAAACTATTTAGATCCCTAGGTCTGCCATTCTTCTACGTGCAGCCTTCATTCCTGAGGTAGGAATTTAATAAGTCCTGTTCTTTACTTCATTGTTTTCTGAGAATTCAAAGCAGACAAAGTTGGCAAAGGGACTCTGTTTGCCTTCAACAGATCAGAATACTGAGTCCCTTGTTACATTGGACTGCATGAGGTGATGGCACAAGCCAAACTACACTGCTCTGTCTCCATTTCATATTACAAAACTGTCTAGTAACTTGGCTGAAAGGAAAGAACAATTTTTAAAAAGAGCATTTAAAATATACAGAGCATTTTAACCAAAAATCTTGACGTTACTTTTGTAAACTGACAGTAGAAGAGGTTTTCAGTATGTAATAAAACTTGGAGGATTAAAGAATCACAGAATCACAGAACATAGGGACCTCTGGGGATCATCTAGTCCCACCCTCTGCTAAAGCATGTTCCCTACAGCAGGTTGCACAGGAAAGTGTTGATGTGGGTTTTGAATATCTCCAGAAAAAGAGACTTAACAGCCACTTTGGGCAGCCTGTTCCTGTGTTCTGTCACCCTCAAAATAAAGAGGTTCCTCCTCATGTTTGTATGGAACTGTATTCCAGTTTTTCCTCATTGCCCATTATCCTGTTGCTTCCCACCACTGAAAAGAGCCTGGGCCCATCCATTTGACTCCCACACTTATGGTGTTTATAAACAGTGATGAGATCCCCGTTCAGTTTTCTCTTCTCCAGGCTGAACAGTCCCAGATCTCTCAACCTTTCCTCATACAGGAGATGGTCCATGCCCCAGGATCACACGTGCTTTTGACAAAAATGGATATTCCTTCTTCCTCCTACTTAGTAATCAGGAAGTAGATCATGTAAGGGATTCTTTGGTACATGGCTGTTACAGGTAACTTGGAGAAAGATGCTATTTTATGCTTAGGTGCTGACGAGCGAAGGAAGTATAGATATTCACGCCAAGCCAATCCCTGATATGTGGTCTAAGGACCACACCAGAAGGTAACTCCAGATTTCAAGGTAGTAGTGATTCAGCCTCATGCACAGCAAAAGAAAAATTACCTTGTAAAGTTAACATGTATATTGCAAAAGAATTTAGTACTTTGATATGACATGTAGTCCTCCCTCTTTAAAGCATTTCCAACTACCTCATAGGAAAAAAATGACATTTCTCCCTTTCCTGGTATATATGATCCTTTCTTGGCCTCAAGGGCCTACTTTAGGAGCAAAACTAAATTATGATCATGGTTCCAGAACTATTTCTTAAAACTTAGTAAATTGCAAAAAAAAATTACAATATTTTTCTTGTAAGCAAAGATTTGCTGTACTATCAACTCGTGACAGTTTTCACAAGGTAAGAGCTGGTTTATGACAGCCAAATTGTGAGTGTGTTTGGATGTCTATTAGTTGATGTTATATATTAAACTGCAGTTATTTCCTCAGACACTGAGGGACAGCCACACAAAAACGCGGTTAGTTTGTGGTTACAGATTAGGCATAGGATATTCAAAAAACAGGATGTACTACAGTCACATTGCATGAATGCTGTCATATTTCAAATATAATTTTCCGTAAGACTTTCTCTTCAGAGAGGAGTTAAAGCTTAGTGATGACTAGAGGCAGACATTTTGGCAGTCCCAACTCATTGACAGCATTTGTTGAGCCTAAAAATATGAAAATAAGAAAAATAGTTGTATTGCTTGAGGTTGAAATGAAAATGAATCCTTATTTTTGAATCTTACAGCTATCTAGCTTATAAACATATTTCACACAAAGAAATGCATTTGCAAAAGTGTTTTAATTTTCATTTTATTCATTTTCAACTTCCTAACATACTTCTCAATGGAGTGAGTTAATCAGTAATCTTCATTAGTGTCAAAAATACATCATGCATATGCAGAGAATTAAACTTCTAGCTAAGATATGGTCAATATGAACTTTAGAAGCTATATGAACTATAGGAGGGGTTTTTTTTTTGTTTTTTTTTTAACTTATCACTAGCATGCATTAAGCCTATTCTTACCAAAATCAGAAATGCTATGAAGTTCCAGAAATGTTGGTGTTTTTTTTGTTTTTTTGAAGGATATTTGGACCTTCCCTGATTTTGTTAGTGAATCAAGTGACATTGTAAAGGATCTAAAATACAATAGGGTCAAAATATCTGCAATCGTGGGACACTTTCCCTTGAGTTGGCTTTCGTGTAACAAGGTTTTTGGTCAACTTAAATTCAAATGGATGTATCCTTAACATACTTTTTGTTCAATATGAAATAAACCATGTTGGTAAATAAAAGCTGAATTTGACCAAGAGATCACCTGTGGCATAAATGTGACTGATGTCTGCCAAGCCCATCTTGATCTTACAGTCTTATTCTCCTCCCATGTTTAATTACTGTAACAAACAAGATATTTCTTCTTAATGTTCAATTGCTGTAGCAGAAACAGTTCACTTCTAGTTTGGAATGCAGTCTTGAAACCTGAAGTGTGCATTGTTTTTTAATATGGTGTAAAAGACATTCAGAAACTCAGAGAGACAAGAAAAATAACTGCATATTTTGATTGATCCAAAAAGAAAGTATTTTGATTTTATTTTAGGGAAAAGCATATTATTAGAGCTTGGGAATGTCTGCCTGTTGTATACTTGAGATATATGTATGTATATATATTTCCTTAAATCTATCTATATGTGGTTTTTTTTTTCCCCAAAATTCTTTCATAGAAAGAATTTTACTATCTGTGTCTATAAGAATGATTATTATAATAAAAAAGAGCAATTCAGAACCAAAGTCAAATTGTGAAAGACCTCTTGCATTGTTATCTTTTCTCTGTACTGTTCCTAATTTTCAACCTATAGATGTAGTTATATTTTCATCTTTTTTTTTTTTTTTAATTCTAATACAAATGAAAAAAATGAATTTTGAATTTGAATACCTCCAAGGATGGGGAATCCACAGCTTCTCCGGATGGGTTGTGCCAGTGCCTCACCACCCTTCTCACAAATTATTTCTTACTGGTATCTAATATAATCTAATTGGGTTCATGGCCACCTGAGGAACCTGGACATCCACATGTCTATGTGTCCCGATGAAATGCATCCCAGAGTCCTGAGGGAATTAACTGATGTAGTCGCAAAGCCACTCTCAACGATATTTGAAAAGTCATAGCAATCAGGTGAAGTCCCTGGTGACTGGAAAAAAGGCAACATCACAGCCATTTTCATGAAGGATAAAAAGAATGACTCCAGGAACTACCAACCCATCAGTCTCACCTCTGTGCCGGAAAAGATCATGGTGCAGATCTTCCTGGAAGTTACACCAAGGCACATGGAAGGCAGGGAGGTGATACGGTAGAACAGGCATGGCTTCACCAAGGGCAAATCCTGCTTGCCCAAACTAGTGGACTTCTGTGATGGCATAACTGCATCCATGGACAAGGGAAGAGCCACTGATGTGATCTATGTGGACTTCATTAAGGCATTTGACACAGTGCCTCACAACATCCCTCTTTCCAAAATGGACACATATGGATTTGATGGATTAATAGTTTGATAGACAAAGAACTGGCTGCAGAATTGAATCCAGAGAGTGATGGTTAATGGCTCCATGCCTGGATGGAGATCAGTGATGAGTGTCGTCCCCCAGGATTCAGTGCTGGGACCAATACTCTTCAATGTCTGCATCAATGACATCAAAAGTGGAGTTAACTGCACCCTCAGCAGTTTTGCTGATGACACCATGCTCTGGGGTGCAATCAACACACCAGAGGGACGGGATGCCATCCAGAGAGACCTAGACAGGATTGAGCAGTGGGCCCAGGAGATCCACATGAGGATCAATAAATCCAACTGCAAGGTGTTGCACCAGGGCCAAGGTAACCACCACTATCAATACAAGCTGGGGGATGAAATGACTGAGCACAGCCCTATTAAAAAAGATCTGGGGGTATTGGTGAATGGGAAGCTGGACATGAGGCAGCAATGTGCCCTTGTAGCCCAGAAAGCCAGCCATATCCTGGGCTGCAGCAAAAGAAGCATGGTCAGCTGCCCAAGGGAGGTGATCCTGTCCCTCTACTCTGTGCTGGTGAGGCCTCACCTGGAGTACTGTGTCCAGATGTGGAGTCCTCAGTACAGGACAGACGTGGACCTGTTGAAGCATGTCCAGAGAAGGGCCACAAAAATGATCCAAGGCATGGAACACCTCTCCTAAGAGGATATGCTGAGAGAGCTGGGGCTGTTCAGCCTGGAGAAGAGAAGGCTGTGAAGTGACCTGACAGCAGACTTTCAATACCTAAAGGGGAGCTACAGGAAAGAAGAGAACAGACTCTTGAGCAGAGTCTGTTGTTACAGGGCCAGGGGAAAATGTTTCAAATCTAAAGAGGGTAGATTTAGGTTGAATATAAGGAAAATATTTTTCACAGTGAGATGGTGAGGCACTGGAACAGGTTGCCCAGAAATATCTCTCAGCACTGGAGACTTTCAAGGCCAGTCTGGACAAAGCTCTGAGCAACCTGATCTATCTGTGGATGCTTCTGTTCATTGCAGGGGAATTGGACTAGATGACCTCTAAAGGTCTCTTCCAACTCTGAGGATTCTATGATTCTATGAAAACTACCCTTTTCAGTTTAAAACAGTTACCCCTTGTCCTACACACCCTTATAAAATGTACAACTTTCCTGTTTGCGCCCTTTAAATGCTGGAAGGCAGCTATGGGTCCCTTTGAAGCCCATCCTTCTGTAAGCTGAATAGCTCCAACTTTTTCAGCTTTTCTTCATAGGAGAGGTGCTTCAGTCCTCCACTCTTGGCCCTCCTCTTGACCTGCTCCAGCAGATCCATGGCTTTCTTCTGCTGAGGCCCCCAGAGCTGGATGCAGTGCTCGCTCCTGGAACTAAGAATAAATACATGAATGTATAGATCCATATCTGGGGGATAGATCCCCATATCTGGGGGAAACTTCAACTCTAACCTATTTGGTTATTTTTTTCAAATTAGTTTTTAATGCTTGGCAATATTTCCAGGTAGTTTAGTTACACTTTCTATATGAAAAGTTGATGAAGTAAATTGTTATGGGGAGAAAAAAAGGCAGCTACTTTATGAAAGATTTTTATTTCTATGTGTTTTCCTTTTCTTTCAAATATATGACATGCTTGTGTTATTGTGTGATGATGAAATTTTACTGTATGCACTTTTCTGAAAAGTGCTTTATGTATATAATGAAAATTATGTTATCTGTTTCAGAGAAGTGTGATTGTGTGAAAGACATTAGATTTCCTATTCTTCAAGAGGTAGCACTTCTCAGCACAATTGGTATGTAGTCTTTGTTGACATCCTAATGTTGCTGAAGAGCTAATCTAGTCACATAAACCCTTGTAACTAGGGCTAATCTAGTTACATGCATTTGAATGTGTTGGTGGACCTTAGAGGTGTAGTTCATTGTGCAGGTAAACCCCAAATTCTCATGCCCTTGTGACCTCCACCTACTCATGCACCACAGTTTTTCTTGGGAACTTGCTCACAGATGCAGAAACCTTAGTCTTCAGGTTGATGACTCTGATTTCTCATTACCCTTTGACCTCTGGGACTTCATGCACTGTGAGTATCCATGGGAACTTGATATACTATTACCCTCATGCACTATTTGGCCTAGAAGATTTCTCTGAGTACCATTGAGCAGTACAATGTATTCAATAGTAAGTGTTGACTTGCCTTTCAAAGCAGAATTATGTGACACTGATAGGATTGATTATATCACTTCTAATGTTAATTATGCAAGGTGAACTTAAGGGAAACCATATTTCCAAAAGTCTGGTGCTTTCTTAAGTGAGACAGCAAGACCATCTAGATAGCTTGCAATTCGGAAAAAAAAAAAAAAAAAAAAAAAAAAGCAGCACGAGAGCATGAGTAGAATACTAGGGAAGAAAACGATTTCTTTGCTTTCCAATTTTTCATTCATGTTACTAATAGAATATTATGACATGAGGATTGAGCCATGCTGCACTTTCAATAAAGTTTTGTACAGAGATATTACTGTCTAGGGAATGTTTAAATCTGGCAGTTTTAAAGAAATAACAAGATCTTTTTTACACAAATTCTGTAGAAGTATACAATTTCCATGCCTATAGTGACATCATTTTAAGATCTGTATGTTTCACGAAGTGTTTATACACTCTGTAATTTGTTGTAGGTTCAGTTAGTCGGATCCATATCATTGCTTATTTTTGTTCCTGAAGCATTAATTATAGACCATGATATCCTTGCAATGAAACTACAGTAAGGCAAAAACGATTTTATTTTGGGTCATTGACCCTGATTTGTAGAACTGAGGCTTACTGGTATCTCCACTGCCACTTATAGGAAAAAGCTTTAGACATTTAGAATTGCTAAGTTTCTTTAGTTATTATGAAACATATACATTTAAAATGCCCCTTATAGCACGTGTGCTGTCTCACCCAGTATAACACTATTATCACACATTTTTTCACATATCATCTTATTTTGGCACATGAGTCTGATTTATGTATGCATGACATAAAGACAGTTCTGCTTGTTGGGTTATGCAAGGGATTTAAAGATTCTTTGGACCTTCATCCTGCAGTATTGCAGTATCAGTTGCGACTGTTTTATCAGTTGCAAAACACAGATGAGTGTTTGTGAGACATACTTCTTTCAAAAAAGAAGTCCAATAATGAAAGGTTCCTAATATTTGAGAATACTGATGGGTTTGTAGTCTGTTACTTGTCACAAACAAAAATAATACTGAAACTTTGACCCTGCAAAAAGGATTGCGTGATATACTCGTGATAGAAAAAGCAACTTATACTTTAATTTTTCCTTCATTAGCGTTGCTTGGTTTCCTACCATGGCAGAGTTTCATATAGAATCTTTCATCTCACTTTTGATCTTGAATGGTTATTATGTTAATGGCATGAAGTAGATATCCTTTAATGTTATTGATGTACGCAGAACAATAAGACTCTATCTATTCATGAAAATGAAGGAGATGAAAAACACGAATGCTTGAAAATGTTTTTGTAGAGTATGAAGGAGATGTACCCTTTTTTGTCTTGATCCAATCTCCTGTTCCTTAGAGGAGCAAAAACAGTTCAGTTGCTGATGTCTGAGGAATTCAGTCCATCATGTGTAGGACATTGTGAGAAGGCTTATGTAACAAGAAGTGTTGGGAAAGATGAGCTCTGAGGATGGAGAGAAATAAAGTAAAGAGAGTTCTACAGTAGGGATCCAGAACATAGTGCCAGTGGGCATAACTCCACCAGCTCTGGTGCAATTTTGATTAATGACACCACTAATTATAATTAGTAACTACTGGATCTTTTTGTGGTTAACTTTTTCTTCTTGGATTGTCCTAAATATTAAGCTTATTTTCCTCTTTTTAGGTATATTTTTTAAGTGTTGAGAATAAATTTATGCAAGAGATTTTAAAAGACCATTTTAATATGTTTTAATCTTTCACTCATCCTAATATAAGTGCTAATCTTGATTATTATACAGCAGATATATTCCATTTTAAATACTTGCTTGTTTTTCTTGAACACAAGAAGAACACAAGTCAAACTTTTGTAATTCAAATAGTTCTTTAGGTCTGTCATTTAAATACTTTAAAAAAGAATCAGGTAATGTTGGTCTAAGTTATTACAGGAAGAACTCATCAGATAGAGAAAAAAATATTCAGTAAAAAATAGCTGAACTTCTTTAATCTTGTAATTATACTCTCTCCCTCTCACTTCTTAAATGTTGAAAAGTTTAAGCCAATAAAACACAAGTTTTTTAAGTAACTGTTACAATGATGTGTTAACAGTCTGTGGCTGCCAAATGGAAAAGCTGTGTAAGTGATCAGACTTTGTGTCTCAGGCCTAATAAGGCTTCAAAGGCCAACCACATTACCAAAGTGATGAGGTGTTCAGACTTTAAAACTATACTCACAGTCTTCATGATCTGATAGTCTCATATATTACATTTCTAAAGGAACTTTCTGTATAAAATGAATGTGTGGAAGCCAAGTCTGAAAAAAAAAAAAAAAAAAAAAAAAAAAGATAGGTAAGAGAGTTACAGGTAAGCAAGATATGAAAATAGAAGTAGTTCAATCAGATAAATGTGGACCACAGATTAATCCTGATATGATTAAGTACAGAGATGGATGATCAGTGCTAAAGAAATGGGGTAAGAAAATTACAGGGACATTTAGAAGTACAGCATTATTTTGTAAGTTCTAAGAATGTAGCACAACAATTACTGGGTGTAATGGTTGCTTCTCTGGCAGCTCTTAATATAAAACAAGCTCATCAGATGCTTTGCCAGATAACCTCTGGCTCTTATATAGATTTTTGAACAACACACATAAATTATACTTCATGAACAGCTCTGTCAGTGAAACCCAACCTGTACAGCTCTTTAGATACAGCTTGCTAAGCTTGTACATTTTTTCATGACCAATTTGGTAAATTATGAAATTACAGCAAAGGTGAGTTCCATGTCAAAGTTGTTAAGATAAAAATTCCCTTTAACTCCTTCTCAGAGAATATTTTGGGTGAAGAGGAATGGTAGACAATATCTAAAATGAATCTAGAGGCTACTTTAAAGTTAGACAAATAAGAAATATTATGTCTCTAGTTTTTAAAATCCATTCTCAGTTGTTGTGCATGTCATTCCACAAATATTTGGGTTTAAGAGTAATTTACTGAATAGTCACTACTGTGCCAAAAGGGTGGGGATCACATACCTGAAATTGTTTTAGATTATAGTTCCCTTATTCTAGCTATAAATATTGAAGCAAAGAACTTAGGACAGGCTAAAAAAAACCATCAGTTTTAATTCATCATCAGCTTGTGTTTCAACTATTCAAACCATTGAAAAAGCAGAGTAAAACAGCCAACACCAGTTCACAAGTAACTGTAGCTAATCTTCTCCTAGTGACCAAGCAAACTTTTTTACACCACTTCTATGCCTGAGGATACATCAAAAAAATTCTAAAGGGTTCTTTAAACAGTGCAAGTTAATGTACAAAATTGTCATAGGAAACTTAAGACTGGCGTGGATGAAGAATGAAGAGAATTGTCTGTGTAGGGAAGACCCAGAAGGGACAAAGAATAGAAGGGCTATAAGCAGGTCTGGTCTTGATGGCACATAGAAGAGCAGGCTAGCAAGATACATGTATTTGCTGCTTCTGAGGTGACCCAGCTTTGAAAAGAAAAGAAAACACAAACACACACACACACACACGCAGGGGAAAAAACAAACAAACAAACAAACAAACAAAAAACACCTAAGAAATGGGAAAATCTAGAAAGGAATAGAGTATGTCAACATTAAAATAAAGACTCAAGCCATTAAAAGGTGGTTGAAGGAAGACAGTAGACCGTACAGCGTGGGAGCCAGAAGACACCTGGATAAGCAGACACAACAATGTAAAGGATGCAAATGCCTCAAATCAGCAGAGAACTGCAAACCTAAGCTGAACCTAGAAGTCATCAGGAGGACTTAATATCTTGCATCCCTTATTTCCCCTATATTCACAAGACATCCTGGGCAGACTACCGAGGCTGAATGATCTCTGTGTCTGCAGCATAGGCGGGTGTCTCCTTGACACTTGTGAGAGCGCAGATATGACAACGACGTGATTGCATGAAAACAATTTTGTTCCAGTGATTTTATCAAATAAAGTCACCTTCATGTTCCATCAGGTCTCACTGAGACACTGATACCATGATGTTGCTAATCTTGCCTTCTTAAGCTTGCTCACTATCCGTGTTGTCTCTTGTTGTCCAAGCTCTTTTGTACAAGGAAAAGACATTCTTCGTAAGAGAAGGTATGTATATTTTTCCATTGCCAGTTTCTAAAGTGAAAGATGTGCTTATTGAGTCCCCATCAAGTATAAATCTCAGAGATGTCTGTAAATTTTCTCTAGACTGGGGAGGAGCCCGTAGTTGAATTTAGGTAGTTGAAAAGGTAAACAGAAAGAGGAGTGTGTACTATTTTTTATTCTAACTTACTCCATGTGATCTAACTAACTCATGTTTGATGCTCTGATGAAAATCTTGTGCAACAAGCCTTCTTGCTCCCTGTGAATATGTCTATATATTAATTTGAAATAAGTAATCCCTCATATGTTCCAACTTTTGTTTCTCTTATCATCTAGCTTGTCTTTGCAGAGCAGTAAATAATTACAGATGTTGCATTTCCTAGAATCAGCTGCAAGCAGCAGTGTTGCTTACAACAGCTCCTTCTCCTTCTACAGTGTGGACTGTGTGCTTGCATACTACTTTCAGTGTGATGGCAAATGACGGGGGCATTTGTTCATATTTCCCCTTCCAAGACAGTATCCTTGTGCTTTGCAGTCACACCTTTCATTACAAAACTCTTCCAGATAGTTTTTCTATTTCTGGTATTCTGTGTTGTGCACATGGCAGTCTGTCTTTGTGCATAGTGTCTTAAGCTTTGAGGAGAAAATAATGAAGACCGTAGTTCTCGTCAGTATAATGGCTGGACTGCCTTTCTCTCTTCCTATCAGATTCAGTGCTTCTGCTGGTGTCCAACTGGGAGCATGGCAAATGGAAATTGCCATCAATCACTGAACACCTTCCAGCAACTCAGCACTAAATGCTGTTTCATTTATTATCCTTCTCTGAGAAATAGTTAAACATAGTAACATCAGACTACAGTTGTCATCTTCACTCTTCACATTGATTGACATTTTCAGAGTTGGAATACTGGGATTCAGGAGTATCAGAAAGGTTTTCAGCTTTTCAGAAAAAAAAAAAAAAAAAAGATATCCAGATTTTGTTGTTGTTGTTATTCACTTTCTAAAGTTTATTTTTCATGTTTTCATGTTGGGTTATTTTTCTGTTTGTTTTTTTTAATTTATTTTGTTGTTGTAAAATGTTTTTTTTTTCTCTTAAATCTGTAATTTTTCATATTCTATCTGAATAAATGTTTTTTACAAGGAGGGTTTAAATGTAGTCCTACAATATTTTGAAACCACCCATGCGCATATGAAGTAGTATTACAATATATGAATGCAAAATGTATATTCACTAATCATAAAAAATCGTCAGTTTTTTTTTTTTTATCTGATTTCAGTTTCTGGCATATATATATCATGTACATGTACATATATAAATGAAAATATTTAATCCTTCCTTTATAAGGTCTTCTGAGTTGCATTCTGGCTTTCAGAAACTTGCTAAATTATCTTTTTCACCAATCCAGTAGAGGAGCAAAGCAATAAAGGTTGTAAAACATTGGTAAATCAATCAGTTGAGTTTCGCTAGTTACAGTGTCAATCATTAATCCACCAGTTCAAGTGTGACACATTATTCTTTTGTATCGCAAATGTTGTTAGCAAGTTAACCAAGACATGATTAGATTATTTATTTTCACACATTTGATTTAGGTGTTTCATGTGTTATTTCAAAATCCCTTGGGTGTGAAAGGAATTTAAACCTTATTGTGGCATATTTAGTTTGTTTGTAGAGCTAACTCTTTTCACTTCTGTGTCTCTATTTGTTTGAGAAATTACTGTTCTGTGAAATTGAAATTCAAACGGGAACCAGGTTTAAAACAAATACTAAAATTATTAACTGCAGCATGTTATAACCTAAATACATAATGAAAACTATAGCTTTTAAAGTTTATTTGTGTGAAAATAAATGATTTTCTAAAGCCAAATTCTGCTGTCCTTCATGTAAGCAGTTTTTAAGCAACATCAATGTAACATATATATTATAACATGTAAATACAATTGTAATATTATGCAATCCATATATGGAAACATATATCAGGATATTTTTATTTAGATTCTTTCCCTCAAATATACATATACAGTGAAAAACATGGAAGTAATTTTAAAGGTGTGTAGCTAGTCTATGTCATGTAAGATACGAGGAAACTGTGGAGAAGCTATATAAAATTTCTACTTCTTCCTTGTCATCTCATAATTTCAAAGTGAACTTGTATGACTGTGGCAACATTTTTTTATCTCAATTGCTCTTGGTTTTTATTCTGGAAAATATCCAGTAAATCTAAGTACTTCCCTGAATATCTAGGTTTTCTTGAACTAGTAAGTACCAGTATGCATGCATATATATTAAAACATATATAATTGCACATTAACATCACACACTAATTGCGTATTATATATGTATTACACATATCTATCTATGCTGTATGTATATATACAGTACAGACTTTGTGTCTATTTTTGAATAGATGTATTTATATAGAGAAAATAAATGGTTGGGTGCTTAAGTGTCTTTATAATTTTTTTGCAAAAACAGACTGAAAAATTACCTTGGTGAAAGGCAAGCTGATTCATGCCTCAATCTTTGCAGTTAACTTCTGTGTGGTATTTCCTGAAGGATGAGCTGTTTCCTGTCAGTGTGGATAAACAAGGTGAAGTGTTAGAATGGGAGCTAATATTGTTGACAATTCTCAGCAGTACAGAAGAAGCCAATATGTTAGCTTTTTTTTTTTTTTTTTTTTTTTTTGCTTACTGCTTATTTCTATTCAAGGTAAGAGCAAGTACTGAACAGAAATAAATGGCTCTAGAAGGCCTTTATCCAAGTGTAGAAGATCCTTTTATATGTTTGACTGGAAGAAAACTATGTATGTGTACTGCTATCTTCAGTTCATCTTCCAAGACAGAGAGTTAAGGGATGTGCTTCTGATTGAGCAACCCCATAGGAGCACAGAAGTTCCTGGGCTTGTGAGAGTTTCTGCAGGGATCCACACAGGCTGCCTTGTTATGGATGAGTCGCTCTGCACAGAAAGACACCATTTGTGGGACATGGGGACAGAGATAGACATGCTTTCAATGTTTCTGTGCATCGCATATATTATGAATTTTCTCACTGAGTCTTGTAGACTTAGGTTTAAGATCTGTCATGGTAAACTAGAGATGTGGAGACATTTTTATTTTTAGAAGACTTCTATTAACTCACATGCTGAGGATAAGAATGCAGAGTCTCTTACTCTTTTAGGATTTCCTTGTGTTTTCAAAGACTTTGCTTCTTAACAGGGACATCTTTACTTCAACAAGACTCTTTGTAAAGGTCTGACAAGGTTCAATCTGTTATTGACACACTGAAAAGAAAACCAATCTTGAAGAAAGTCATTCTTATGTGGGTTGGTTTTTGTTTTGTTTTGTTTTGTTTTATCCTCAGACAGGAAATATTTTACTCAGATGATAGTCTTAATCTTTTCACTGATATAGTCTAACAAGTTTGCTAGTCTAAGCAATCAATTAAACATGCTGAAACCTAGTCTCTCACAGCAAGGCCAGCTGGCATGAAATGGTCTGTGTCCATACAATTAAGCTCTGTTAGTCTCCAAAACAGAATGGTGGCAGGCAAAATAAGTACTGGGAATGGTTCCTTGCATGCATTCATTTCTGAACCTCCAAAACATTGTTTTCTTAATTTAAGAGCCTGCCAAGACTCCTCTATCAACAGATGATCAAGTCAAAATACCCAAATCTGAGCTATTACATTCATTAATTTGCTAGTACAGACACAGCTATAATATTACAAAGACAGAGCTTAATACTGCCTTTAAAACTAATGTAAAAATAAAAATAAAAAAATAATTAAAAAAAAGAGTTCTACAAAAATACAATTTCAGTCAGTAAAAAATGAAGTTGATGATGGAATTGGAAGACAGCAAGCTGGTTTGCTGTTTTTCTTTGAGGGTTTGGGGGCAATTGTGTGCGTGTTTCAAAACATCTCTCTGACTATAAAACATTAAGTTTTTCCCCTGTGAGGGCTGAATGGCCCATTTACCTGAAAGAATGGACTGTTAGTATGTAGCAGACATTTTTAGGCAAGGATTATAAAATCTGTGCAAATGCTAAACATGATGATTTCTGAACAATCTATATTCTGATCCCATTTTGCAGTTTCTTGGTTCTTCTATAATATCTCCACTTTAGGAAACTGCCTGAATAATAGTATAAAAAGCAGTACTACGGTTTTATTTTGTTTTGTTTTCCTTTTTGTTGTTTTTTTTTTTCCTCAAAAAAAGTGGAATGGATTTTAACTGAAGTAAATCAACCATATAATTGCTTGCAAAATACGGATTTGTTCCAAAGGAATGAATTTCAGAGAAAGGGCAACTCCTCATAGAAATCATTTATCAGACTAAGGATTTTTTTATTTGTTTTATTTTTTTTAATACTCAGATATTAGAGTCATTTGTGTGCAATTCAAGCCCTGAGCTATCTATTAAAAATAAGGTGTCTTTCTCCTCTTAGCAAAAAGCATTCTGTATCTAGGAGATCAGGTGAGATTTCTCTAAGGGTTGCTAATGAATCAAAATTGCTAATATCTGTGCTTTTTCTTTCAGATTCAAGAATGAAGGCAGAATAGAGATCAGTCAAAATCTGTTTGCTGTGTTTGACACAATTCAGCATGAGGACACTATTTTCACTTGTGTAGAGGTGACACAAATAATTTTGTCACTTCTGATAGCTGCAGTGTGTGCAGAGCGAAGGAGAGAATTTCCTGGGCAGCATTTGGTGGGGGAGATTCACACTTAGCCTGACAGAAGGACCCACTAACCATGAGTACCACTCATGTCCAAAATCCTTCTGTCTTGCTGCAATGCCCAAATGCTTCAGAGAAGTACTTCAACTACTGGCAGATAAAAAATAGATGCTTTCCTAATTTTGCTTCTCTTGGTTAATTTAGAGGGAATATATATATATATATATATATATATCTCTTTTTCAGTAAAGCCTTTGACCAGAATTCCAGTCATTCCAGACAAACTCAATATTAAAACCAGAGTTGTTCTCTGTGCTGATGGACATTAAAACACAGTAAGTAAGACTCCTCTCGTAACAGAGTATTCAACATTTCGTGCCCATCGACTGGATTTATATAGGACTCTGATCCACTTGAGGATCACTTAATGGCAAACTTTAAAGAAATATGATCATAAAGCTTAACTGCTAGATGTAGAACTATATTTAAGACAAAATAATTGTTGTAAAAATTATAATTTTAATAGATATTTGTCTATTTAGATATTTAGATAGTGATTTAATCTTTTAATTCTTTTTTTGTTGATTTTGTTGTTGCTGTTTATTTTATTTTATTTTCCAGACTCCAATAGTTGCTTTGTTGGATATAAATCCATTATTTTTTCCCTAGATTGACAGCCAGCCTTCCAAATATACTTCCTAAAATGAAGTTACGAGACCTGTTTGTTTGTTTTACTAGCAGGGAGAATTTGAATCTTTATTCTCTTTAAGGTTTTTAAAGAAATGTGATTAAAATGGTAACAAAAGCAAGAATACATCCAACTTTCACGAACACATTAATAAACTTCTGATCCCTTTCCTTGTAAAAATATGTACAAAGTACTTGGCAAGACTCTTTATGGTGACCTGGAATATAGACTTGTTTCTGAGAATGTTGTAGTGCTTGTCCTGGTTTTAGCTGGGACAGAGTTGATTTTCTTCATCGCGTCTGGTATAGTGCTGTGTTCTGGCTTTAGGAGAAAAACAATGTTTTCATGGAACCTTAGAATCATAGAATCAGAATGGCCTGGGTTAAAAAGAACCTCAAAGATCATCTAGTTTCAACCCCCCTGCTATGTGCCCAGAGCCACATCCAGCCTGCCCGTTGAATGTCTCTGGGGATGGGGCATCCACAACCTTGGGCAACCCGTTCCAGTGTCTCACCACCCTCTGAGTGAAAAACTTCTTCCTAATATCCATCAGTATTCTCTCCAACACCCCACTGGGAATGGAAGTGAGTGAATGAATGGCGGTGTGGTGCTGAGCTGATTACCAGGTTAAACCACAACAGTTCTGTAATGCCAGGTTTCTTCTGTATACTGCCAATACAGAGAGGTGCTTAGGCACTTTCAGAGGTTTATCTTTCACTGAAAAAAAAAAAAAAAAACAAAAAAAACCAACAGAATTTAGCCCTTCAAAACTGATGTTTAAACAAATTGACACTGGAATAAATGTAGGTAGATGTTAATACACATCTGTACTTATTTTCAATATGCAATATACTTCAGAGGTGCTATCAAAATATACAGTCTTTCAGCTTAGAGCTGATTAATGTGAAAGTACTCATGTTTTCTCAGTTATCCTTTATCTTCTCACTTGCTTTATATCACTCCATAAATATTTGCTTTACCCGACTGTCAGTATGTGGCCTCTTTGTGCTGCAGAAAGGCATGAGGAAACATTCCTGGAAGTTTAAAAATCTTCTTCTGTACATGGATGCAAAAATCTGAAGTGATGGAAATAGTAACATGTCCTACCATGACTAATTAGCATTGTAAATTACACTATTTGATCCTCCCTTGTCCTGCAATCTACAGCAAATTAGCTTATGTTTATACTTAAGCCCATAATTTGTTTTCTCTGCCACCGTTACCATTTGCCATGGGACTTCAGACCTCTGGTGCTTCACTGTAAATATTTGACCTCTCATTCTCCTGTTTGTCTGCTTTCTCCTGCTGAGACCCTTCCTTTTCTTAATGCAGTCAGCTGGGGAGACACGAGGCCTGCACTGGCCTGCACAGCACTGGGCAGCATAGTCCTGCAGTAGGCTGCAGCCTGTCTAGGGATGCCTCAGGCCACACTGAGCAGAGGGAAAATGCCTCAGCCTCACTGGGGAGGACAACAGTCCCTCTGCAGTCTCACTGGGCAAAAGAATGGTAAACAGGACAGATGTCGTCACACCTTGCCTGGCTGGCATTAAAAGTTCACAGCAAAATCTGCTCGCGACACTGGCTGTCAACATTTGTTCTTCCCAGATGGCATAGGTAAAATGCTTTCAACCTTTGAAGGATATTAAGAATATTTCATTTCTCTCATGTATACTGAATTGCAGAATGTTTTGACCTTTAAAAATAAGATGAGAAAAACAATAGGCCAATAACCTAGAGGACTCCTGCAATACATATGCATATTTGTTCTGCTTTAGTTAATGAAACAGTTGGAAAAAGAATGCTGGTAAAGATTCAGACAGTTTGTTACCAGCTGGAGACATCAGATCAATTTCATGAAGAATATCACCTGCAGTAGATAACTTAAACAAAGCTACAATACTGTACATCCATTTGAAATGGAATTTTCATTACTACAGCACATTGGTTAGGTCATAGATCTGGTAGATAAAGCACAGTCAAACAAATTAATTCTAACTATTATGCAGAGCAAAAAAAAATTAAATTAAAATTAATTTATTAATATATATTTTTTAATTTTTAACTAATTAATTAAAACAGAAAAACCCTCAAGAACAAAGAAAAAATGAAAGATTTCTGTATTTTCATAGTATTTATCACGTAGCAGCAGAACTGTAGCTGAACAAGTCTTTAAGTACTCAGGATCCATTTAGTCCTCAGAGGGTTCTCTCTCACCTCTGTATTGCCAGGGCATAGCAAGAAGCACTTGACAACAGCTGACAACCGAGCTTCTCTGACAAGCGCCTAAAGGGTAAGACAGGTAGTCACTAAAATTAGGGCACTGTTTGTATGGCTGTGGTTTCACAGTTCTGTTCCAAAGATGACATCTGGCACTCTTTTTTTTTTTTTTTTTCTATTTTGTGGTATATCACCATCTCCTTCCAGACTGTCCAACTGATGTGAAAGCCTCTTATTTTTTTCCATTACAATGCATCTGTGATTTGTCTTGAAACTAATGAGCCCTGTCTCCTTATCATATCATGCTTTCTCTGCTTCCCTCAGTAAAAAAAATGTTGTCTGTGTTTCCTCTTGTTTCTGCAAGTTGATTCTCTTCAGTAAGACTTGTTTTCTCTAGTCAGCATGCAGGCATTAATTATATGATCAAATTGATCGTCCTAACTGGCCACTTGGATTCCTTGCCTGTTTTCACAGATTCTCTTTATTTACCCAGGCTAGCCACTGATGTGGATGTTCCTGGAAGAAGATATTTGGGTTCTTTACTCTAATTTTTTTACCAGCTATTCATTACTGCTGCCATGTGGGAGCCATTTTATAATGACCCAGATGAAGAAGAGAATGTTGCCATATAAACCATACAGCCAAGTGAATTGACCCTCATTTTGTTACCTGAAGAGAGCAAGATGAATGCTCATACTCTAGACATACTGTATTTGACTGTGATTCCACCACAGGGAGTAAAGTGAGCTCTTAGACATTTTAACATAGGCATCATGCTAGCAGTGTTTTCATGATCTCCATACTTCTATCTAGGTTTTATGTGAAATTTAGTTGTTAGGTTGTGTGCAAGCAGGCATACACTTTCTTCTTCATATAAAATGGGGATATTGAGAACTGCAAATAGAAAGTTATATTGAAAACAAATGTTCTATTATAGCATTCAGCAATAGCTTGCCTATAGCACATGCCACAATTTTCATACAAGTAAGACTTCAGAAACAATTGATTTAATAGTAATAATCATAATATTGGATTATGGTCACTCAACAAAAGAAAGGTGCCTAAATGTTTCTACTAAATGTAGAGATCTTTTGCTTAATAACAGAAAGTGCAGATACAGACAAATTTCATTTTTATGTAACTAGAAAAATCTGTAGACAAGAACAGTAAGAACTTTGGAAGATTAGAAATTCATTGCAAATCCTGAATCTGAATGAAAAACATATTAGTATGTAGCTCTCATGACTTTATGAATGTGACTACAAGAATTTGCATCAAGAAGATGTCTATAAACAAATTTAATGTTTCTACTTTTATCTGTATTCATACTGCAAGTTCCACTTTATTATCAAATCAAGGGATCTATAATAAAAACCATGAGGCTTAATTGATCCCTTTCACTGATAATAAGCTGTCAAACTGCCTTTGATAAGAAATGAAAGGAATTTTGTGATTTTCATTTTGTTGCAAAATATTTTAAAATATAAAAGAGAATACACAAAATGCATTTTCCAGTGTTTCAAAGTCATGCATAAGTAAGTCATTTGCATCAGGCAACAGATAAAAGTTGCTGAGTAGGCTTAGTGAGCATATAATCATCAACTTTCTGGGCTTCACTCTTGTATGAGATTACACTCAACATGAAAAACAAAAGCCACAAGGAAAAAGCATTTGACCATAAGACCTGAATACCTGAATATTCTTTTATTTTATTTTATTTTTTTTTTAATGCCAGCTGAGGAAATTCTGGGTATCAGTATTCTGGAAGCACTTTTGCAGTTGTATTTGACCTGATCTGACCTAATAGCACAAGAGCTCTCTGTCCCCCTGTGCAGGAAAACAAGCAGAGGAAGCAGGAAATTGACATGTCTGAGGAAGGACCTGCTGTTCAAACTGAAGGACAAGAAGTACGCGTACAGACATCAGAAACAAGGATTTGTGGTCTTGGAAGAATATAGAGATGCTGTCTGGACATGCAGGGCTGGAATCAGGAAAGACAAGGCACAGGTGAAACTGTACTTGGCGAAGAATGTAAAAAATAGCAAGGGATTGTACAGATACATTAGTTGGAAGAGACAGAGCAAAGGGAATGCCCTCTGATAAACAAGAAGGGAAAACTGGCTGCAACAGATATGGAGAATACTGAGGTAACTCAATTAGCTCTTTACCTCAGTCTTCACTGGCAGCCAGGATTCTCATGTCTCTCATATCCCTGAACCTCACATTCCTGAAATTCTAGGTGAGAGCTATGGGAGTAAAATCCCTCTCACTGTAAGAGAAAAGCATGTCTGAGACTGTCTCAATGAGTCTGAATGTGTGCAACTCTATGGGGCCTAGAAACATGCATTCCAAGGTCCTGAAGGAGCTGACTAAGATGGTTCCCAAGCCACTCTCCATTGCATTTGAAAAGTCTTGGCTGTTGGGCAAAATCCCCCATGACTGGAAAAAGGGAAACCTAACTCCCATTTTTAAGGAATTCGTAAGGAACTTCCTAGGAACTACGGGCAAGTGAGCCTTATTTCTGTGCCTGAGAAGATCATGGAACAGATCCTCCTGGAAAATATGTTAAGGCACATGCAAAATGACAAGCCAAGATTGCCACCATGGCTTTACCAAGAGCATTTCATACCGCACTAGTCTGGTGGCCTTCTATGATATAGTAACAGCACTGATGTTATGGAAGTATACATACAGAGGAATAGCCAGCAGGGAGGGGGAGGTGCTTGGGTCTCTACTCTGCACTTGTGAGGCTCCATCTACAGTACTGCATCCAGGTCTGGGTCCCCCATCTCAGGAAAGATGTGGAGCTGTTGGAGTGGGTTCAGAGGAGGGCCATGAAGATAATCAGAAGGCTGGAGCACTCCTATGAAGATAGGCTTAGGGAGCTGGGCTTGTTCATCCTGGAGAAGAGAAGGTTCTGGAGAGACCTCACAGAGGCCTTCCAGTATTTAAAGGGAGCTTATATACAGGAGGGAAATTAGCTTTTTGTGTTGTCTAATAGTAGTAGAACAAGGGAGAATGGCTTTAAGCTAAAATAGGGGAGATTTAGATCAGATGTCTGGGAGACATTTTTCACTGTGAGGGCAGTGAGACACTGGAGCATGTTGCCCAGAGAGTCTGTGGATGTCCTTACCCTGGAGGTGTTCAAACGAGGTTGGATAGACTTCTGGGCTGATCTAGTGCCTGACTTAATGGCTGATAACCCTGCCCAAGGTAGGGTTTTGGAACTACATGATTTCTAAGGTCTCTTCCAACCAAATTCTATTCATTTCCTCCATCAATATAGGATTTTCTCAAATAGTTGTTTCTAACTTCATGGCTGCATTTTAATCAACCTCTTAATTAAGAGGAGATTAAATGGGCATGCAGTTTCATATTCAAATATTGTTGAATTATTTCCATCTGTGAATCTTATTCCAAGACTGAACACGAGCCATGTATCAGGAAAGTTAGGACAATGAACATCTTCAATCTTGCAGTAAACTAAGTTTTTTACAGTCATGCTTCAAATTTCACACAGAAGAGAATTCCGTATCACATGAGGGTGGTTTTGCTGAAAGCAGGGTAAAGCACTAAAATGTCAAAATGCCTTTTGTGGCACAGCTGCAGTTCCATCACGGAAAAGAAAGACAGTATTTTCACAGAGCAGCTGTGACTAAAATGGAAAACATCAATAATGGACAGGATTTATGAACACATCAGTTGTTACATAAAATTAATAACAAGATATGGGTATTCTTGCTCACAATTCCAGCAGCTGTCATGCTAGTTTTAACCTTTTCCCCAGAAAGTTATTTCTGGACACTCTGAAATTAGCAAAGTAAAAATACAAATCAAGAAACAAAATCTTTTAAAGCTTTTCTGAAGACTCAGAAAAGTCTTTAGAAAAGCTGCATATCAATTTTCTGTGTCTTAGCATATGATAGAAGTGAAGTTTAACCATCATGCTGCACTGCTGCAGACCTGAACACTGGACTCATCCTGGTCCTTGACTGCACTCACAGCTCATATGGATGATACTGAATAATTACAAGAGCAGATCCATAGTAATGAGCAGCAGCATCCCTTTCTAACCAAGTCTGCATCAGCCCACCAGTATATGCCAAAGACTCCTGAGGCTTATTCTTATTTATATGGTCTACCATTTGTATGGTAACCTAAAGAACGAAAGATCACTGGAGTTCATAACCTCAGTTCCTTCAGTACATGTTGCAGCTGGGAAAAGTGACATCAAATTTTTCCCAGCAGAAATTTTCTTAGATCTATTACATAAGGCTGATACTTCCATTGCCAAGACTGTGAAGTAATAGACTGCTTCAAACTAGCAGAACTGCAAAAAGATTAACTGGAACACAGCTAAGAATTGCAATAAACTGATTTTTCACTTAGGCTTTTGAGGTTGAAAAAAAGAATAACAAACTTTGAACAAGTTTTATTTTTAAAAAACATCTTACTCAGTACTCTCTTTGGTGGTCCACCCACTAACATTTCTTATTGACAGCAGCAACTGAAAAGCAGAAAGTGGTACAACACATAGTGTTTGCTGCAGTGTATCATTTATTCCCATCACAACCTGGTGGCTGCTGGCCACAGCTCTAGGCATCCAGGGTAATGCCTGTTAAAGTTATCTCCTATGACAAAACGCATGCAGACACTGCAGAATGAGCAGCCTTTTTGCAGACTTGCTGCACCATGTGTGCTTCATTAATAATTATTATTCATGTTCTAATTGTTATTATTTTACAATGCCCAAGAGGAATGTAGGTTTTTTGTCATCTGTTAAAGATACAATTAGAAGAACTAGCCTCAAAGGAGCAGCTAAAGCAGATGGTATATTAGCAGTTAAATATATAAAACTCTTCTTGCAAGTCTCAGCAGTGAGAAAAACAGATCTCTTTTTTCTTTTCTTTTCAAGGAAACAATTTATTTCATGATAAGTTTGCAGTATTAGAGAGGCACATTTGGCTCTCAAGAATTTCCACATTGAGAATAAAAACTCTTAAATCTAACATTATTTTGACTTAGTCAAAATCATTTATTCATATGCTCTTGGCACAATGAAATCTCTTCTAGTTTCTAAAGCAAATAATATGTGCCATGTGTCCAGCTTCTCTCTTCTGCCTGTCACATTTCCAGTTAGCCTTGGTAGCCAGGTTAGTGGAGAAACAGTGGTTTAATGTAACACAGGCGGTGACCTGCAAGATGACCTATGCAGATCAGATGAAGAATATCAATTTCGGGGTTGACTGGGGGTGGACATAGGTCCACTACTGCTAATAAATGCTAGAAATTCTTACAATCATGCCCCTCATAGCAGAGCAGTAACTTTCTGAAGCACCAGGAGCTGATCTGAACTGCAGGTGAGAGTGCAAGTGTTCACATGCCAGAATAAGAAAAAAAAAGTTTACTAAAAGGGCAAATAGTGAAGTTATCAGGGAGCTAGGATTACTTGTTTAAATGACATTTGGAACTGGGAAGCAGCTGGACTTAAATAAGCAAATACTACTTCAAAATGAGTATGATATGGTGATGTACAGGAGTTAAAGGATTTGAAGTCCAAAAAGATATTGAGGAGTTTTCTATTTTTCTGCTGATAAAATGTGCAACCTTTGAACATTCAGTTGAAGTTACATTACTGTTCACAAGGATGAAAGAAAATTGTCCCCAGAATGTATTTGCTCTATAGGGTACTTTGAAAACAATTAAGCCCTCCATCCATGGGCCAGATTCTGCCAGTGAATGTATTAGAAAGCTTTGTGACACTTAGGTTTCCTACGTATTTTAAGACTCTGCAAAGATGTATAGTACAGTGATATTTTTTCTAAGGACACATTATTATAGCTATGTTTGCATGATCTCCTTCTTGTCCCTCCAATGAGCTCACTAGACTGGTGGAAACACATGTGTTTCAGAGATTTTAGAAAAAAAAAAAAACAAGATTAATGAGTTCTGCATTGCTTTCCAGACACATTAAAGATCTACTTAAAAATTAAAAATAATCAAAATGTAAAAAGAAATAGCTTGTTTCAGAAGAATAAATCAGTTTTGTCATTTCCAAGCAACTATTTGTTCCTGGCAATGGTAGGAATATGGTCTATGTTTAAGAGGAGAAACTGTTACTAGTGAAGCAGTTAGATTACTAATTGCCAAAAAAGCCCCAAAAAACTAAACCAAATCAAAACTCTCAAAAAACCAAACCAAACCAAACCAAACAAAAAAAACACCAAAATACACTGCTTTCTTTCTTTCTTCAAAGGAGCCAGAAGCACTATTAGCTGTGCAAAAACATAATTAGGCTGCTAAACTCCTTATTTTATGTAGAAATGTGAATAGGAGTTTGGGTGATTACATGTTCCAAGGTCCAGTACTCTCTTTCATAAATTCTTTGACACCATTTGAAAATTGGCATATATTCTCTCCATATTATTTCTTTGCAAGAGCCATTTCATTACGTCTCTGCTGTACACAGGTTACGGTTTAGCTCATGTTCTGCCCTGGTGTTTGTACCTCTGTTGGGTTGTCTTCAGTCTCCTCTTTGGTAAAGAATCTTCTATGTTTTCAGTGTCTTAAGGATAGTGATAGGAATTATTTGGGCAATATGTTATTAATACATGATAAAGTAAAAATAAAAGTAACCTAATTTCCAGCAAAATGGGTAGTCAAAGTTTGATTCTGGCTTGTCTCAGGCACACAGCTCTTGGGGAGCTATCTCCTTGCCTGGATGCTCTCAAAATGATCATGCTAGCGTTACATTTTATGGGATCTCATATGCTGTAAATCTCTGGAGTTTGAGCACTGCTTCTAGCTCTGGGCTCTAAGATATGTCTTCCCAAATGCACAGTGCACATCTGGCATCCTTGTGTGAACTCAGGATCCCATAGCTCAGTGCCTGGGCCCAGAAATTGGTGCAGGCTGCCTTGATGTGGAAAGGAAAACCATAGATCACAGCATCAAGAGTAATATCTGTACAACGTATTTTCATAATGTGTCAGTTTAATAGTGTTATTGTGCATAGAAATGGTGCATAGAAAGATTTCCCAAATTACCACAGTCATAGGAAAACAACATTTGACAGCTTGATTGCCATACATGATTATAGCTTAGAGCAAAGTTTGGGACTTGGAACCACACTCTAAATATATTAAAAGTGAAACTTACATTTGTAATGAACTTAATTTAAAGACTGTGAGATCTGTTGCAGAGTTATACATTTTCTCAATGAATGGATTTTGATCATGAATGCAATAAAATATTTATTTATCCCAGTACAAGCCAGTTCCCCTCTATTGCTAGTACAGAAGAGAGCACTGAATAGCTAAATATGTTTGTACGTTGAAAAGGATCAGTAAAGATATGTAAATCCTCCATGAGCCAGAGACTTTTGCTCAGGAGCACTGAAGAAAACATCTTCCCCTATTGCACAGAAGATAGAGGGAAAGTGGCTTCCTCCTCAGGATTTCAGTTTCCCACATCTTGAGAGAAATCTCTGTTCATTAGATGAACCAAAATCTATACGAACCAAACCTATTTCTGTCTCCTGCTGTTTTCACACTGGCTTTGGAGAGAGACTCAGAGAGGGTCTGATTCCATAAAGAGGAATTATCTTTGAAAGGGCTAACCAGAACTGTCCAGAACAACAGTACTAAGAACTAAGCAGGATGGATTATCAGAGATCCTGTGCTTGGATCACTGCATGTTTAGGCAGAGTAGTCATGCCCACTGTACTTATCAGCCTGCACATTAAAGACATGTAAACATAAAATCAAGCAAGGATTTTAAGATTAGATCATAATTTCCACAGTTGATGCTAAAATGTTTGCTTGATTTCAGAATAAGCAAGAACTTCTACAGCTTCTTGGTAAAGCTTTCCCTATGTACAGAATTTTTTTTTTTTTTCCAGGACTTTGAGACTGAGACCTCAGTCTGATTTTAGATGTCTATATTTAGTCTGTTCTTCTGGATTTTGCTTACAGTTATTGGAAGCACAGTCACTTTAAGACAACTATTCGTTTTTAACTGAGACTCAGTGGATGCATACTGTCTATTCCTGAAAAGGACCGAGTCAAGCATTTGTTTATCATGAATCTCTTAGAGACATCACTTTCCTGAATTCTATGAAGCAGAAGACTTTTATGGTATAATGCCATTAAGGGATTATAGTTTTAATCAGTGTTAATGTAAAACTAAAAATGCTTTCAGTCCTTTCATAATCTGTAGTTGTTCCCCAGAGATATTTCTGATAATGTTGCTGATCTATACAGACTATTTAAATGCAAAATATGCACTAATCTTCTACAAGAAGTGCTACATATGCTATCTAAAACTAAAAAAAAAAAAAAAAAAAAAAAACCTCTCTGAAAAAAAGCTGCCTGGATTAAAGATGAACATTTTTTCAATAAGATCTGAGTCATTACAAAGGCAGAGGCTCATACTGTGTTTGCAGCTAATTGAAAGGATCATGTGTTTTTGTTAGCAATTCAATTTAGTGTAAATAAATTCTTGATTTTAAGCAATTATTATAGTTCTGTGGTAATGCATCAGGATTTTCATTAAAAAAAACACACACACACAAACAAAAATAAATAAGGAGCAAAGTGTCCATGATCATTCTTTTGAAGGTACTTACGTATGTACCATTACAACATTAAATTCTGAACAACTGACAACGTGATGCCACAGCCTCAGAAACCTCAAAGATGTACAGCATGGAAAAGGTTGAACGAAGGGATACCCTGCAGATGGCATCTCTGGCCAGGACTGTCTAACCTGACACCTGAGAAAGTGTTTGGGAATAGTTTGGTTGGCACTTGAAATATGGGAGACACCAAGGAGTCAGGCTGAGAAATACAAACCATCATGAGGTCAGACTTCTTCAATTCTGATCATGTCTACAAAGGCCATGGATTTACAGCAAATAAGGTAATAAACAAAGAACCAAATTCTTCACCTGGTTCATAGTAAATAAACACCAAACTGCTGTGAGTGCCAAATCTGTGCTTGAGTGCTCCTAAATTTTGATCTCTCTAAAACGAGGGAGATGAGGAACTTGCAGTTTTGAGGTGTGTTAGAAATGTTGCTTTTGGGCCAGTAATAAGGTACCCAATTTCTTACTATATTGTTTGCAATTAAACATGAATATAACAGTGACTGATCATCTACCTGTGCTCCTCATACACTTCTTTTCAGACAAAATCTGCTAAGTTATTCAGAATATACTTCTTAAATTGCCTAAATTAAATTAGCTCATTTTCCCTCACCCCTGAGGATCTCTAACACTTTTAATTCAAAACAAGATTAGACATACTAAAGATTCCATCCAAACTTTCCAACTTGTTTTGCCTGTGCAAAGGAGTACTGCCAGTAAACTGGCAAGAAAGCATGTCCAACAGCTGAGGAACAGCTGGCAGGGGTGACACTCTCAATGAAAAAGGCTGTTTTCAGAATGCATCTGTCTGTACCAACATTTCACTTACCATTGCATCCTAGAAGAGTAGTAGAAAGGCTGTATTTATATCATCTCTCAGCCGATCCAGGAAGAGATTTTAATCTCTGCATTCTGCAATGATATTTCAAAATAAAAATGAGAAAATTCTTAATATAACATTTCTATATTGTCTATATTTCATTGTATAAATTGTATAAATTCATTGTATAATAAAATAACACAAAAGGTAAATGTACAGTGTTGAAAAGACTATTAGAGTTTGCACATTTACCAACAAAGCAAATAGGAAAATTACTGTAACAAAATTCTTTTCAAGAAAAACATGCTAGACAAGGACTGAATTCATAGTAATTTTTAATTTTTTCAGAATTACTTATGAAATGATTATGTAATTTACATGTATTTTAGAAGTGAGATAAAATGAAGGATTTTCTTAAAAAAAATGTTTGTAATGTAATGAAAAAAGACCTGTGATTAGTGTAAGTGTAATATCAAACACAAGGGTGGAAATGGTCTTGCCTTTAATGTAACATTTTTTCCAGGTCTAACACTCCCTCTGGAAGAACATTAAAAGACAATGAGAATTCAAAGGATGCTCATGAAATTATTTTAATTCAGAGTAGCTCAGAATTTCTTTCCATAAAAGAGGAGGCTGAAAAGTGATATATGTGTTATGGGAGGGTTTTTCAAAACTACTGGTAAAGACATAAAATCCAGTTGCTGGAAGAAGAAGTTAAAGCAGTTTAAGCTTAAAATAATGTAGTGTTTCTTAGCAGTGTATGAGTAGCAGTCCAGCAAAATAGCAAACATCGAGGGAGATGATACTGCTCACCATTAGTGATGTTGAAACAAAATTTGTACTAAAAAGCAATTATTAATGCTCTTCATACTTGCATTTGCTGGAGGATATCTAGAGAAGAGAAGGAAGGGATGGAAGGGTGAGTTGTTGATGTAGTTGCTTTGCTATTAAAATCTGTGTTTTCAGCTACTAGCTCCATGGGTGTTAACAAGAACCAGATCACCTGTATAGCATTCAACATGCCAATAATACTTCAATTAAAGGTAGCAGTTGCTATTAAACCTTGTTCTCTAAAGCTTAATAATGATTACCCCCTCCAACTTTAGATGCAAAGAAGCTAGCATAAATCAGTTGACATCTTGTTTTATTTTTGTTGTTTTCTTTTTCTCTAGAGAAAGAAATAATAGCTAATGTCAAAAGTGAGATAATTAACAGCATAATCCTGTGTATTGAGTTGTTACAGATAATTTTGATTTTTGGATGCCTAGATAGTTTTAAATGATTGCTGATCACCTGATTTAGGGCTATAAATGCCAAGATGTTTCCAAACATCTTAATTTATATCATTGATCTTTGGGAGGCCATCTGGGTACACTACTTGTCCCACACATGCCCGTTGCTTGCCTCTTAAGACATGAGGTACACTGCAATCATCTATTACATTGGTGTAGCATTGCTGAGTCCACCAACTAATGAAATGACTTTGTGAACTTGTTTGTATATAATGCAAGTTTTCTAGATGAAACTGGATGATTTGTAGTGTTCAGAAAGTCCAGGTACAATAATTCTGAAATTCCAGGCTAACTGGAATCAAGGCATAAGAAAGTATATAGTTGGCTTCCTCTAAATTGTTGAAGAATAAAATTTTAAAAGTCCAAATCTTCTCTTGTCATGGATTGACATTACTGTCTTCTTCTACTTTGTTATTCCTTTGCTAGGCTTGTGCAGACCTACTGAAAAGAACAGTGGTACTCTGGATTCCATGGCACCTCCTTTGCTAGTTTCAGTTCCTGGAATTAAATAAGTTTTCAAGGTACTAAAGATCTTATAGACCTAGTATGCAAAAATTACCAACAGTATATGACTTTTGCTTTTGACTACCTGGGAACTATGAGAGAGATAATACTGGACTAAATGGATCTGGGAGGGCAATATGTACAGTCCTCTCTCACATACAAAGACTAGCATCAACAGTAATTTAGACTAACATCATTAGTAATTTAGCATGACAGTAACTTAGACTCTTCAGCTGTGATATTTGAAGAGTTTAAGCTCCTCTTCCCTGATGAGATTTGACAAGAAATTAATGGGCTGGCTGAATGGATTCTGCTAAATGGTAGTATTCATCATTCCCTTTCCTCAATATTTTTTTTCTTCTTCTCTTAAATCTCTGTGCATGCACAGTGTGATATACAGGAGCAGATAGGTCTATTTCCAGGTAAATGTCAAGTCCTGTGATGAAAGATACTGGAAAGGACAGTGATGGGTTGTATGAAAGAGACCAACCACACTTGGAAATCAATATTTGTCTTTCTCCTTTCCTAGTACCAGAGATCAGTAGCAGAAGGAGGGAAAGAGCTGCAAAGTGACCGTGCAGAACACATGCAATTACAAGCAAGAGGTAAAGATCTCTGGAGATGAGAAAATCGGTGCCAGTGTCTCTACTGAGACTAGAATTTGAGTTTATTTTTGAAAACATTACTCCTGCACTCATTGGGGTTATTATTTCACCATAGCAGTCAAGACCATGCTGCCTGACTTGGTGCTGTTTTAGGAAGTATTATATTCTTACTGCATTTCTCTCTTTAGCCTGGTAATTAGTTCACATCCTGAAAGAACATCTAAATTTTTGCACTGCATTTTGTCAGTGCTGCCTATGGCATGAGTGAGAATCTGAGAGTCTCAGTCTATTGAAACAGCCACTGCAGGCTCCCAGCTCCATGTCATCTGTTTAATCCACTACAGTGTGACAATCCCATCAGCCATGATCTAGCAAAAGAAGGCCTCTGCAATCCTGTAATAATAGGAAAATTAACAATGCCATGACCATTCCTGTTTGGACTCAGATGGCTACTTAAGCATGAAGAGGTAGTTTCCATTCATTTTAAACAAATTAATACTGTAGCACTTTTAAATTTATGTGCTGGGTGACCTCTCAGATTAATACATTTATGTATAAATGAGACAGGGTTTACTTATGAACCAGTACCTCTTGGCTGTTAAACCTGTATGAATGTAAATTACACAATTAAAAAATACACTGATCAAAACATGCAAGTACGCGTGTGTTAGCAGAAAAAAATGAAGCTGGGAAAGAATGCGGGTTGTGTTTTTTTTTCCTTTTTTCTTCTTTTTTTTTTTTTTTTATGTGAATGAAGCATATAGTAGAACCTTCCATCTGGCAAAAGCAATGCATTTAAAGGACTGTAAAAAGGTAACAGCTTAAACTTTTGTTTGAATTCCAGACCACTGAGAAGTGAAATAAGTTTCCACATGAGTTGAAGAAGAAAAATGAAGAGACACAAGAGTGGTTACTGTCACTGATTTCAATAATTGGCCCCATTTCTAATACTGTAATCTCCTCCTATGTAGAGTAGTAGATAATAAGTTACTGTATAATGCAGCTGAATTTTAGCAAAGATTTGGCAACGTAATGGAGAATTTATTTATGTATTTATTTCATTGCTACTTACATGAAGAGGTATGCATTAATCTTAACAGTACTGAAGTCAAAATGAATTATGCCATAACATTAAAGCTCTGAAGTTTCACTGTGTTACTAATTAGCAATATATTTAATTATTAACTAGCAATGGGTACATTAGTCTCTTTAAAAGAATGTATTTACAGTCTTTGATTTGGCACTACATGATGTCTTCAATCTTTGCCATTAATTACCCAAGTACATTCATACAAACACTTTTCCATTGTTGTTATTCAATAGTACTTGAAAATTATAATAGTCACATAAAAGTTCATTCTAGTAATATATTTAATGCCTTTTCACATTCATTACTTATGATGCATACTACTGCCTGGACACATTCCTGTGTGACCTAATCTAGGTGTTCCTGCTAAAGCGGGGGGATTGGACTAGAAGATCTTCTGAGGTTCCTTCCAGTTCCTGACATTCTGTGATTTTGTGATTCTGTAATTGGTATGAAGAAGAGACAGCAGCTATTAAAATGAAGACTTGGTAAAAAAAAATACTCTTTTCACTTCTTAGCCAGGATTCTGGCATCTATTTTTTAAAAAATAAATAATACAGATATTTTTAGCTCAGCTGTCCTTTCCTTGCCTTGCCTTCCTTGCCTTGCCTTCCTTTCCCTTGCCTTCCTTTTCCCTCGCCCTGCCTCTCCTCTCCTCTCCTCTCCTCTCCTCTCCTCTCCTCTCCTCTCCTCTCCTCTCCTCTCCTCTCCTCTCCTCTCCTCTCCTCTCCTCTCCTCTCCTCTCCTCTCCTCTCCTCTCCTCTCCTCTCCTCTCCTCTCCTCTCCTCTCCTCTCCTCTCCTCTCCTCTCCTCTCCTCTCCTCTCCCTTCCTCTCCCCTTTTCCCTTTTTCCCTTCTTCCTTTTCCTTTTTTCCCTTTTCCCCCTTTTCCCTTCTTCCCTTCTTCCTTTTCCCTTTTTCCCTTCTTTCCTTTTTCCCTTTTTCCCTTCTTCCCCTTTTCCCTTCTTCCCTTTCCCTTTTTCCTTTTTCCCTTTTTCCCTTCTTCCCTTTCCCTTTTTCCTTTTCCCTTCTTCCCTTTACCTTTCCCTTTCATTCTTTTTTCTTTTCATTCTTCTACCAGTTCCACCATCAAAGACAAAACTCTCTTATTCTCCTCCACATCTTGCTAGAAAAAGAGGAGTCTCAAGTTGTAACTGAGTAATTTTCACCTCAAACAGACTTACCTGGCCCTTACCTCAACTGCTCCAGGGCCAGAACCACCTTGAGGGGCACTGGGGAGACGGGGTTGCCCAAGAAATACTTCTTCAGCAAGTTCTGCAAGTCCCAGAGAGACACTGTCAAGGTGGGCAAGGGGCACGCAAGAGCTCTTCCACCCGGCCCTGAGACAGACACAACTGCCACACACTGGCCCCATCACTCCCACATTTCCCACGGAAGCACTGCAGGATGCAGCAACTCCACAGCTGGTGTACATAGCCCACTGCCCTGCCACTGCCTGCCAGCACCCAAGGTCCCCACCAGCTGGAGACGTGTGGCTGAGGAAGACCTGTATGCCTCCAGGGAAGCAAGCCTCATGGCACAGCCCAGAACTCCGCTGCAGACAGCCCTGGCTCTAGGCACTCATTATCAGGATCTCCAGCAGCGTGCCCTTCAAGGAGGGGTTAAACCAGACAGAGTCACCGACAGCTTGGAAGGCAGAGCTGAAGACAGTGATGCTCTGCACCAGTGTGAGGTTGTTCTGCCACTCCTGAGACCCAAGAGAGAAGAACATTCTTTGAACTGTGGGAAGGGCCAAGGGCTGCAAGGGGGACATGTGGAGACAACACTAAGGGAAGGGCTTGGATCTTCATCAGGACACAAAACATTCCCCAAGGGACCTTTGGAAAGAGAAGGGCCATCTCAGCATCCCCCACATGGAGGGGCTGCAGCTGGGTGATCAGACACCTTGGCATGCTTCAAGCTCTCACCCAGCAGCTGCAGCTGTAGAGCATCAGGATGCTGCCCATGATGTCTCCCTCCAGGTGGGCGAGCAGCTGTTCCTTGGAGGCACGCAGTGCTGAGCTGCCATGGGCGAGGATGAGAGCGCTGCGTGTGGCCTGAGCTCTCACACTGTCCAGCTCCATCTGGGTGGGGAGAAATGCCTTGGGACACTCATTCAATGGCCCCCAATGCTCCTCAATTCACCTGAGCTCCCAAAGCTGGAGCTGCTGTGAAAATAAGGCAGAAGAAAGCCAAGATGGAAACCCGTAACACTTCATCTTCTTGCACCTGGAAATCCTCGCATTCTGGCCTTTGCACAGCCTGGATGCAAACATGGTGAGTGTGTCCAGGACTGGGTGGAAGTTGCTCTCAGCAGCATGGCTGAGAATAGAGATCATTCCCTGCACAAAAAAACAAGGGGCAGTTGGCGCAGGCCTGAACCCACTAGTGCGGCCAACCACAGTGGCTGGGCCAGTCCTTGCCTGAGGGAAACGGCAGCAAAGGCCCAGAGATCAAAAGGCCCAGAGCAAGGCCAGGAGAAGCCCTCTGCCCCAGGGACAGAACAGGGACACTCACAGAAGCTGGAGGAGAGGAGAGCTCATCTGGGCCTCAGATGACACCTCTGCATTTGCTTCCTCCAGGTGTGGCAGCAGCTTCTCTTGGATGTGGAGGACACCCTTACAAGCTCCTAGCGCTGTCCCTAGAGCCTTGTACAGGAAAGACTGGATGGGAAGGGAAGGAATAAGCTGAGATGTGGCAGCAGCCTGACCTGCTGGCAGAGGGCCAGGTGGGAAAGACCCACACTCCCTGGGAGTCACTGAGAGCAGGTGCAGGGCTGAGCTTTAGCCAGTCCCTGGGCAGTTTGCAGGGAAAGGCCCTCTGCGCTGCACAGACTGGGGAAGCAGCATGAACAGCCTGTGTGGGCAGAGCACCAGCTGTAGCCCCAGCCCCAGTTGGACACCTGTGGCTGCACTGCTGGCTAGAGCTGAGGGGAACCCACCTTTTCTCCAGAGCTGCTGGGAGAGCTGCTCAGCCACTGGCTCAGCTCACAGCTCAGGGCCTTGGTCCAGGCCTCATCCTCCATGGTCTCCAGCAACGCCCTCAGGAACTGTTGTAGAACAGGAGAAGCCAATGTTCCTTTGCCCTTTGCCTCTTCCCACATTCCCAACTCACTGCAGCCTTTTGGGGAGAGGTGCCTGGAAGAACAGTCCCTCTCCCAGCTCCCCCCAGCATTCCCTCCATTAAAGTCACCTGCCACTCTTCTCCTAAGACCCCCATGAGCTTGGGACAAAGAGGAAGAGGCAGCGCCACAAAGGCATGTGGCCATTCAGCAGCAGCATTTGAGAGACTGTTCCTGTCCCGAAGTGGCCTGTATGGGAGCGGGGCTCCTTGAGGCAGGCAAGTACTTATCTGTACTGCACCTCCTGGCAATGCTGTACCTTTAGCAGACAGCGCTCCCACTCTGCAGAGTCGGAAAGCTCTCATATTTCCCTGCACAGCAATAGGAAGCAAAAGACCCTTACTTGGGATCAAGCCACAAAAGAAGAGCTGCTGCAAACCAGGCTTGGCCTGGGCACTCAACACTGACAAGCTGGGACCCACATCCCCTCCACAATGACTTGTCCCTCCTCACAAACTCTGTCCCCGCAGGAACACAGAACTGCTCCAAGACTGCTGTCTGAGAGGAAGTGAAGGGCCTCTCTGTGGCCTGGAATGGGCAGATCCCCAGGGGGAGAGGTCCCCGGGCCTCAGTGCTGTCTCCCTGGAATGGGAACAGCAGCAGAGCAAGCACTGGCCTGCAGGAAACACTTCCCCTCTGCCATGCTACAGAGCTGCATTTTCACTCCCCCCCTTCCCTGCCTCTGCCTCTCCCTCTCCACCAGCACTTTACCTTGGAGACACTGTAGCAGCAGGGGGATCTCAGCAGCCCACATGGCCCCCACAGCTCTGTGGATCCTGCTGTGGAGGTTTTGCATGAGCAGTAAGGCAGTGGCTTGGAGTTTGCGGTCTGCAACAGGGCTCCCTGCCACCACCTGAGTGAGAGCAAGGAGAAGGGTCACTTCTGCAGCAGGAGCAGCGGCTTCCCCCCAGGAGGGAAGCAGCTTGGCTCTGCCCTGGCGAGCAAGGAGCAGCCAACAGCTTTGCCCATGGCCATGTTGCTTCCTCCTCAGGGCTCACGGCACTGGCCTCTGGAGCATCTACTCACCAACAGGCGTGCCAGCAGTGTCTGTGGTGTCAGCAGTGGGCCTGCGAGGAGAAAGAAGTGCTGAGTAAGACTCCAAGACACTCCATGCCCTGCCACGCGCACCTCTGCTGTCCCTTCTGGGTGCTAACACAGGTCAGCAGAGCTCACTGGGGGAGTTTCTGCTCCTACCTTGAAACATGGAGTTGAGGAAATGGGGATCCAGATCTTCTATCTGCCACCCTGTCAGGTCCTCTCTCTTAGCCAGGGCTCGGACACAGCGGGAGTTGGGGCCAAAGTGTTCTGGGAAGCAAGCTGGCTGGATTGCTTACCAGAGCGTTAAACTAGATTTGATTGAGGGAGGGGATGAAGTTCCTTGTGACAGAGAAGGGCCTGGGAATGCTGTCTTTTTAGTAAACTGAGGAGAAAAATCTCCCAGTTGTCCAGTAGGATCTTGACTCCTCAGAGAAGATAATGTTGCCGTGAGCCTGGCTTAAACTTTCCTGCATCCCTCTAGAGATACCTGTACCCTAAGCTTCCCTACAGAGGAAGTGGATGAGACCTTTTCAAACATCTGGAAGTAGCTTTATGATCTCCAGCACTCGTTCTTATAGGGGACTTCAACTGTCCTGATATTTGTTGGCAAAGTAACATGGCCAGGCATAATATGTCCAGGTGGTTCCTGCAATATGCTGATGATAACTTGCTGATGCGGGTGGCGGAGGAGCTGATGTGGAGGGGTGTGTTACTTGACCTTGTTTTTACTAACAAGGAAAGGTTGGTAGGGGATGTGAAGGCTGGGGGCAGATTGGGATGCAGCAATCATGAGGTGGTGGAGTTCAAGATCCTGTGTGGAAGAATCAAAGCAATAAGTAGGAGTGCTACCCTGGGCTTCAGGAGAGCCAACTTTGACCTCTTCAAAGACCTACTTGAAGGTATCCCATGGGCTAGAGCGTTAGAAGGTAAGGGGGCCCACAAGAGCTGGTTGGCCCTTTAACTCCACTTCCTCAGAGCTTAAGATCGGTGCATCCCTAGGAGTAAGCAATTGGGGAAAGATGTCAAGAGGCCTGCGGGGATGAACAAGGAACTCATGGATAAACTAAAAGGAAAGAAGAATGTCCATGAACAGTGGAAGAAGAGCCTGTCCACCTGGGAAGAATACAGGAATGTTGTCAGTGCCTGTAGGGATGCAACGAGGAAGGCTAAGGCCTTGTTGGAATTAAACCTTGCAAAGGAGATAAAGGATAACAAGAAAGGGGTTTTTAATAGTATGTCAACAATGAAAGGAAGACTAGGGAAAATGTGGGACCCTACTAAATGAGGTGGATGCTTTGGTAACAATTAATGCTGAGAAGGCAGAGATTCTGAGTGCCTTCTTTGCTTCAATCTTTAATGCTAAGACTAGCCCTCAAAACTCCCAGACCCTGTAAGTAAGAGAGAGTCTGGGGACGGGAAGGCTTCTCCTTGGTCGAGGAGGATTGGGCCAGAGAGCATCTAGCAAAAATTAATGCACACAAATCCACAGGCCCCAATGGGATGCACCCACGTGTACTGAGAGAACTGGCAGTGGTGACTGCTGAATCTCTATCATCTTTGGAAGGTCTTGGCAAATGGGAGAAATGCCTGAAGACTGGAGGATAGCCAATGTCACTTCAGTCTTTAAAAACGGCAAGAAGGTGGATCTGGGAAACTATAGTCAGCCTCACATCCATCCCCAGAAAACAACTTGTTCTGGATACCCTTTCCAAACAATTGGAGGAGAAGGTTATTGGATGCAGTCAGTGTGGGTTCACTAAGGGTAAGTCATGCTTGACCAACCTGATAGCCTTCTATGTTGTCATCTCACTGGCTGGGTAGATGGGAGGAAAGCAGTGGATGTTGTGTGCCTTGTTGTGTGACTTCAGCAAAGCATTTGACACCATATTCCACACCATCCTTGTTATAAAACTTAGAAAGTGTGGGGATAGATGAGTGGATGGTGAGGTGGATTGACAACTGGTCAACTGGCAGAGCTCAGAAGGTCAGAGCTCACTGCATCAGTGGCACAGAGTCTGGTTGAAGACCTGTCACCATCGGTGTTCCCCAGAGGTTGGTACTGGATCCAGTCTTGCTCAACATCTTCATCAACGACCTAGATGAAGGGATACAGTCCACTCTCAGCAAGTTTGCTGAGGAAACAGAGCTGGGAGGAGTGGCTGACGCACTGGAAGGCTTTGCTACCATTCAACAAGACCTGGACAGACAGGAGAGCTGGGCAGAGAGGAACCTGATGAAATTTAACAAGAGCAAGTGTAGAGTCTTGCACGTGGGGAGGAATAACCACATGCATCAGTACAGGTTAGGGGATGACCTGCTGGAGGTAGGCTCTGCAGAGAAGGACCTGGATGTTCTGGTGAACAACAGTTTGGAAATGAGCCAGCAGTGTGCCCTTGTGGCCAAGAATGCCAATGGCATCCTGGGGTCCATAGAGTAGAACGTGGCCAGCAGGGCGAAGGAAGTGATTCTCCTCCTCTGCTCTGCCCTGGCGAGGCCACATTATACTACATTATTATAAAAAAGGAGGAGAATCAACTTTAAAAGGGTAGTCAGTGATAGGACAAGGGAGTGTGGTTTTAAGCTCAAGAAGTGGAGGTTTAGATTGCATGCCAGGGGGAAGCCGTTTACAGAAGGAGTGGTGAGGTGCTGGAACAACCTGCCCAGAAAGATTGTGGATGCTCTGTCCCTGGAGGTGTTCCACACAGGGTTGGATGGGACCCTGGGCAACCTGGTCTAGTACCAGATCTGGGGCAGGGCAGTTGGAACTTGATGATCCTTTGGGTCCCTTCCAAGCCCATTCATTCTGTGATTCTACAGTTCTATGAAAGGCTGAGTAACCTGGGTCTGTTCAGCCTGGGGAAAAGAGAACTGAGGGGGGAATACATAAATGTTTATGAATATTTTTGGGGATGCTGGTGGATGAGAAGCTAGACATGAGCCAGCAGTGTGCGCTTGCAGACCGGAAGGCCAACTATGTTCTGGGCAGCATTAAAAAAGGGGGGGGGGGGGGGGGGCAGCAGGGAGAGGAAGGTGATTGTCCCCCTCTACTCGGCTCTTGTGAGGCCCCATCTGGAGTACTATGTCCAGGCCTGGGACCCCCAGTACAGGAATGACTGGAGCTCTTGGAGCAGGTCCAGAGGAGGGCCACTAAGATGATCCGAGGGCTGGAGCACCTCTCCTATGAGGAAAGGTTGTGGGAACTAGGCTTGTTTAGTTTAGAGAAGAGAAGGCTTTGGGGAGACCTCATTGCAGCCTTCCAGTACTTGAAGGGAGCATGTAAACAGGAAAGGGAATGGCTGTTTACGAGGGTGGTTAGTGATAGGACAAGGGGGAATGGTTTTAAACTGGGACAGGGGAGGTTTAGGTTGGATATTAGGAGGAAGTTTTTTACTCAGAGGGTGGTGACGCGCTGGATCAGGTTGCCCAAGGAGGTTGTGGATGCCCCATCCCTGGATGCATTCAAGGCCAGGCTGGATGTGGCTCTGGGCAGCCTGGTCTGGTGGTTGGCAACCCTGCCCATGGAAGAGGGGTTGAAACTAGATGATCATTGTGGTCTTTTTCAACCCAGGCCATTCGGTGATTCTATGATTCATGAAATATGATGTCACAAGAGCAGTACTCTTTAAAAAGTATATTTATATTTATTATACTCATTTTTCCTCCTCGGAGAATAGTCACACTGGTGATTACAAGTGATAGGAAGCAAACGTGAACAACTTCTTCCAGATGAGATGAGCTAGTGTTGGCTTTCTAGGAAGTCTGTATCTGCAGAAATTATTATTCCTTGAACAAAAGGTTGTTTATGAATATATTTGGTAATTTTTGTTAGATATGAATTCCTTTCTAAACTTCATGTTATATACATTAAACTATCACCACAAAAGAGTAAAACTAAGCATTTTTAAAGTTTTGTTGTTGTTGTTGTTGTTGTTTTCCCCAGATATCTTATTTTTCTCTAGGAATATTGATTCTTAAAGATAAAAACAGAAGTAGAATAAAATTTCACTCATCCTTCCTGCTGTCAAGAATTTTTTTTTTCTTTCTCTGTGTCAGACTTCCCCAGCAAGTATTTCTTTGTATAGTCCTAAGAGCACAGATCAAAGTTTTCAGAGATTTATATGTCTTGAGAAGTTGGTTCAATTACGAGGATGGGCTGAGGGCTAATCTCTTTTAGTACATTGCATTATCTGTGGGAATACCTGGGCTCTGTACCATGGCTTTGTGTAGGACCCTCCTCTCCATGATACATGTTTATGCCAGCTATATCCAAGACCCCACTCACCTAAACAATATTTACATGTAGCATTATTTAACATTTTCATCTGAAGGAAAGGAGATGCTTTCAGAAGGCATCCTTCATATCACATAAGACTTAGAAAAGACTAAAAGAACATAAAATTATGTGATTTACCTTTACACTAGAATCTCGGTAACAAAACAGTAAATGTGAAAAAGCTAATATAATAAGGTAAATATTGCTGCAAAAATTAATGAGAACAGTTTTGCATGTCAAACTAATGGAATAGAATTTTAGCTAAAAAGCTGCATGTTCTGCATTTCCAGATTTCAAACATAATGCATGTTTCACGATAGTCACAATTAAATACCTACATTTAATAGTTAAAACTAAACTTTATAAAATAGAACAAAATGATTAAGGAGACTGCCCTTAGAAACTTAGATCCAGAACAGTAGTATCAAGTAACACTTCATTTTCAGTCCTGTTAGTCCAGAATATTCTAAGGGAAAGACTTAATGTTTGTCAAATAAATCTTGGACTTACTTTTGATGGGAAAACTCTCATTGATTTGAGAAGGCAGAGAATTAGATGCATTAGGAAGGAAAATAAGTAATTTTTCTGACTGAAAAATAGTTGCCACTAGGAAAGTTATTGCCCACAATAATTATCTATTTTTGTTATATTACACCGTTTAGTAAAAGTTGAAACTGACACCCACTATTTTCAATAAGAATGGATTTGAGAAGATGAATTAGATCCCAGACAGATGAGGTACGTGAACTTGTCCTAACTATGGGTGGTGCAGTAATTAAAATTCAGGAAAAATACACCCTCTGACAGTTCATAAGACAAAACAGTATGTGGAAAATGTCCTGTCACTTCTAATTGCTACAGTTGTTTGTATTTCTCTGTTATATTGGTACATGAGCTCTGCACAAACCAGCAGGAGGAAATAATCTGTGGAAAGATGCACTTCCTACATTACACGTATCCTTCTATTTGATTGATGCCTCCAGTATTTAACTAAAAGCTGTAACTTAAGTAAGAGGCATAGCAAATGTAACAGTAGAAATTCTATACATAATGATAGTGTTAGATTTATTGAATTGAGCTTACAACTTCACTTAGAAGTGTCATGCTGCCTGAGTGGGATTATGTTGTATTGTCTATCAAGATAATTTTTACATATACATTACTGAGCAGTTCCAGATGTGGAATCTGAACTAGAGCTACTGGTGCTGGAACCTTCTTGTTTTGTCTTACATTACATAGAGAAACAAGCTTCAGTACATGGATGAATGATCTTACAGTATAGCAGGAGAAACATACTACACTGATTTTCTGTTCTTTCATTCACATTTTCTGTCATACAACATGTTAATATGAAATTTGCTTTTTTTTTTTTTTCTTTTTTTTTTTTTCTCCATGATAACTTGAGAGAAACCAGGTAGCTCTCAGCTGGGCATCTTTTCACCTTGAGCTGATTTTAGATCAGGAACGTTCAGGGCAGCACATTGTGTCATAGCTGTACGCTTCCTTGCAAATTTCTAACACCATCAAGATTTCAACAAGAGCAACTGGATTTACTCAAAACCAACTGAAATCATAGTCTAACTATTTTCTGCAAAACTGATTTCTGCTTTTCAATAGACTCTGTGTGGTTTGTTCTAGCTATGGCCCTGCAAACATTAGTTCATGTAATTAACATTATGTGCTTTAGTAGATACATATCTATCAAGGGAAATGCAGATTATTTAGATAATTATTGAGTGCTTGTTGCATAAATATTCATCAGTACTTAAGGGCTACTGGGAAATCCAAACAGGATCTATGTACCTTAGTCCAGTCTAGCTATGCCAGGTCAGTTTGTGGATGAGATGACTCCTAAGTAACTACAGTGTCTTTGGTATTATATAGTGAATCATAAGAAAATTGCAGAATCATAGAATCATAGAATGACTTGAGTGGGAAGGGACACTTAAGATCATCCAGTTCCGACCCCCCTGCTATAGGCAAGGACCCGTCCCACTAGACCAGGTTGTTCAAAGCCCCATCCAGCCTGGCCTTGATCATCTCCAGGCAGGGGGCGTGCACAACCTCTCTAGGCAACCTGTTCCATTGTCTCATCACCCTCACAGTAAATAATTTCTTCCCAATATCTAGTCTAAATCTGCCCTCTTCCAGTTTAAAGCCATTTCCCCTCATCCTGTCACTACATGCCCTTATAAAAAGTTCCTCCTCAGCTTTCCTGTAGGCCCCCTTCAGATACTGGAAGGCCGCTGTGAAGTCCCCCTGGAGCCTTCCCTTCTCCAGGCTGAGAAGCCTGTCCTCATAGAGGAGGTGCTCCAACCCTGTGATCTTCTTCTTGGCCCTCCTCTAAACCTGCTCCAACAGCTCGATATCCTTCTTGTGTTGGGGGCCCCAGAACTGGACACAGTATTCCAGGTGGGGTCTCACAAGAGCAGAATAGAGGGGCAGAATCATCTCCCTCAGCCTACTGGTCATGCTTCTCTTGATGGAACCCAGGGTGTGATTGGCCTTCTGGGCTGCAAGCACACATTGCTGGCTCGTGATGAGTCTTTAATCAACTGACACTACCAAATCCTTCTCCTCAGGGCTGCTCTCACACCATTCTCTGCCCAAACTATATTTGCGCTTGACCCAGATGCAGAACCTTGCACTTGGCTTTGTTGAATATCATGATGTTGGCATGGGCCCACCTCTTAAGTCTGTCCAGGTCCCTCTAACATGTCAGCTGTCCCACTCAGCTTGGTGTAATCTGCAAACTTGTTGAGGGTGCACTCAATCCCACTGTTTATATTACCTAATAAGATGTTAAACAGTATTGGTCCCAGCATCAATCCCCGAGGAACGCCACTTGTCACTGTTCTCCACATGGATGTTGAGCTGTTGACTGAAACTCTCTAAATGCGACCATCCAGCCAATTCCTTATCCAGTGAGTGGTCCATCCATCAAATCCATTTTTCTTCAATTGGTTGACCAGGATGTCATGTGGGACAGTATCAAATGCTCTGCACAAATGCAGGTAGATGACATCAATTATTTTTCCTTTATCCACTGAAATAAAAAATCACAGAATAGATATTTTAAAAAATAATAATCTACTCCTTGAGTTTAGCAACCAGAGTTAGGAATTGAAGATGTGGTCTAGGCTTTATTTTTCCCATATTAATTATTTATTTTTTAACATAGTTATACGCTATTATTCTATCTTAACTTTCACTCTAGTACCACTATTATGACTATTACTCTTTAACACAGAAATTTTGTATCTCTTCAGATGCCACAGAATAGCACATGGAGGTGCAATTTTAGTCATTTTTAATTCTTCTGAGTTTATTTTTAAACATTTTCTGTATCTTATCAATATTTTCTAGAAACTAAAATACATTTTTTAGGTTATTGATTCTTCATGAAAATCGATAGATTGTTTTATTCCCTGCCACAAGGCCTAGATGAAGGGTTGCAACTTGCAAATTGCAATCATGTGTTTAAACTTCTCAACAAGATGGCAATTGAAACTTTCATCTTGTTCCTAATCTTATTACAGACCCCCTGAGGCTATATTTATGTTTGAGTCAAGTGAAGTTTTTGAACATATCAGCAGGAGAAATTAAACAGCCCAGTATCAAAGGTGCATGACGAGGAATTCTGAATGAGCTTCAGGTTTAGAGTGAGAACAAGATTATTGTGTTAAAGCTGTCACTCAATTTCTCATTACAATCTCAAAGTCTGACCAAGATAATTTACTCCACAACTCAAAGTTACTTTTAACACTGATGGAGATTAACATCTTTATTCTTTGCTAGTTTTCCATAAAAGTATCAATAATTTCAGTGTTTGTCTTTGTTTTAGTTTCAGCTAGTATGGAATTGTTTTCCTCGAAGTAACTGGTATGATGTTATGTTTTGGTTCTAGGAGAAAAACAGTGTTGATAACACACCAATGTTTACAGTTGCTGCTATGCAGTGCTGTACAGAATGAAGACCATTCTCAGAGAAGGGCCCAAGGAGCAGGGAGGGAACAGAATTAGCATAGCTGACTTAAACTGGACAAAGAGACATTCTATACCAGATCTATACCAGATGACATCATGTGGAAGGAGTTTTGACGGGGGTGAGAATTCATCTCTCTCTCTTCTGCTTAGGGTGCTAGCTGGTCAGGGAATGACTGCTTATGCACTGCTTGTTATATACATTCATATATATATACACATTTGTCATAATTATTAGCATTTCCTTTTCTCTATCTTTGTAAATAGCTTTATCTCAACTCAAAACTTTCTGTTGTTTTTTTTTTTCCTGTTTCAATTCTCTTCCCTATCCCACTGCAAAGGATGAGAGTGAGCAAACAACCGTGTGGTGCTCAGTCACCTGCTGGGTTAAACCACAGCACTCTTCGTGGTAAAATTTAGTGTGATATGGACACTATTCATTATTTTTCTTTTCTTTTCCTAGGACTCCAATTAATACATGATTCGTGATCTGCAAGATTTAAATCTTCTTGTCATCTAAGTACTGGGAACCAGCAGTCAGTGCCTAATTTATATTTTAAGGATACTGCTACTTCTACTTTCTTTAAAAAATAAGCATTCTTAGTAAAAAAAAAAAAAAAAAAAAAAAAGTGATTGTTGAAATAAAAAGGACATCTTAAAACAAAGCAAATAGATATAAGCAAATAGAATTGTACCCAGATTCTGCACTGGATTTACACAGACTGCTTCTGGCACCATCTTTCAAACTCATGACTCTAAACATAGAAGTGTGACTGGCATGGTACGTACTTGTGGATCCAGTTTATATCCACTGGGCCTCCATTTACTTATCAGCTTTCTAGACAGAAGCTCTGCCATGTTATAGCTGTAACGTCTTCATTTTCATACAGACTTTCTGAACTGTGATGCTAAGGTACTATGGTAATAAAATAGATATGTGTATGTTGCAATGTCCTATGTACTTCCTTATCTTCTGATGTTTCCTTTACTTAAGAAAACAGAAGATTAACTTCGGCAAAATCTGTCACAAGCACCAATTTCTTTTCCAGAGAGAATTGGAATGGGAGAAATAGGAAATGCCTGGAACGTTTATCTTGGGTATTTTCTCTATTTTCTTTTTTTTTTTTCTGTCAAAATATAATAAATTATTATTATTTTATTATTATTATTTATTTTGACCTGGTTATGGAATTCCATATTCTGTAAGAATAATGCAGTCAATAAACCACAAAAAGATTGCATCCGAGTATTACTATATGAAACAATCTTAGTGGAATACCATTCAAAAAATGGCTTATTTATAATTTTTATAGCAGTTCAATTTCCTTTATTATGCGCTATGTTTTACTCAATATTCACTGCAGATGAGACATTGTACCATGCAGCACTTCTAAAATAAGCTTTCTTATTTTAAAACTTCTTTTTTTTTTATTGGTGTTGGAAAGCTTCTTTGGTAGTTCTTCACCATGGCTGTGTTTTTCTAGCAAAATCTGCTGAGTCTTCCCCTTTTTAATTCCCATTTTCTATTCCATCTTCTTAATGACAATAGTGTCTTGTGGAGCAGAATTTTGATGTTTGACGGGTTTCAGAATGTCTTGAACATTCTTTTGAAACTTTCACTGTATGTAACAAGTTTTTCTTATCATAATCGTATTTTATTAAAAAAAATATGAAAAACAATAAAATTTTCTGGTGCTATTCACATGGGGCTGTTTTCAAAAGCAGCTAAAGATTTGAGCATTTTGAGATGTGTCTTTAGTAAGAAGAGGGTTATATAAGTGGGGCATTCAGAGTTTTTTCAAAAAATGAATGACTTTTAGAGCATGTGGAGTTACAGGTCAGTTGTGAAAATTAAATCTTACAATTAAGTAAGTTGGTAAGTCACTTTGTGAACACTTCACGTGACCAGTATGTCTGATTTCACTTCTGTGTATGAGCCAAGAGTTTAATGAAAGCTAACGTTTTCCCACAGGATTCAAAATGAAAATAGGAAGGACTCCTGTGTCAGGTGAACTGAATCAAAATTTGCTTTCCAATGGATCTTTTATGTTCGGGTCTGAGTGTTATCACTTAGAGCTGTCCCTTTCTTAAATGTAGTGTTTGTTTATCCCAGCAACTTGTGAAGCAGTATTTTGTTTGCCTTGCTTCACTGCATTTTTGAAATAGGCAGCACTTAGCAAGCCATGCCCCGCACAACGTGTTGAATGCCAAGCTGAAGGTAAATTTCTAGACTTTACTTCACTACCATTGAATTACATTATTTAATGTATTACAGAGGACAGGCAGGTTCTTTAGGAATCTTTAGCAGAATGAGGATTGGCCACAGGGTTGTGATTAATAACAGAGATCTATTATTACATAGGAAAGAAATTAACATAACTATTGGCAACTTCTAGTACTTATAAACATGAGGGAAATCAACTTTTTACAAAGGTAGATAGTGATAGTACAAGGGGAATGATTTTAAACTAAAGGAAGGAATTGGATGTCAGGGAAGTTTTTTACTGTGAGAGTGATCAGGTGTTGGAACAGGTTGCCCAAAGAGGTTGTGGATGCTCTGTCCCTGGGGATGTTTAAGGCCAAGTTATAGAACATCATACATTCCATGCAGCTTTATAATTTACAACACTTCTGAAAGCTTTCTCTAAACTATTATTAAAAGTAAATGGGAATGGGGCCCTGGGCAATCTGATCTAGTACTTCATCTAGAAGTTTTCAGCCCTGCCTGTGGTAGAGTTTGGAACTTAATGATCCTTGAGGTCCCTTCCAACCCAAGACATTGTATGGTTTTATGATTCAATGATTCACTAAGCATAGCATATATTTACACAGAATTTCTAGTTTTCTGAGTTTCACAGGTTTTTGGTCACCTGTGTGCGATTTCTCAAGATTGGGTCAAGTTCTTATCAAGCAGTGTACAATACATTCATAACCTAGACTCAGACTTTACATGAAAGATTAAGAGCCACTCATTCAGCCTGCAGAGGATGATGTCAGTGAAAGCATCCCTGGCCACCAGGGATAACAGGTTTTGCTACTCAGATGCATTTCTAGTCTGAATTCCCCTTAGGATTGAAACTATCTGATTTTAAACCATCAGACAGGTGTAGGAAGGTATGGATTTGAAGGATGGTCTGTTTGATGGATTAGGAATTGGCTGGCTGGATGCAGCCAGTGTTGTGATTAATGGTTCTGTGTCAGAATGGAGACTGATCACAAGTGGTGTCCCTCAGGGGTCACTGGTGCTCTGGGACTGGTGCTCTTCAACGTCTTCATCAATGACATAGACAATGGCATTGAGTGCACCCTCAGCAAGTTTGCGGATGGCATGAAGCTGAGTGGTACAGCTGATACATTGGAAGGAAGGGAAGCCATCCAGAGGGAACTGGGCAGGCTGGAGAAGTGGGCCCATGAAAACCTAATGAGGTTTAATAAGGCCAAGTGCAGGGTGCTGCACTTGGGTTGGGGCAATCCCAGGTATTTATACAAACTGGGGGAAGATCTCCTTGAGTGTATCCCTGCGCAGAAGAACCTGGGGGTCCTGGTGGATGAGAAGCCAGACAAAAGCCAGCAGTGTGTGCTTGCAGACCGGAAGGCCAACTATGTTCTGGGCTGCATTAAAAAAGGGGGGCAGCAGGGAGAGGAAGGTGATTGTCCCCCTCTACTCGGCTCTTGTGAGGCCCCATCTGGAGTACTATGTCCAGGCCTGGAGCCCCCAGTACAGGAATGACATGGAGCTCTTGGAGCAGGTCCAGAGGAGGGCCACTAAGATGATCAGAGGGCTGGATCACCTCTCCTATGAGGAAAGGTTGTGGGAACTAGGCTTGTTTAGTTTAGAGAAGAGAAGGCTTTGGGGAGACCTCATTGCAGCCTTCCAGTACTTGAAGGGAGCATGTAAACAGGAAAGGGAATGGCTGTTTACGAGGGTGGTTAGTGATAGGACAAGGGGGAATGGTTTTAAACTGGGACAGGGGAGGTTTAGGTTGGATATTAGGAGGAAGTTTTTTACTCAGAGGGTGGTGACGCGCTGGATCAGGTTGCCCAAGGAGGTTGTGGATGCCCCATCCCTGGATGCATTCAAGGCCAGGCTGGATGTGGCTCTGGGCAGCCTGGTCTGGTGGTTGGCAACCCTGCCCATGGAAGAGGGGTTGAAACTAGATGATCGTTGTGGTCTTTTTCAACCCAAGCCATTCTATGATTCTATGATTCTATGATTCTATGATTCTATGATTCTATGATTCTATGATATTGCACTCTATGCTGTGAAGTTTCACTGTTCCAGAACACGTCACCTGTCCTACCTACCATGCACCTGAAACCCAATAGATTCTCACCTAGTGTGATAGGATTATAGGTCTAGAGGTCTAACAGCCAAATCAGCTAGTCCCCCAACTTTTTCATTCAAGTTGGAAAAGAAAAAAATTAATTTGTTCTTCAAGCACGAGTAGAAAAAAGCACAAGTATTTTCTTTCCTTTTCATAACTTGATTGGATAACCAAACTCTTATCCATGAATGATAAAAAAGAACCTCCAACAGTTTCTGTCTAATTCGTCTTTTTTTTTTCATTCACTGCATTTTTAAGAACACTTATTAACAGCCCTTTGTTTTTATTAGCCCACAGCCTAGATGGTTCAAACAGCAGAATATTGAAGCTGAACAACATTGCATCTCTGAAATGAAAGAATGGAAAACCACATTTTCTGTCCTGATCCAGTAGGAGAACCTCAGCAGTCAACAGTGTGTATATTGTAATAACATGCTTCAATAAACAAATCCAGTTTTCACAGCTCACCAACATACTTGACTCTTCAATTGGCCAGCTAATTCAAGGGGAACCTTTCTTCTCTTCCTGTTTGCTCAAACTGATTTTACTCTTTTATAACCAAGCAGACAGTAAAACCATGAGTTGTTTGTCATTCCACTAGGAATGATCTAGACTCCTTCTCCTCCTTCACCTATCTCTCTGGCTGTCAATGATGCAGCACACAAAAGCAACACCACCATATCATGTTAAAGGTCCACCTAGCTTAGTTCTTGGTGATACTTGACCCATATATGCCCAAGGAAGAGTGCCGTAGAATGATTTCTTTGGATTCTTACAGGCTGCAGCAATATGAAAGTCAAGATGTTCTTCTATGACAGACATGATGTCTTTCTGTTTAATTGCCTTGGTAGAAATTTCTTTCTTATTTCCTTCTAATCTCTTTTTGAATCAACATAGGTTAAATATGCATAAAATTATGGGGCATCAAGCTTCATGGCCTAATGACGTGAAAAAAATAACTCATTCTCTTTACTTTGGATTACTTTCACTTAATGCCCTCCTGTATTTGAGAGAGCAAGGAACGATTAGTTTTCCAAACTAAGCCTAGTTCCCTTTACCTCTCCGAAGGACATTATATTGTCCAGCCACTTAAACACATTTTCACTGGACTCTAGTTAATCGGTGTTTCCTGTGCGTCCAGAGGCCCTAAACACAGCAAGTGATTCACTTTAATTCCCGTAATTGCTGAATAGAATGGGATATGCCACAATGTTGGTACTGTGCAAAATTTTGCAGCCTTCAGGAATTCAGAGGTTAAGGGAAGATACATGTAGGCTGCTAAGTTTATACTGTCTAAAGAAAGAAGGCAAAAGATGAACTACTAATCCAAAAGTCAAATGTCATAATTAATTTTAAATCATAGTTCTTTGAACTAGCTCATTCTAGAGCAGATTGGCTTGATCCACACCATTTAGCCTCTGGCACAGCTTATTTGGTGGCTTTATGGCCTTAAAGCACAATGACTGTTTCATGTGATTCTTCATTTCAAAACAACCCAAACCATTTCAGTACTTCTCAGTTTTTACTTTGGAATGAGTTGAATTTCTATATTTGTATATATATATATCTGTATTTTAGACAATAATTTTCAGAAATTAAAAAGCATGTTTAATCTTGTCATTTTTGTTCTGGTACAATTCAATTCCAGCATATGCAATCATATCTAAATAATCAAACACTAAAATCAGTGCGAATGTACACTCATGTAGTCCCATTATTTTGTGGATTCTTGAGCAATTATTTGTGTACCCTTAAGCTATTCTTTTCCCCCTCTTTACTTTTAGAAAAAAAATAAAAGGGCAAAGTGAGGGCTCAGATCTTACATGACAAAGTGTTTTTTTGTTTCAAGGTCAGTGAACTACTGTTCCTTGATCCTATGGAAGCTGGTAATCTTGATTTTAATACTGAGAATGTGGCTTCTGTTCTATACACTTTTATTTTGTTGAATCTGTATTCTAATTTTGTAACATTTTGGTGCTGAATACAACAGAGTTATAAGAGTTCAAGTTTACAATAACATGATTGCTTGGGAGAGTGGCATAGTGTGAGTAGATTTTCTTTTCAGCGGCTTCACAGAGACTATTAATTCAAATTCAAGGCCTACAGCACAGGTCTTCATGTATTTTAATTCACTTCAAAACTAGTTTGAAATATTTACTGAGATTGTACATTAAGATATATATATTCATATGTATTTTTTAGATTAAACGCATTTTATATTTTCAACATATCCATATTTCTAGTGACACTTATCTGAACATTTACCTAGAAGATGAAAATTTTTATCAAGCTGGAACAACTCCTCTAATGTACTGAAACTTTCTACAGTAGAACCAATGCATTCCTACACACATGCATACACATGCACACACCACGCACACTTCCACACACACACAAAAACAAGCAAACAACAACAAACAGCTCTTGTGTTTTTGTCTCAAAGCAATGAAATGGAACATATAAGGAATATTTATATATTCCTTTATAAATATATTTTTATATATATGCTATATATATAACATATAAGGAATATTTATTTTTCCATCCGTTAGTGCATATCTGAAATAATATCTAATTGCAACTGTTCAAAGGAAGCAAAATAGGGTTCTCCACGTAGCCAAGTTTCTCTCTTTTTTTTTTTTTTCTGGCATAATAAAGCATTTTTAGAATATTAAATATATTAATGTTGAGACTTTTTTATGAAATAAAAAACAATTTTGTGATTTATTTACTGTTCTGGTGGTAAATCTCTACACATCCTCATAACTGTTCTTTGTTTTTGCTGTTGCTTTTAGTATCAATTTGAAGTTCAAGCAAACAAAGGTTGGATTTCTAAAACCAAAGCTGTACTTTATCCCTGATCCATTTCAATTCATTTCTTTCTATTGAATCAGGCAGAGAAGGCTCAGCATTAGCTGATGATTAAACAGCAATGAATTCAGAACATAAAATTTAATGACTTGGAATCCAATCCCAAGCCTATTAAAGAGTACTTGTTTTCTACAAAAACTCTCAGATTACAATCACAAACACATATGTTTTCAGGAATTATCAACAGTGTCAGAAAGATACACCGGCAGGTGTTTAAAAAATCTGTGATCAGCTAGTCTATTCATAAACTTATTCATGATCAGAGTCTTGTGATGAGTCCAAGAGTTCATTAGATTTTAGTAAAACTAACTTATCGGAGCAAATAAAAAAAAAAAAACAAAAAACCCTAAGACATCTCCTAGAGGTTAGTCTTGAAATAAACTAGAACAACTTTATACTTCATATAAGTAAAAAATCTTTTAAGAGAACTAACAGGTTAGTGAAAAGATTGATTTATTTAAACACAGAATGGGGTACTGATGTTAGGATGTAACTCTGAAAGAAGTCTAGGTAAATTGGAACATTAAAAAAGGAGAATTAAAAAGGAAAGAGAAAGAGAAGGAAAAAAGAAAGGGAAAAGGAAAGACGTATGGAAAACGATATTGACACTACACATATGTTTGTGAACTAAGTTTTTACCTATTTTTTGTGCTAGTAAAAAACTACTTAGAAAATCATGCATGTTAAAACTGAAAGAACAAGAACATATTTCTAACTTTGTTCACTGAATTGTTCACACATTACTTTATTCCTATTCAGTCCCTCTCGGGTATTTATCTTTTCCTTCCTGGATAATATTATTGCCTGAGAGAGGTTAGACAGTATTAGCTAGAGAGTAGTTCCAGGCTAGTAGTAATTTATTTGTGCCAGTACATTAACAGACACAGCACTGTTTTCACTAAGATCATTATTACTTTGTTTATGGACTTACTCCACCTCTAAACCTTCAGAGCCTAACAGGCAGTCAAGAGAAGAGCAGAGAAGATAATTTAGCTGGCCAACTGATAGCAAGAGAACAAGAGCAAAAGACATTCAGCCTGGAGACACCAAGCATCCAGAACTTAACTTGTTTAAGATAGGTGAGCAAAATGTGTTGATCTATCAGGTCATCAGAGGGAGAATTATATAGCCAACAAGAAGAGAAGTGCACCACTGAGTAAGTTTCTGAAAGTTTCAGCTTTTATTGAATATTTGCCAGACAACAGAGCATAAATAATATGTCTTTCATATGTCAATTATGTAACAGTATCCATGAACAAGGAGTGTTAAGTAACAAGCATTGTGAGATTGTTTTTTTGTTTTGTTTAGAAATACATCATGGTTCTTATTTAATTTTATGCCAAATATGTGTTTGTTTTTTTTTTTTTTCCCATTGCCTAAAAGGAGAATTCTGTTTCTGTATTTCTTAGTATCAATCTCTGCCTAAAACATAGATTAAAAACAGCAATTCTTCTCTTAGTTCATCTTGAATTTCCAGCTTACTCATCAGGTTACAAACTATAAAGAGTCCCCTGCAGTTTGCAGTTATAATTTTAAACTCTTCCTCAATAAAATTCTCCAAAAGAACCAAAAAATTCAAAAAGTGCTACAGCAGTAAGACATGCTAGAAACCAAAATGAGCGTGCCAAGCAATGCATCTTGGCCCATGGAAAGGAAACTCGGTGAAAGGAAACTAGCTTATGGTGACCTGGAATCCAATATTTCATCAGCAGCACCTTATCACAGAAAAGAAAAAACTTGCACTACATTAGTACAAACCTATAGATTTGTGTCTATAAGACACAAAGAAAAAAGAAGCTTTGGAGTAGGAGACCTTGAGTCCTGCACGTAGTATTTCACTGTTCAGCACAGATGTCACGTACATTCCACAACTCAGTGACTTTCACAGCACAGATGAGACAACTCTAGATTGTTAGGTGATTGCTTCCTTCCATCCATATGATGAATAGTTTAGCTCTTATGACTGGATAATTTAACATGGCATCCTCTAATAAATCCTCTATCTGGAACAAGAACACAATACCAAAAATCTCAACATAAGAAGAGACGTCTTGTCATGGAAATTAAGTAGAGAGATTTGAAAGTTAGAAAATTTGTCTCATACAATATATATAGCCCAATGACAAAAGAAAGTACACATGATAAAACCTTATTTGTCAGAGAAGCTTTATTGGAAAGATTCACTGGTCACTGAGCTGCATTTTGTTGGAATGACTGTAGAAGAAATAATAACCTCCAACAAAATTCACAGTGTTGTATAATTATATGTCTAAACCTGAACAAAGTGGATGTTTTTTTATTCGACATAAAATAGTCATGCTGTTGAAACAGTTTTTACACCTTTTTTTCACACAAACAAAGCAGTTAAAGTTCACAGATAAAAAGTCTTTACATGTAAAATACACATCTGTTCTCAAACTATCACATGCAGTGTATTTCATGGCCTGTTTTATATACCATTGTTCCATAAATAAATAAATAATGTCAGCTTCACATTGAACTAAAACTTACATTACTTAAGGACTAAGACATTTAATTGTCTTCCAGAACATGCTGAATCCTTTACTTAAGGATTAAGGCTAATTGCAACTTTATCACCAAAATATTGTCCAAACACAGTAAACTGAAACTATTCCTTCCTTACAGTTTTTGCTTTAAGTTAGGTATTCTCTAAAACAAGTTTTCTTCTGACCATATTTCAAATCCCTCTGCCCTATTTTTTCAGATATTTCCAAAGACTTAATCCTGATCATTCTAAGTTCATGCTAGTGAGTTACAGAACAATATAGGCAATATTACTTGTGACACTATATAGTTTTATAGAGTTTTATAAAGTAAACATCTATTAAGTAAATAAAGAATCCTGCCCTGGACATACTGGGGAGTTGGGCAGGGAGGAACCTGATGAGGTTTAACAATAGCAAGTGTAGAGTCTTGTACCCAGAGAGGAATAACCACATGCATCAGTACAGTTTAGGGGATGACCTGCTGGAGATAGGCTCTGCAGAGAAGGACCTGGGTGTTCTGGTCGACAACAATTTGGCCATGAGCTAGCAGTGTGCCCTTGTGGCCAAGAAGGCCAAAGGTATCCTGGGGTGCATAAAATAGGATGTAGCCAGCAGGGTGAAGGAGGTGATTCTCCTCCTTGGCAAGGCCACGTACAGCATACCGTGTTCAGTTCTGGGCTCCCCAGATAAAACAAACAAACAAACAAAACGAACAAAACAAAACAACAACAACAAAACAGAGGTCTCCTAGAAGGAGTCCAGTGAAGGTCTACAAAGATGATAACGGGCCTGAAGCATTTCTCCTAATGAGGAAAGTCTAAGTAACCTGCGTCTATTCAGCCTAGAGAAAAGAAGAGTAGGGGGATCTGATTAATGTTTATAAATATCTAAAGGGAGATGGCAGGCAAATGGGTGAGGGTAGGCTCCTCTCAGTGGTGCATAGCAATAGGACAAGGAGTAATGGCCTAGAACTTGGACATGGGAAGTTACACACAAACATGCAGAACAGCGTTACCTTAATGGTGACGGAGCTCTGGAACAGGTTGTCTAGAGAGGTTGTGGAGTCTCCTCTGTGGAGATATTCAAGATCTGCCTGGACACCTACTTGTGCAACCTACTGTAGGAAACCTGCTTTAGCAGTGGGGTTGGACTTGGTGATCTCTAGAGGTCCCTTCCAACTCCTGAAATTCTGTGATTATGTAATTCTGTGATTCTCTGATATGTGCTTACACTATATATTTTCATTGTTGTTAATATTTTCGTTACCATTTCAAAACCCAAACACAAATTCTTATGAACAGTTTTTGAAAAAGAAATAAAATCTTTATGGTTAAGAAAGATCAAAATCTTAAAGTGTATTTTTTAAAAAAATAATTCTAGTTCTGTTACCAAATTAAAATGTTTTAATGCAGAGCATGTTGTGCTCCTGTACGCCTCATTTTGCAAATGTCCAAACAGCTTTGAATAACTTATTTTTATTTATTTATTTATTTATTTATTTATTTATTTATTTATTGTCATACTTCTCTTATTTAAATTCAGAATATTAGAAAATCCAACTTTTTTTCTTATAGACTCTTTCAGACTTACTGAATAATCATTTTCCAACCAAAATATTAATCAAAAGTTAATGATAATTTCTTGATTAGATTTATGAATGACAGTGAACAAATCACTATCTGTGTCTCATACTCCCTAAAGGTATTCTTGCTGAACATCTTCTCTGTATCAAACTCTGTTTTAATGTTTTTTTTAATTGTTAAAAATAAAAACCATCTATGCTTCATTACAACAATTTTTAAATGAATAATAAATACTAGAATTACATATCAGAAAGAAATTAGGTTCTGCATGTAATTAATTCCCTTTATTTCCCTTTGCTAAGTGGCATTTTCACAAATTGAGTTAGGCACCACTTTGTAAAAATATTTGTAATAAAGTGGATTTAGGAAAGAGTTATAAATTGAATCCTTGCCCTTAGACTTCTGAGTTCATCTAGAAGTTGACAGAGATTTATTTAATTTTTAGTATAAATGGGTGTAAATAAGTAAGATGTGAAATGATAGCGTTTCCGAGGCATGGGAGATCCTCTTACATCTCTACGGCTGTTCTTGGTTTATAGTCTTAGCTATTGCATTTACAAGGCCCAGCATTTCTTGATTTATCACCTTCTGTCTACTCTTTCAGTAATATTTCATGATCTGAAGTTCACATTTTTCTGTAGAAATGCAAGCACAGGAAGTTAAATAGGAAGTATAAATAAGTAGACTGTAGTCAGAATTATCTTTTCGCTATGCATGAAATGAAATTTGATCCTAATAAAGTAAATGCAAAATGGCAGGTTGCTTCAATTGCACTGTAATTTCAGCCTGAAAAGAGAATCATGAAAAATACTGTTTTCTAAATCTCTCAGGAAAATCTACTGACCTCACTGTGTCATTTGCCCTAGCTTCGGGGGTGACAATTCAACCTGAAATTGTTGATGTGTTTAACTGTATTTCATTTTTAAGTAAAAAAGTGTATGAAGGTGGAACATGATTTATTTTATGTGACCAGCTTGAGTAGCATGTGCAAAGCTGACTTCATCAGCTTCTGTGAGTTAGCTGTTTATGATTCTCATATTGTTACTAAGTGTTCTGAAGAGTTGTGCACAGCACGTCTATTATTTTTCTCCCTTCGTTATATGGTTCACTCTGTACCTTCACTGACACCAAGCCAAACAACTCAGCAAAAAATGCATCTGCTCACTCTTTTACCAATTTCAAGTTCAGAATCACATAGACTTAACTATATACAATATTGTATCATATGTTGGAAAAATGACTTGGTGGGTATAGTTAATTTCCTGGTAGACATAGTTTATGTGCTAAAGCTACCACCTTAAATACCATTAATAGTTCCTCTAAATGAAATTTGCAATCTTGAATAGAAAGCAAATTACTAGATTTACTGAACAGTTTACTTTCTCAAGTCATCTTTGGAGGTAGTCCTTCCAGGACTTGCTCTAGGTACATTGGAAAGGCAGTCAGAAACATTACTTTTATGTATCTTTAGATAAATTGGGATTAAATGTCCTTGTTTGCCAGTCTGGCAATATCCACAAAATATACATCTAAATCCTGCACGGACAAGACTTATGCAGTTACTAGTGAAGTAATGTTACACTTCAATAATTTTATTTTCTTTGGCATGGGTTTTAGTTTGAATATGTTCTTTCCCAAGGACAGTAGATTGACATAACTTCACTCTGGAAACAAAAATTGAATTAGAACTAATATAGACAAAGTAGGATAAAGTAATAAAACAAGTATGAAACTAAAGTCTGAGTTATAGCTAAAATTAGAGCTATGTGCATGTGGTAAAAAAATAAAATAAAATTGTAAATAGGATTTCAGCTCTCATTCTGCGGCAATTTCAAATATTAAAGAAGTAATGAAAAGGGATTTGTTTCTTCATTTTTTAAGAAAAAGAAAACTTTTGCCAGCCAGGGAATTTTACTTGCATTTTTTCTTTCTTTCTTGATGTTAATTGTTTTCAGCAAAATTAGCACTCACGTATGAAATCTGAAAGTTTACAAGGAACAAATCTTCACAGGCAAATAAAACAACACCACCAACAAAAGAAATTCAAACCAAAACAAAACAAAGTGACCCCACATAAATTATTGAAAGAATTCTCATCAGTTTTGCCTTGGAGTACAATTTAACAAACTACTCTGATTGCATTTCTGTGACAAACGTATTTTAGCTAATGTATTCCAAATGGGTATTTTATTTTTTAATTTATTTTTTTATATCCTTTTTATTCTATGAAAGCAACAGTTAATACAATGAAAAAGTTCCACTGGAAAATTTCAAACATTTCTGACTTCATAATTTGAAGAATGAATACATGGGCAAATATGATAATCTTTCTCTCTTTTTTTTTCTCTTTTGTGGGAAAAACACATCTAAAGATCTGCAAAATGGAACAAAAATAAAATGTTTATCCAAATAAGTGTTTAATGAAAATAGTGAATCAGTTATTATTAATTGCTATTTTCTATGTTACCTGCATATATTTCTTGAAAGTGATGAAATACAATAAAAGAAGATTAGTTGTCTGAGAACTGAATAAAGTTCAGGTTACCATTTAATATCATAACGTAGACTATGGAGCAGCATTATATCCCAGAACCAATGCAGACATAAAACCAGATGTGGCCTGGCTTATCCACTAAGGTAAAGTGCAACTGTCTTTTTAGCTGTTTTAGTCTTTTTGTTATGTCCGCAAACAATAAAAATGTACTAACACAAAGTTGTTGATATTTCCTTAACTAAGGAACTGACAGTGAAGTATGGAATATTGTATTTTTGGGTCATTTTTCCCATAATATGAGTAATGTTAAAAAAAAGAAAAAAGAAAAAAAGGTAAATGCACATTTGTTTATTTTATTTTTTTTTTCTTTTTAGTGTCTCTGCTGATTTTATGCATACTGTTTTCTTGTGTTCTGAGTTGGGCGCCTTTTTGTTTTGTTTTCAATAGAGAGCTTTTGCACACCAGACTGCATTCTTTCCACCCTGCTGAAGCTCCAATTTATGTTCATTAGGAAAAAGATAAAAAGGAAAGAAAGAAAAAAGGAGTCAGAAAGCAGCAAGAGAGACAGACAGACAGAAAGAGATGTGAAAAAATGAGGCTTTTACTTCTACAGATAATTTAAGATATTAAAAATATTTATTTAGAAAATGAATGGTTCCTGAAAAGAGTTATAAATGAACAGGTTACATAGCAATCACACTAATTATGGAGGAGCTACTAAAAAAAATAACTTACACATGAAGGAACAAGCAATACATGAGAAATGCTTACAGAAATGATCATGAATACAATATTCCTACTTCAGTCAAAACAAAATGACATTTAATCTTTCTTCACACCATGTGCAACACCATAAGAGGGTAACATGATTTTTTGTTTCACTAAACATGGCAAACAGACCACTGTTTGTGTTACATGTGTCTTTTGTTTTGAATACATATGTACGTGTGTCTATAAAACTAGAATTTACTCCTTAATGCTCTTTGTTAGCCATAGAAACATTTGCTCTTGTTTGGGAAAAAAAAAAAAAAAAAGACAGAGACACAATATTTGCATCTACCTGTCTTAGATTTAGACAAACATTTAGAGTTCTGGTTTAGTAAGTCATCTAACCATAAGTGTCCTTATAGAGGAGTTCTTATAAATTCTTGATCCTTAATGGAAATCATTTATATACTGTCAGCTCATGCTGTGGCTGATGGAAAATCCAAGACTGCTGCTTAAAGTGGTATTGTTGCAAACTGCAAAGAAAAGGATCTCTTTTGGATTTGCATTTGACTCAGAATAAACCTAAGGTCTGGAACACAAGTTTCCTGATGAACCATTTCTGAAATTCAGAAAGGATAAGATATGAGGTTTCAGACAGTAACTATAGTTCATTTCTTTGAGTTGGCTTCCTCAACTAATGTCTAGACACATAAAAGGAGACGGCTATTGAAATGCTGAGCACTGCACTGATTAACTTTTAAATGACTTGCTGCCTAGCTTGAGATGGAGAAACAGGCAATAATGAATGGAGAGAATAATGACTCAAATCTGAATCCATGGGAGCCAGATTGTTGAGCAGGGAGTTGCTTAAAAATACCTAGTAGCAAGTGGTGAGGATCACTGACTGGATAAAGTCCCTTTCAGAGAATGACACCAGCGTCTATAGTTAAGAGTTACGCATAATGGAGTTCAACATCACTAAGTGTAAGAAGCTGGGACTTGACTGACTGAGAAGTTCATCAGTCCTACAGGGGACTTCTTCTAGACTTTTGTAGAGAAGGTATTTTTACAGGTCAGTCTTCTTGAAGTGAAGTCTCTGCGGGGCTAAGGACAATGGTGTGACTGTAAGCGTAGGAAGGTCCTTGGGCAGGGAGTATCTGCAGGTCACATAAGTTACTTTGTGTAAACTCCTGGCTGTTGGACAGATGGAAATATCTTTCAGTAGGTCGGTAGGTTTGACTCTGAGCTTGCGTGCCTGTATGAGACCTTGAGAAAATATAATTCTCCCTGTCTTTATGCTAGTTGAAGTCCTCTTTGTCACTGCCATTGAAATGGCTGTAAATTCACAGTTCTCACGTCTTCACTGATCTACAGAGACTCTATATATGTTAAGGTATTTTCTGGACCTGAGAAAAGTGTGTTAGTGCCTGCTTAACAGTTAAGAATTTCGTCTGATGTGAGTTAATGACTGACGATTGGACCTTATTACTCTCTAGCTGTGAAAGTCTCCTCCTTTCTACTCCAATACTGCCACAATGAACAAAATGTAAGTGATGGGCTTGAGGTAGTATCTTGAATATTACATTAGTGTACATGTGTGTGAGTACAATCACAGATTGACACAAAACCACATATAAGTATCTGCATGTATTGATATCTATGCCTGTAGTTAGGAGTGGTGGGGAAGAGAATGGCACAGGTGTTTAGATCAGCCTGAAAACTAGTCAGAAAAGGATTTCTAAGGATAATGCTTCTTGAGATTTATGACTGACCATTCTACCTGGTGTCTTCACTGGTATTAAAGATTACTCGACAGAGCTTTATGAAGTTTACTTTAACATTTCAAAAATATTAGGCAAGAGGGTAAAGAGTGTTGAAAAAGTCCAATAAAGGACTATGATGGTTCTCCTAAATTCATTATCTCAAAAATTTTGGTGTCTGGCCTCAGGATAAGAAATAAGGATCTTAATGAAAACATTTACAAACAAAATAACAAACTTTCACAATTCTTAACTTAAAAACAAATAAACAAACAAACAACTGTCTTTTATTTAATAGGTTAATTTTCATATGATCCTTGTAACATGACAAAAGTTATGTACATTCTACTGATTGAGAATGTATATAGCCCACATTCTCCAAAATGATCCCTTATTTGCATGCCTCATTTTTTGGAGATCTAAGATTCTTCTTCTCATGATCAGTTTTAAGTGAGATGATTTTCCAAAACTGTTAAAGCTGTTAAAGTCTTGAGAAATTTTAGACTCTCCTGTTGAGTATCCAACATGTTTTGAAAATAATAGTAATAAATAGTTAATAATTTGATTTAATATGTCTTTCAGGTCCATAGTTAAAGATTTAGCAGTAAAAAAAAAAAAAAAAAGATTAGAACTCAATAAGATATAAGTATCAAGTTGGCTGCAATAAACTGGCCATATCTCCTCGGTCTTTTGTAATGCAACATGACAGAATGAAACAGATTAGACTGTTGGAGTAAAAAAAAGTCCTAGAATTTTCTGATTTGAAAGGAAACGTACCAGTGACACATCAAAAGGCTGCATGGACTGAAGTCATAAGGCAGGGTCTGTAATCTAATTGTTACAGTTAGGTTATAAATGTGCAAGTATCACACCATATAAACGCGTCAGTGAAGAGAAAAATGGTGACTATCACAGGAAAGCAAAGATAATGAAAAAAGCAACAAACTAAAAGAAAAAAAAAAAAAAAGTGTCCTGGATGAAGACTACTTGACTACTTCTTGAGAAGGGAGGAGGTCTGTAGCCAGAGACCCTATCACCAGGAGTTATTTTTCCTGTATGTGGTTACTGACATTCTTAATGATACTTTGTTTGGTGTTGCAAATAATATGTCAGAAGTAATTTCACTGTTTCAAAGGACCAATGCTTGTATATCCTGCGTTTTCTCATCCTTTAAGTTTTGAATAATTAGCAAAGAATTATTATCATATAACTTATTGCTGAAGCCAAAACTGGTAATTCTTAAACATAGTGTAGCTGGAGAATCAGGCTGGGAGTGATGATAGACACAAAGTTCTGCTCATGTTGCTCTCATGCCTTTCTAGTCTTCTAATTAAACTTTCTGAATACAGTATGTTAGCCTCCAAGAGTGAAATTTACCCTGACTAGTTACAGAAGTTTTTGTCAGGACACGTTAGCTAAATTATGTAATTAAATCAACACTAAGCATGATTGTAAAGAAAGATCATGTAGATTGATGGAGGTCTCATCTGTGCACCTTTATTGAGAAAAGTGCAGTAATAACTGCAGCAGCAGTTAACAGTTCAGGAATGAAATAAGGCTTCTTCTATAGATAAACTGTTTATAATAATTTTGTTTGTTTGTTTAGCTTTTCCCCAGAAAAGTTCTGTACAGTATCTTATAAGCACCCCCAAGAAGACACAGCTGCTGTTTTCACTATGATTACTTCTTAGCATTGTTGCTCTTCTTCATTTGGATCTTATTAAAATAAACTGAGAGTTTTATTTCACTCTTCTTTTAAATGAAAAGCTTGTCCAGTGTACACTTACAGACACATCTTAATGAATCTGAAAATCTGGAATTCCCTGGTCTTTGTTGTCATTAGTATTTCACATTTGATTTGTGGAGCTGGGCAGAGACAATGATGTATGAATACAGAGACTCACCTGATTCATCTTCACTCTTTGGCCTGTTGTCTGCATGACACAGGCAATTCTATTAATGAAAACAAGCCTCCCACAGATTTGGTTATGTGTATGTTAGCCAAGTGTGCTATTTGCAATACAGGTATAAACTGAAGTAGGAGTGTTTCATATGAATCATAAAGAGAAGCCATTCCCCCATTCCCCCATTCCCCACAGAACTGAGGCAGTGGAGCAGGTCATCCCAGAGAGTTGGTCATTTTGGACAGTGCCTTGAACTGGAGACTCTTCCTGCGTGTATGTTTTTGTGGTCCTGTTACTTAATATCACCAGAGCTTTTTCAGCTGACATAATTAGTAATGATTTTACAAATATTCATGAAGACATAGGAAACATCTCATTAGAAACTTTCTTCTTTTCAGTTATTCTTCTCTGTCATTGTTCTAACGAATTAATTCGTTTTGTTCTATTAAAATGGAATACAATGTGTTTTTTATAAAATGCATTTGTCAGCTTTTACTGTAGATTGATGGCTGGACATAGTGAAGGAGATTCTAGATGCTCTACTTCTGGGAGAGCTTGTCAGCCAATAGAAATTTCATGAAATAAAATTAAACAGAAGAGAGAATGGCACTGATATTACCTGGTTCAATTGGGGAAGATAGTGTCAGTCAGAAAATGAAATTTGAGACAAAAATACAAAGTTAAGATACTTTTCTTTACGAGGAAAATTTTATTATAATAAGCATAAAAGATACTGAGTAACATCTATTTACTATTTGTACAAAAGGAACACCCAAAAGTTACATTTGGTCTTTCCATACTTGTTTGCTCATTCATTTTCAGTTATTTTTTAATTTGTTTTATTGTATTTGGGATGACACATGTATTATGCAGTGTAGATTATTTGCATAGACCAAGCACAATCTTTGCCACTGAAACTAACTCCTAGCAGAATTTATAACAGGTCCTGACTGTTAGCAGTTCTTCAGTCCTTCTTAAGATTTACTAGGTCTGCCTTCCATTACACCTTCCTCATTTACCATCTGTTCAAGGAATTACATTGTTCACTCAAAAAATAATTCCTCTATTTATTTCCATGGAAACCACAACAGATACAGAGAGCACAATGACACTGTTTGAAAGAGCAAATTTTAATTTCCAGAACACTATTTTTCAGCATAGTCACCACCATTAGCTATGCATTTTTTCTAGTGATGAACATAAGCCTTCATGTTGTCCTTATAAAAATCTGCTGAGGTGATCCACTGTCATCATTGCTACCATTGAAACACACCACTCACTGCTTCACTATGCTCACATCTGCTGTTTGGTCCCCATAAACATTGAGCAAATGTTGTTGAAGGACAGTGGGTGCAATTTCTTACACATGGAGGAATTCAATTGCATGCGTTTACTTCATCTACACTTCCAAGTCAGATGCCATTGTGTCAGACTACCCCTCTGCTGCCATATGTTACACAGCAACCATATGTAATGGAATATTGGCGGGAGGGTTCAACCTCTGCTGCTGTACCACCAAACTCTGCTTCTGACATTGTGGGCAAACATAGCAAAATAGGTGACATTACTTTTGGAGCAGCCGTCTTATTTACTTTCCCATCTGCAGCAGTTACTGAATCTTCCCTGTTCTCTTCAAGCATAAAATTATGCTGTTGTTTGTAAAATACCTTAGGACATTATCATCCTTGTGGAACATTTTCAATGACAATTGTGAATGACATTGCTCAGTTCTAACTGTAGCCTTGTTATCACAGACTATACACTCTGATGTTGGCTTATAGTTACCAGTAGGAGCATTGGTTTTTTTTGAGCACTGCAGTGGAAACTAAAATAATTTTATCTTGTTGCTCCAATGTCTTGGGATGCCTATAAGCTGATTTCCAGTAGAGAGGGAAGAAAAGGCAGAAAAAAGAGTAAAGCCCAATTTACAGTTTTATCATTCAGAAAATCAGTATTTTATGAGGAAAAAAATATGTTTAAAAATAGACTTCATTATTTCCAGATTTATGATAATATCTGTAGGAAGCTCAGGCATGGGTTCAGCCCTTAACAGAAATGCATACTGTGTTTGATGCAAGAGATGATAATGCAGTGACTGGTGCACCAGAGATGACATAATAAATGCTTTCATAACACCCAAGTGAGAATCAGACAGTACATTCCAGATAAGCAGCTTATAGCCAATTTCATTAGAGTCGGCTCCTCCTGGATTTGCTTTGGTCTCGGTCATAGTGAGATAAACCATAATGCATTTAAATCCTTTTATCCTTAATATAGACGCCCTTGTGGTGTTTGTTTTGTTTGTGTTGTTTTTCACCTGAGATTAACATAATTAACACAACAGTCCAAGAGCATCCCTGATAGTCTAGAAAACAGGATAAATGTCCACTATCTGTTCTTGTAATTCTGATCTAGAAGCACTTGTGCTCTGACAATTTTCCATGGTAATTTAAATTAATAAGAACTGTTTGTATAGATTTACAAGTGTGATTCTTGTTGTTGATGAACTAGTCGAGCTTGTACTCAAAAGCTCATTGACATTTCTCTTACTAGAGAGATGGAGTTCTGCATATCAAGCCTGCAATGTTATTTGGCTTCAAAAAAAAAAAAAAAAAATACAACTTCTGCTACTAGGTCTTTACAACCATGAAATAAAATGAAAACCAAATAAAAACAATAGCAGTGATAACTCCCCTAAACGATATGAACACTTGAGATGAGAAAATCCAAAATGACACAAACGCATTGAGTCCATATGGCCACTGGATGTCATTGTTTACTCCACCATGTAACCTTCATCTCTGTAAATAGGATCTGCAACAGGATGTAGTTGTTCTATTTGATCATCTGAATGGAATAATTATGGATATCTTTTATCTTATTTTGTCTAGTCCAATGTTTCTTAGATTTTGACACTTTGACGTTCTATACAGATGTCCACTACTTATTTTTAAAAACAATCAAGCAGTAATTTCTTCAAATAAATTTTAGTTATCGTGGAAAAGAATGACAGTAGATCGATTACACTTCTGTGTAGTGTTCATAGATAAGAAACACTAAGATGTTAATGATAGAAACCTCTATTCTCCTCCTGGGTTTTATTCTGCATTTGGAGAAGCTGACCAATAAAGTTTTTTCTCTACTACATGCTATTGATGATTTTTTAATTATTATTATTTTTTTTTTTTTATAAAGAGGTGAGTTACTATAGAACAGTCTGTCTAGATTTGGAGCTCAACTGGATATATTTTTTTTTAATTTTTTCTATCTACCAGTCATGACTAAAATACGATATGGTTAACTTTTCAGCCAGTAGTTGCTTAATGCAGTGTTAAATATGATTTTACTAAATCTATGCTGAGAATCATGTCAATTTAATCAGTTCCTTTCCTCTGTGTTCACAAGCTTTAATAGTAAATTGTTAGATAGACTGGATAATGCATGGAAAGGATACTTCTGTCTCGACAGTCATTTGGTCTTTGTTTTTTCTTCTCAGACAACCAACCTGAGTGCTAGTATGGGAGCAGATTAGTGCATCTAGATTCTTCTGCCTGTTGCTTGATATATCTGTAGTATGGATTATATTATTTTCGTCATTAAATAGTTAACAGTTACCAACAGTGACTGCTTCATGAAATGTGAAAGGCACCACATGCATTCACAAATAACATAATTGCTTCAGATAATTTGCTTGATTTAATTGGAAACTGTTGAGATTTTGAAGAGCTGTGAGAATACTTCATAGTTATTTTGTATTGTCAAAGGATACGAATCTCACAAAAGAAGTGGAAACCAAAGCCTGAATGAAATTCTTACAGTAAAGATTTAAATTAAAAAAGAGAGAGAGAGAGAAAGAGAAAATGAAAATAGATAGTCAAGCAGAAATTAAATACAGTGGGTAATGAGGACCTTACTCTTAACTTCATATGTTAAACTTACCAGCACTGGATTATTTTGTCAGAAGAAATGAAAGCCATTTCTTCTCTATATCTAAAGAAAAGGGATTTGGTAGACTGTACTGTCTTAAGGAAATAAAAAAGTTCAAAGCACAGTTGTCTTCTTCTGACTGCCAGTACCACAGTGCTTCTGTCTAAGGCTAGTGTCAAGTTGGCTCAGATGTAAAAACTGAGAAAGCCTCTGTAGCCAGTGAGTGATGGATGAACCTGACAGAACATGAAGAGAAAGAGCAAGCCAAGGAGAAATCCACAGTCAAGACATCCATCCCCAGATATTCATGTAGTCAAGGATGTGTTTGTGCTTTTTTGTATATTTCTTTTCCCATGAATGTATAAGTAAATCTGCATAGATAGGAAACAAACAAACAAACAAACAAAAACATATTATTTATTATTTCCTTTGTAGAAGTGTTCTTTTAATTTAAAGACACTATCACTATAAAATCCTTTAATTCTTTCATTCTCATCTGAGGTAAGAGGGTTTAAAAAAAAAAAAAAACAACAACAAATGCATGATCTATCTTCCTTTTCCCTTATAATTCTTAAATTCGTTTGCATGTCTAAATGAATACGAAGCTTTAGAAGAAGTGTGGATTCTTTTTTTTTTTTTTTTTTAAGATATGTGACATGGAAACACCTATAGCTTCCCTCACTTCATCTGGTTCTTGATAAAGTTCTTCACAAATTTGATCACATTTCTGTAAGTTGTCTTTTTCAAAACAATACCTCTTAGGAGCTTTTAGTGATACCATTTTTTGATTCTCACCAGACATGAGGAGCCCTTTCAGGTTTATCTGAATCTAATTTTCTGTTTTACATCACATAATGTGGAATAAGGCACAAAGTGAAACCAGATCCTATCTTAAAGAATAAAGGCTTTAACTCCTTTGCTGTATCTGTGTTGAATCAGCCTCCAGAGTAGAATTTGGAGAGCTTAAAAACATTCATGAAGTGATGAATCTTACGTCATTTTTAGAAATAAGTTCTAGATATTTCTGAGAAAAGCTTTGAAAAAGAAACTCTCCTCCTCAGCTCCATGTGGATCTCCTCATTTCTGTTGCATAAAAGATGGTTCAGGAACACTCCTAGCTAATTCTTCCTTACCTTCTGTATCTTCAGATTAATTATAGATGCTCTTGTCATTTGCTCTTAAAGAGCAAGTAACTTGACATCAAATTGCTGTCAGGAGAAGACCAGTACTGATACAAGCTTAGGATGGTGAATAAAAGTATTATGTACTTTGGTTCCCCAATACAGAATTTGACAGAGGATTCCCAGTCTTAATAAAATTACCTCATGCATATCAGCAAGGAAGTCAATGCACTGAATGATCTTATCTGAAAGGTGAATGGAATAACTTTTTTTTTTTTTTTTTAAAGGAAAGCATTTGGAACTCCAAAGCAGGCATCTGCAAATATGTATACTTTCAAAAAATAAAAAGTAAATCCAGGTAAGTAGCAGTTATTAAAGAAAAAATGAAAACTAAATTTATGGTATAATGATAAATAGTTGTTGCAATATTCCATATCATATCAACATAGAACAAAAATGTGATTTAATATATATAGTGTATTCTACAGTTGGAAGGATTATCTCACAGAGAAGTAGAATATTTTATCTATCTTCTTCAACTAGACATGTTCAGTCATCTCTAAATTATTGTCTTATCAATTGAAAAGTCACAAATTGGTTTCAACACCATCTGACCTGGAAACACTAGGCTGACAGTCCCACTCATCACTTGCACCTGGGTTTCCAAAGACTTGTTTATTGTCAGCATGAACAAAGGATCCATACAAAAACCTCTGCTGAATCCTCAGAGGAATTTTTGTTTTACTCCCAGACAGTAAAACAACTGTTGGGTGGGCAAGCAACACCTACCGTTAATGTTCTCTGTCATCTCTGCACTTGCTAAGAAATGAAGGCACAATGTACTATGTGTTCTCTGAAAGCAAGCAAAAACCTTTGTAGTGTGCTGTACTCCAAGCATGACACATGAATAGAGTTGAATGTTATTTTCTTTATTTTTGTCACTCATTATCTCATTTAAAGTACACAGGAGACTTACAGCTTGGCGGTTCTGCTAATCAGAAGCATTTCTTTTCCATGCCAGCACAGAGTGTTTGTCATGGATAATGACTGAAATACCTGGCCCTTGAAAATATTTGCTTTTTGTAAATGTATTCTGTTAAAGGTGAACTGGAGCTCGTACATGTCTCAGGGTATGTGTGTCTCTGAGCATGCATGCATTTCTAATGAAAACTAATTTCAAAACTCTGACTGATTATTGTTTTTGGTTCATATACATGTATGTATGCCTATATAATTTGCATACATATATATACTTATTCTAACAATAGTCACATGAATTTTATTATTCCATGAAAGCACTGATAGCTTTTATTTCCATCACAGACATATAAAATTAAATCCATTAAAAGAATATGAATAATTTTCTTTTTTCCTCCTCCCCTTTCCTTCTTTGTGATATACTTCTTGTTTTTTTTTAATACTTTCTCTTTACTAATTGTAGCAAGATCAGGTATTATAACTTTGCAGAAGAACTTTGCAGAATCACCGAATTGTTGGAAGGGAATTCCAGAGATCATCAAGTCCAAACCCCTGCAAAGCAGGCTCCCTACAGGTTCTGCATTCTCCAACTAGACTGTGCACAGCTCATCACCACCCTCTGAGCTTGGCCAGTCAGCCAGTTCTCAACTGAACTCACTGTCCACTTGTCTGTCCCACACTTTCTCAGCTTTGTTAAAAGGATGACATAAGAGACATAGTAAATTATGATTTATAAATTAATAGATCTGTTGTGGCCATAACCCTTCTCCCCCTGCAAAAGGGTGGCTCTGAGAATTGTCTTGCAGATTACTTTGTGAAGTGCAAAAGGTATATAATTGCTACCAGAATTGTGGAAATATAAGAATAACTCTTAAAGAAAATTTACCATGGTAAAATCTGGTAGCAGTACCTTTACAAAAGTGATTCCAAGAAACCTAGCTCCTCAAAATAATTCTCCCAATTTACTCTTGAAATATGTGCTGTGAGAATTTTTTCATTCTTTGAATTTATTTATCAACAAATAGATACATTCAAGCAGTGAGCAAACATAGGATCTGACAGACCTTCGAAGAAATAATCAGTGAGCCAGGAGATTAATTTCCCATAAAAAAAAAAGATTAAAAAAAAAATCAAAAGACATCACTGGAGGTCTGATTTATGTTTAAATCTTTAAGCTCAATGGAAATGGTAGCTCTTGAAAAAAAATTGTACTTTTAACCAATGAAATCTTCAAATAAGCCTCTTGAAAAAAAACCCAACATATTGGAGTTTCATGCATTTATCTGAGGTCAGTAGGTATTTACATATTAAATATTTACATCATGGATTATACATTGATTTCCTTCCACATTCCATAGTGTTCTTACAAAATAAATCAGTAAAAGCCAGCAATTATCTTCTGTTATCTGCTCAAAATAGATGCAAATGAAAAGCAAATTCTATTACAGCGCCTTAACTGCATTTTAAACTGTAAAAGTGCTTAGAGGTAGAACTGCACAAACATTTGAAGTGCATTAAAGGGTAAGTGGATTGCAACATGGTGGCTGATTATCATATGGAGAAATAAGTGCAATGATAACTTATGCCCTTAGCTGCAGCGTGCTTTACCTAAATATGTTTTGCATGATTTTATAGAGTGACAAACTAACAAAGTAATGCTGCTTCATCCTAAGACATCAAAATGCGGAGCTTTATATTCTGGTATAATAGTTGAAGATTATAAGGGATAAAAGGATGATCTTCCATATCAAGCTTTTATGGCATCACAAAAAGTAATGTCTCCTGTTTTATTACAATGGCCCAAATGTCAGAGGCAGATGTCAGTGATATGGGAATTGAGGCTGAACCTTCCTGCCAATATTCCATTACATTTTTCTGCCATGCGGCAGATGGCAGCAGAGACAAAATGACAGCTGACATGGAAGTGCATCTGAAGCAAAGGTATGTTACTGAATTCCTCCATGCAGAGAGAATGGTACCCATTGACATTCATCAATGCTCGATGCTTGCTGAATGTTGTTGAAAACCAAACAGAAAACACCAAACACCCACACAGGTGGGTGGTACATTTCAGCAGTGGCAATAGTGACAGTGGGTCATCTCCACTGGTGCAGATTTTTATGAGTGTGGCATAGGGGCTCTTGTTCATCATGGGAGAAAATGCATAGCTAATGGTGGTGACTATGTTGAAAACTAGTGTTTTGTAGCTGAGAATTCGTTCTATTAAACAGTGTTATTGTGCTCTTTTATCTTTTGTAGTTTCCAATAGGAAATCAATAATAAAAGTAATTAATACATAGGAATAAATAAGAGACATTACTTTTGGACAGACCTACATATATATGGATCTAAGGTACATGTTCACTTGCATAGGACCTATAGTGGAAGAAAACATTGCGCTAAAATATATGTTTCATTACTTCATACGAAAAGAAAATGAATAAACTTTTTGTTAACAAATGACTCTCTGAGTAGCTAACGTGTAAGAAGTTCTAAATATTCATAATTTTATGACTGTTAATAATATTTACAGTGTAAAAACTCATGACTGTCTAGCCTCATGCTTCATCATATAAAATGATCGCTTGCAGAGAGCAGTGAAGAGGTCTTCCCCTATGCAAAACAACATACTTGCAATCGCTTATCTAAAAGCTTATCTTTTATATCTTAGGAAACATTTACGTCTTTCTAAAACAGTACAGGTAAGGCATTCTCATCAGTGATTCGGGACTCAGATATGATGTTTTAAGACAAACTGAATCAAATTATGGAACAATGAACTACACATTGTAGTCTTTCTTTCACTGCCTTTTTCGCCCTGTTTCCCCCCTCTTTTTTCCCCTGCATCAGATATGCTCATTTTTCTTCTTTAGAATGTTAGTCTGATGGGAAGTTCCTGCCATATTGGTGCATTCACTAGTGTTTTACATCAACTACTTTAATTACTTCAGTGAATGGGAATGCAAGGAGTCCTGTAGAGACAAGATGAGGACGTGGTAGAAATCATTTGGCATTCGATTTGTTCTCATAGAGATGTACATAGTGACCTGTATCAAAAACTGAATATGGTTATTTCAGTACCCTAACATTTCACATGGATGTGTGAAGTAAAAACTTGAAGTAGAGCATTGCAGATCAGTTCTGAATTTCAGTACTTCTTCAGACAGTATCAGAAAATGACATTTGTATTAGCATATGGTATATTGTTTACAAGCAGTTCTATTGTCAGAGAGGCTTTATGTTTTAAAAGCATCTCTTTCAATCATTTCATGAAGAGCACCTTTTTTATTAAGCTCTGAACTGGAATAACAATTCATGCACACTCATGATCTATATGAAAGGTCTATAAGAATTCATTCAGGATAAGAGGCTTAAATCAATTTACCTCCAATTAAATACTGGGGGAAAAAAACAACACAATGATTACTGTCAACATAAATTTTATATTGTGTCACCTTATTTGTCTGTGATCTTGACTGGCTCTGATCAAAAGAAAAGTAGGGGGTAGAAGATGGATGAGAGGAACATGCTTGTAATTTGCTTTTAGTTCTCACTGCTCAAGTCTGTTAGTAGCTAACAACAAATTACATTACTGTCCCTTTCTGCTTTCTACTCTGCTTTGCCTATGACAGTAAATGGTGAGATGTGCCAACTTTTGAGTCCCTTTTCACCATATTTTCTTTCCATCGTTTTGAGCATGGAAAGTGAGAGAGAAGCATGGTGTTTAACTGTCCATCAGTGTGAAACCACTACACGGACTGCAAAATGAGTTGTAATGGACACCACCATAGTTCAGGAAGTTCAAGTTAGGAATAAAAGTGTTCACTACAACATTAGACCAGGTTCCCTAAAACAGAAAAAGACTCTCCATCTTGGATATTTTCAAGATGCACTTTTACAAACTGATGACTAGAGTGATCTAGTGCTGATGATAAACCTACACTTGTTCAGAAGAGTTGCTGAGATGATTTTGTATGTGTAACTTGCCTGAATAATCATAAAACCCATTGAATCAAAAGCAGAAATTGTAAGAGAAAACCATATATAACCATATATTGCACTACTGAGTCATAGCTACAAGTATATGATATTTACTGATTCATGTAACTATTAAAAAGCTGCAGTTAACAAGATTTTTTGTAATTTCTAGGAAATCTCACAAATGTCAACAGATAAAGCATTCGAAGTTAGCTCTGATACCTAGAATATATACAGAGTCCATAATTAAGAAATATTTTTAATACATGGGTTATGCATAGAAATACACTTGGAACTACACTGGTGGCATTTACATGTACCTGATAAAATTTCAGGTTCTTTATTATTCCTTAGTACTCTAAGTAAAAACTATTCCTGTCTGTATTGAACTATACTAAATAATGGAAAAGTGTCATAGAAAGAAAAAAATATTTCCAAATGATCATCAGAATGGATTTAGGATTACCAGAATAAATATTCTGATTTTTTTTTTCCATAAACACTTGTAATATATTTATTAATTTCTTTCTGATAGGAGAACAAATAAATATCAGTATTTTTTTAAATCAACAGTGATTGAATTTATTTATTTTATGGAATCTGTCAGATATCAAATGTTGTTACAAGCTTTATCAAGCACACATGAGATCCAGTTGGCATCTTATGTATAAAAAGAAAGTATAAATGTTTTTGGAAGGTCTGTCAGTCATTTCTCATTCAGCCAGTCAGACGGATTCAATTTTGATTACTGGACTACTGAAAATGGGACCTTTTTTTTTAGAATGTGCTTTTGCAGGACTTCAATCTCAAAAGACCTATCACTCTTCAGTCTAATAAACCTGCCAAGCTTGAGTCTCCCTCAAGTGGCTGGAGACGCCCATCCTTCACAGCTTTCCTTGAGTACATTAACCAATTATTTGACATTTCTCTTTGATCATACCCCTGTAGTCTATTAACAAAAAATCACACTAGTGAGTGAAATCCTCAGTGCACTGAAAAGCAATTGCAAAGCTCTCATATAGTTCAGTGGTGACCAAGGTTTCACCCAGTTTCAAGAGAGTTATTTAACTCTCACTGATTGCGTAGAAATCCTCATTTACAATACCTTGTTCACTAATCTGGAACTGCCTTAGTTTTTGCTGCTCCTTCAACTTGTCTTGAAGTGTTGTACTTCTTTCGAGAGGTCCTTTGAACTACTTTACAAGATTGAAAACTTTGCCCAGCTGGTGTCTTAAGAGCAGAGGAAATAATTTTATAATTATACACCACTGAAAATAACATTCTGACAGGATTTTTGCTCATTTACCTACTTGCAGTAGCAGCTAGAGAGCAAATTTTTGTGATAATATTTATCTTTACAGCTGTTTGTTTTGTTTTTGTCTTCCTCATACTATTTGAGGCATTATCAGAGTTTAATTTTCTTCTGTGATTTGCAGTCTCTTCTTCTGGTCAACACTTTATCAGTCAATCAGGCACTGTCTCGTAGGTTCCACAGAAAGTGATTCAAATCCTGCTGGTTTATTACCCAACATGATGTTTCCTGAGGACTAAGACTAGGGAAGTTTCTCATCTTACACAAGGAAGTGCAAAATGAGAAAATATGAAAGACTGAGAAGCATTATTTGCAACAAAGTGGACCAAAAATGTAATAGTACCCCTAACTTCTGGTGCTGACTGCCTCTGATCATTTCTGACTTTTAAGATATTGTTGTACATTCTGTTCTTTTCTTTGATACAGTTATACCAATACTTAGATCTTCATTTTCTAAATTTTGCAGTAAATTAGAATCAAAAACTCTTGTTGGCCACAGATGTAAATAGCTAATCTTTTAAGTGAGGCTGTCAGATCATTTAGAGCTGTAGTGCTCATAATATTTTAGACATTTCCTTTATGTATCAGCATTTTTTTATTTATGAAACAGTGATCTTCTAGGGTCAGAGGCTAGTTCATTTAATCTTAGTGTGTTCCTAAAAGATTTCATGTTTCATGAGATAGTTATTACTTATGAATCTGTGAAAGATATGTAAAGAAATGTAAAATAGATGTTCATAATCTTAGAAAAATAGATCACTGATTCAGCTTGAGAAATGATTACCCCACAATTAAATGAATGGATACAAGTACTTTTAGAAAAATATATTTAACATTAAAACTGAGCTTGGATCATTTGATTTTTGCACACATGTAAGTTTTTAAATCATTATCAAATGGTCATTGTGTTAAAAATATAGCCTTAATCAAACATGAGCTCTTATGTGACTGGGATTAGTTCAAATACCAAATTAAGAGTAATGTTTTGATAGTTGTTGTTATTTTTTTTTCCATTTAGTTTTTTAATCCACCTATATAGAATTTTATAACAAAGCCAAATTTTCAAGACATCCAATAATTTCAGAATTTTTTTCCTAAAAGTGATTATTTAGTACACTAATTTTATAAAACTAGTTAATGTAGACAGTTCCCCATTGAGAATAGTGTGATCCATGGAATAGAAACGAAGGATTGACTGTATGATTCTGCCATGTGGGAATAAATATGATACTACAGGGGAAGTAACATGAATGGACATTTTTTCAGCAGCTTCAAAATATTTCTTTAGCTATTGTTAGACTTAAGTGCATCAACCTTGGAGAAGCTATGGTATGTTTAGGAATTTCTTAATTTTGGTTACTGAGAAGTCAAGCCAGTATTAACTGTCATTATAGAACAACACCCTCAGTGATATTGGTAGTACAACAGCTGTATTTCTGTAGTCTTGAAAGAAGCCTTAAGCTTATGTTCAAACTCTTTAGGGAATTAGAATTCAAATATCCTTTAAAAGCAGACAATATTATGCACGTTAATAATGACCAGTTTTTCACACAGCTTAGGAAATCTAATAGCTTTTGTTTTTCACAGTTGCAGAACCAAAGAGTTGGTGAGGACCTGCTGGCTGTTGATATATACTACCCAGATTTCAGCAAACTCTTTGATACTGTCTCTCATATTATTCTCCTAGGGAAGCTGACAGCTCATGTCTTGGATAGGTACAGTGTTTGCTTGGTAAAGAACTGGTTGGAGGACTGGGCCCAGAGAGTGGTGATGGATAGAGTTAAATCCAGCTGGTGACTGTCATGAGTTGGGCACCTCAAGGATCAGCACTGGGGTCAGTCCTCTTTAGTATCTTTACTGATGGTTTGGATGAGGGAATTGACTGCACCCTCAGTAAGTCTGCAGATAACACCAAGGTGGAGTAGTGTCAGCCTGCCTAAGTATAGGAAGGCCCTTCAGAGGAATCTAGATAGTTTGGATTGATTGGCTGAGGCCAGTAGGATGAATTGGAACAAAACAAATTGCCAAGTCCTGCACTTTGGTTAAAACAACCGAAGGCTACAAGGCAAGGCTACAGACCTGAGGAAGTGTGGCTGGAAAGTTGCAAGGAGGAAAAGGATCCGAGTTTGTTGGTTGATGCTCAGCTGAATGTGAGCCAGCAGTGTGCCCAGATGGCCAAGAAAGCCAATGACATCCTGGCTTGCATCCAAAATAGTGTAGTCGACAGGAACAGGGAGGTGTTTGTCCCCTTATACTAAGCTCTTGTAAGGTCATACCTTGACTATTATGCTCAGTTTTGTGCTCCTCACTACAAGAACAACATCAAAGACACAAAGCTCTTCCAGAGAAGAGCAGAAAATTTGGCAAAGAGTCTGGAGCACAAGTCTTATGAGAAGTGGCTGAGGGAACTTGTTTAGTATGGAGAAGAGAAGGCCCAGAGAAGACCTTATTACTCTCTACAACTACCTGAAAGTAGCTTGTGGTGAGACAACAGTCAGCCTCTTTTCTCAGGTAACTAGCAATAGGACAAGAGGGAATAGTCTCAAGTTGTTCCAGGAGAGGTTCAGGTTGGTCATTAGCAAGAATTTCTTCACAGCAAGAGTAGTTAGGCATTGGAACATGTTGGCCAGGGAAGTGGTGGAGTCACAGTCCCTGGAGTTGCTTAAGGAAAGAGTAGATGTACTACTTAGGGATGTGTTTAGTGGGTAATATTTGTGTTAGCTGAATGGTTATGTAAGTTTGGACTAGATGATCTCAGAAGTCTTTTCCAACCTTAATGATTCTATGATTCTATGACCTCTGGAGCTAATATGGTCCAATCTCCTGTTCAAGGAGTGTCACTTAGAGCCACTTGCCAAGAACCATGCCCAGATCATGTCAAGATCTGCAAGGAAGGGGGCTCTACAACCCCTCTGGGCAACCTGTGCCAGTGTTACAAGAACTACACAGTAAAGAAGTGCTTCCTAATGTTCAGAGATAATCTCTTGTGTTTCAGCTAGTGTTTGTAGCCTTTTGTCCTGGCACTAGGCAGCACTGAAAAGAGCCTGTGCCTTGACCATCTTTTCTGCTGTTTTTTGTTGCATTTTCTCCAGTAGTTCTACTTTGATATTGTATGGGGAAAATCCAGAATTAGATAGACTATTTAGATATGTCCTCACCATTGCTGAATGGAGGTGAAGAATCACCTCCCCTGTTCTGATATCAGTACTTTGCCTAACGCTGCCTAAGATATCATTAGCCTTGATTGAGACAAGGATGTTTTGGTGGCTCATGTTCAAGATTTATATCTACTTGAAATTTTTAAAACAGACTTCAGCATCTGAGTCACACATAGAGCAGGTGTTCATCTTTAGAAGTGGCATCCTCACTCTCCCTGAAGGGCTGTATCAGGGACTATATCATTTATTCCAACATATATTATGTATCTCAATAAGGTGTAATAATTCAGGAATAGGTACAGCTACATTCAGCTGACTATCTAAGGTCAGTAGCATGTAACAAAGGTAAAAGCTAGCAGCTGACCAAGCATTACTTATAACACTTTGAGACAAATCCCAACTAATGCTACAGCCCCCATTCTGTATGCCTTTAAGCACAGAAAACTTTATGCATAACCACTGTTGGACAACCCTTTGCTCCTGTTGCTGTCACTCTCATCAAGACGAGGGAATCTCCATAACCTCTTTCATAGCTTCCCAATCTCCTTCCTCCTTCCTGCTTTTATAGCACAGCCTGTTGTCTCTAAATTACTATGTTTGTGCTGCAGATGCCCATGGCAGTACTCAAACTCTGTTTCATCTCTCATTCTGATATGCTTGTGCTACAGTGAACAACCTTGAAAAAATTTCCATTACCTTCCCTCCAACTCTTCCACACCCAACAGTTCCAGTGAGCACTGGGCTTGGTGTATCACTAATGAAAGAGTTTCTGAAAGAGAGGCTTATGTGATGTATGGCCCAGACTGAGTTTCAGTTGATAAAAATAAATGGATGCATCTCAAAAGTATTTCTTTTCTTTAAATACAGCTTCTATTAAAGAAACATTCTCAGTACAAAAAAAAAAAAAAAAAAAAAAAGAGCAAGAAATAGTTTTTCTTGACTGTTGAAAATGAAAACTTACAGTTCTTATGAGCTGTGAGGAAATAAGGTTAGAAGATTCCAACTGCTCTAATATTGTCAGGAAGAAAATGAATTATACTGGGAAAGATGCCAGATGCAACTCTTTCAAATAAAGATTTTTAAAACAATTTATTTATTGGTTCATATATTCAGTGGTGTTTGAATGCTCTCTAATTCAAATCTTTCTAAGAGGATGAAAAGCTATTGTACAGGTACCAAAGAGGTATTTCTGGTACATAAAAGCACTTAAGAAGTTATTCACAGAGTCTCATTTTAAGTACATAATCTGCACTTCTAAATAGAGAGTCAGTCTTAGCCTTCCCTTGTTCAATACTGGAAGAAAATCTCACTTGAATACAGTTCAGAACTACTGCTACACTGGAAGGATCTCCTTCTCTATATTGAAGACATAGTAAAAGTAGCCTTCAAACTTCATGATGCAAGGCAGCTATTTAAAGTTTAACCATTCTAATGTGGCACCTCATTTTCAAGTACTTATTTTATACATCTGCATCAGTATTTTCTGACACTAAGAGTTTGTAGATGTATCTCACCATTTTGTCAACATATTGTGTAATTTGTATAAACTAGGCAATAAAAATTTATGACACATTTAATTGAATCCAGATTGGAAAATGTGACTGATAATGTATGTTAGTGGTCTCTTACATGTTTATAGGTATCATGTGAAACATTTCCAAGGACAAAAATGAAAAGCTTACCAGCTGTGACAAATGCTTTACTTACCATTTTTCTCATGATATTCTACCCCAAATAATATTCATCATATTATTTGTTGTCAAATATGCTCACTGTACAGACTTAAACATAATTTGAACTTATATTGACCTTGATGTTTACAAGCTAATATGAATAGCTCTGTAATTGAGAACATATAAAAACAAATATGCAAGCCAGCAGACTTGATTCATATGTGCCTGGGAAATCTAAAAGCTACTAAGCAACCATTGTGAATTTCATGAAGAACTGTAAAGTTCTCCCAAGTTGTTTTTTAAAAGTAGATGTTTTTGACATGAAGTGCAAAAAAATTATTTTAACCCAGTCAGTGTACCACAATTATAAAATTATGTGATATGCAAGTGGTAAGGTGCATAGTAAATTAAGGTGGACAAGATAATCTTGATTTGCTATGCTTTGCTGAATAATAACTCATCAGTTCCATAAGTTGTTATATACAGAATAAAGCTAAATCATTTAAATTTCTCCTTCCCTTGCATCCATCTTTTTCTCTCACCTTTTCCATCTTTTCCTTTCCACAGGTTTTCTATAGTAACTGGAACTGCTCCAAAAAACCTCCTTAAGGTTGATTTCAATGTCACCTTAGGTAAGATTCTCTTGAAGTCTAGAAGCCAATTTATTTCTGATTTATTACTGTTTCTGATCTATAGTGTTTAGATTCAAAGGGAAAATAATCACTTGTAGGATAAAAATCACAAAATGAAAGTCTAAAACAAACTGAATGAACTATGTCCTGGAAGAACCCAATTCCTAGTACCCACTCTAAAAGCAATAATTTTAATTTTCCCAATTCAAGATGGAGGAAGTAATTTTTCAACCTTTAGGGAGCTGTATTGTACACACAGCTATCCGACATATCAATCCTAGATTTCTTTTGCAATTAATAAAGAGAAATGGACTGTTTTTCTTGCAGGAAATTTTGAAGAAGGTGACTACATTGATTATTCTGTTTGTTCTAGCAGGTAGCTAGGATGCTTTTCTTGCTTTCCTTTCTCCTTCCTTTTCTTTCAATCAAATACCGTGCTGCAACATTATGAAAGCATGGTTTCATCAGCTGTGATGTGCCAGTTAACAAAAGTAGCCAGTCACATTTGTCATAAATATACAGTTTACTATTACACAGAGATTTTTGTGGGTTTTTTTGTTTGTTTTGTTTTGTTTTGTTTTTTTGAATTAAGTAATGCAGAAGTTAGGGTTTGCTGCTAGTTCATTCAAAACCTTTGTATCTGACACTTCTTCCAAGAAAAAGTTTCACAGTGTGGATTCAGTGTTCGGTTGATGTTGTTTTGAAATGTAATAATTTAGTTTAAAATTGATTTCCAAATCAGAAATGTTGAGTTCTCATGAGCTCTCTCCAAACGGAGAAACCAGTAACTCATTTATTTATATCTTTTGAAACTTTAAAATTGGTTAGGATGCATCAATATCTATCTCACAAATTCATATTACACAGCTTTCATTCAAAATCATTTCTTCTTGGATTAACTCTTCTCTGTTTTAATACAGTATTAAATTTTCCAAGACTTTAATGTAAAAGAAATAAGGATGATACTAAATGAACATTTGATAATATTTCAGTTGATTAATTCTTGGCTTGTACCAATTGAACTGTCTGGAGAATGAGATGCTATATGTACCTGAGGCCATGGCAAGGTTGGCACAATTTTGTTTTGTTACTCACCAGTTAGCTGCAAGTCTGTCTCAACCAATCAGAAAGAGAGAATTCAGAGAGAAATTACATTTCTGTATGGTGTTGTCACACAGTCTGAGCCAGAAAGAAACATGGTGCTTTATTCCCACAACTGTTACCTGGAATGAAGCCACAGTGTTTTTGGTAGTAGAAGCAACTCAAAAAGGATAATCTCTTTAAAGATTTTTTTGCCTTTTTTTTTCTTAGAATGAAAGGTATTTATAAGAACATTTATTTCGTGTAGGTTTGGTGTAGGTTTTTTTTTTGGTTGGTGTTTTTTTCAGTGCCTTCAGAGAAATAGATATGTGTTTACCAGCCCAATGAACCTGCATTAATTTATGCATCTAATGAAATCTTAAGAATGCATATCCTCCATTTAAGTAAATGCATGTTGTTTCTTATGGATTCAGGCTGGGTGCTTGGCAGAACATAAGCTTATTTTTTCCAATCTTAATCAATGGCTGAATAGTATCTATTTATAAAGATTCATTATAACTTTGATCTGGGGTTTTACTCAGGTTGCTTGTTTGGGTTTCTTTCTTTCTTTTTTTTTTTCATTTTATTTTCAGTCATACAATTTGTTTATTATGATTGTATGGTGGGAGACACAGCTTTTTCTTACACCTGTAAGTGTATACATTTGTCTGACTATGAAGAAATTAACATTTATCTGCTTAGCAGAATTTTGGTTTAACTGTACCCATTAATTCTTGAATTTCTTGGAAATGTATTCCAAGGATTTTATCATTATAGAATTCTTATCTAAAATTTAATATTGCAAAGTGAAGAGCTTGTTAGAACATATGTTTTCCCACTTCAGTAGCTTTTTCCTGTCTGTTCCAACTTTCCATTCATTCCTAATATATTCTCTTCTGTCCCATGCTGTAGCCTCGTGAGGCATAACAAACTTAATACTTAGGACTTTCTAGAGTATTATTGACAGGATATTGTTATGCATCTTTCTTATAGCTGGGGGCTCTGTTTCCAATTCTCAGTACACTCAAGAGGTCTCATTTGGATCTAATTTGGACTTTTGGTTGAGAATATCTCCAGCATAGCCCAGTGAGTATATTCAAAATGAAGACACGTGCTGTGCTGGTTGGGAAATGACATAATGCAAACAAAAATCTTGTCTTCAAAATAGCTGTAATATCTACAAATCAACTTCCAAGTCGCTCTGGTTTAGATTTTCTTTCTGTCGCTATTAGGGGAGTTTTATTTTCTGAAGCTTATTCATATTATAATGAAGAAAGAATTAGCATTTATGAGTTTTCTGTTTTTTCATACTGGAACACATATTACCAATAATATTACTTCTCAGACAATATTATGACAATTCAATTCTCCCCTCCCTTCCCACTTCCAAAAATGTAAAGACTGTAGGTATTTTCTACCCCATTTAACTCAAGCCAGTCATCTTCAAGTAAAATGAATTCTCTCTCAAAATGCTTTCTTTTCCCTCTGGCACTTTTATTTTTTCCTTTCTTGGTGGATGGGAAAATAAAGAAATGTGACAAAGCTTAGTTTAATTTATTAAGCAGATCAAGCAGGCTATGTCATAGATATTTTCTGTTTTGGACTTGATTACACTCACCCTCACATACCTGCCACCTTCTGAGATCTGCTTTGTCTGCACCTCTGCTAAGATAGAGTAATTATGCTCAAGGAATCTGATTCCCCATGGTGTCAGTAACTTGGTACTGGTGCTTATCTCTCCACCTCTGCTTTCTGCCACTCTTTACATAGTGCAATACATCCATGTAAGGATGGTTTCCAGTAAAGATAAACATAAATGTTTAAGAGGAAAGACAACCAACAGTTCTGTTTGTCACCTGTTTCAAGGTGCATGTGTGAGATTAGCATTTCTCTTCCAGAACTCTTCCAGAATGTTTCTAGTGCTGAGTATCAACTTCAATAATGCTAAAACTTAATATTTTTGTTGTTGTTAAGTGCATGCTGTATTTCCTTGAATCATGTCTGAAAATCCTATTTACTCAGAAAATACGTTTGGAATCTTCTAGAAAAAGAAATAAAATAAATAGATTTTCATTCTACCTCCATTGCATATTATTTAGCATGTTACTTAAAAGTTATAAACTCTTGCTGTAAAGATCATAAAGATCACTTGAAATCATAGAATCACAGAATCATAGAATCACAAGGTTGGAAAGGACCTACAAGATCATCTCGTCCAACTGTTCTCCCATTGCCATTGCTACCACAAGCCACTAAACCATATATCATAGCTCCTCATCCAGACACCTCTTGAACACTGCCAGGGATGGCGACTCCACCACCTCCCTGGGCAGGCCATTCCAGTGCCTGACCACTCTCTGAGAGAAAAAGTTTTTCCTTATGTCTAGTCTAAACCTCTTCTGGTACAACTTGGAGCCATTTCCTTGGATCCTGTTCATTTCCTGGGAGAAGAGGCAAAACCTCTCCTCATCACAACCTCCCTTCAGGAAGTTGTAGAGTGCAATGAGGTCTCCCCTGAGCCTACTTCTCTCCAGACAAAACAATCCCAGCTCCCTCAGACGCTCCTCATAAGTTTTGCGCTCCAGACCCCTCACCAGTTTCATTGCCCTTCTCTAGACACATTCCAGGGCCTCAATGTCTTTCTTGTAGGGAGGGGCCCAAAACTGAACACAATACTCGAGGTGCGGCCGCACCAGTGCTGAGTACAGGGGGATGATTACCTCTCTGCCACTGCTGGCCACACTATTTCTAATGCAGGCCAGGATGGCATTGGCCCTCTTGGCCACCTGGGCACACTGTTGGCTCATGACTCATGTTCAGCTGAGCATCAACCAACACCCCCAGGTCCCTTTCTTCTTCACAGTCATCCAGCCACTTACCCCCAAGCTTATAGCGCTGCGTGGGGTTATTGTGGCCACAGTGCAGGACCCAGCACTTGGCCTTGTTGAACCTCATCCCATTCACCTCAGCCCAACGATCCAGCTTATCTAGATCCCTCTGAAGGGTCTCCCTACCCTCAGGCAGATCAACACCACCTCCAACTTGGTGTCATATGCAAACTTACTGAGGGTACACTCAATCCCCCCATCTAAGTCATCAGTAAAGATATTAAACCACGTGGGCCCCAGTACCAACCCCTGGGGGACACCTCTTTTAACGGGTCACCAGCTGGACTTAACTCCATTAACCACTACCCGTTGGGCATGACCCTCTATCCAGTTCTTTACTCAAAGAAGGGTATACCTGTCCAAGCTGCTCATAGAATGCCTCATCCATCTCTTCATCCTGCGTAGGTGGTCTATAACAGACCCCCACCAAGATGTAACCCCTACAGGCCTTCCCCCTGATCCTTACCCACAGTCACTCAACTTTATCATTCCCAACCCCAAGCTCTTCAACATCAAAAGAGTCTTTAATATAAAGGGCCACACCACTATCCTTCCTTCCTCATCTATCCCTTCTGAAGAGCCTGTAGCCATCCATCGTAGCATTCTAGTCATGGGAGTGGTCCCACCATGTTTTGGTAATAGCAACAAGGTCATAGCTAGCTTCATGTTCAGTCGCTTCCAGCTCCTCCTGCTTGTTGCCCATGCTGTGTGCATTGGTGTAGATGCACTTCAGCCGAGTCATCTGCCTCACCCCCAGCTAAAGCACTGTTCCCCTATGCTCATCTCTTGCGAGTCCTGTTTTGTCCCCTTCCCCCATCGTAGCTAGTTTAAAGCTCTTTCGATAAGCCCTGCTAGCTCCTGCACTAGGATTCGTTGCAACTTTGAGATAGGTGGGTTCCACAGACAGACAACAGGCCAGGGGCCGAGTAAACTGCCCCATGATCAAAGAACACAAAGTTTCTGCTTTGACACCAGCCTCTGAGCCATTTATCCATTGCTTGCGTTTTCCATGCCTGCTCCATGTACCTCACTGCCCCTGAAGGTATAGAACAAAAGATCACTTGAGCTCCTACTCCTTGCACTAAACACCCTAAACCCCTGAAATCTCTTTTCATAGTTCATAGGCTTCTCTGAGCAGTTTCATCACTGCCCACCTGAATGATGAGTAATGGAAAATAATCAGTGGACCAAACCACCTTGGGGAGCTTCCTGGTTATGTCCCTGACCCAGGCCCCAGAAAGACAGCACACTTCCCAATGGCTCGAGTCTGGTCTGTATATGGGGCCCTCCGTTCCTCTGAGAAGGGAGTCGCCCACCACGATCGCCCTTCTTTCTTTCCTGAAAGAGGCAGTCTCAAGATGTGGGGGCGACTGTTTCACCTTAGGCTCCCTCCTTGGCAGATCCTCCATCGTCTCCCCACTCACCTCCCCTTCAATTTCCAGCATCTGAAACCTGTTGCTTAGAGGTTGCTGGGGAAGCGAGATAGGCAGGCAGGGGGAGCACCTGTAACGCCAAGTCAGGACTCTCTTCCAACCCTCCTCATCAGTCAGGTCTGTCCAACTGTGAATGAGGTGAAATGCTACACCTCTATAACATCAGATCTTTCCAAGGAGTCCTTTTGTAATTGGAGATACTGCAAAGTTGTCTTTCTTTCATCTTTCCAGAAAATCCCATCAAATGTCAAAGAGAACTATCTTTTTAATTATTTTATCTCATTTGTCTCAGGAACAAAGGGAAAAGCAAGTCTAGGTTCACAGTCTGAGATTGTCAAGCAAAGCAATATGACTAAAGGGAGACTAAGAAAATGGAATTTTCGGTGTTTTTCTTGAGGTGTTCCTTTGAACAGATAAAATGATAGAGCACTGGCAGTCACCCCTAAAAGCCAATGAAATCCATTGAGCATAAGAACTGAAATAAGACCATAGAAGCAAGGAAGATTACTCAATAGACCGTTTGAGACCTAAGCATGTAGATAGTGAGTAATAATAGCAGATGAACTGTTGTGAAAAAACACAAACTCATCCTTAAGCTTTCATCCAAATCTTAAAACTTTTTATCAATTCAGAAACACTGATTTGTGAGATCACAAAAAAGGAACTGTTTTTAATTGACCCACTTGCTTGTGTGTATGCATGTAAATAGAGGAATCTGAAATGAAGGCATGTGTTGGGGGAAATTCCATGTTTTCACATTTTTGTGCTTTTCAATACCTGAATCTGCTTTAGCTGGAAAAGAATTAAATTCATTTTACCCACTTTGAGTCTGTTTTACTTGTGACAGTAACTGGTAAGAAATGTTCCCTTCTTTTCATCAAACTACAAGACTTATTATTCCTCTTTTTCCCAATTTACCTTCGCTCTTCTTGCTGAGCTGGGGAAATGAGTAAATGACTGAGTGGGCATCTATTAGCCAAGGTCATCACAATTAGAATTTGTGCTACTAGAATAAGAAACTTGTTAATTAGCATGATGAGAATTCATAGTATGAAAACAGAATGAATATTAGATATATCAGTAAGTGTGGAAGCCCTTAAATAATGTGAACGGTATGGTTATTCCTAGTGCAGTTGTCCAATTTTCCTGTCATATATCTATCTTTCACAGGCAGCTAAAGGATCTCGGTGGTCTAATTTATGCTTTTTTTTTTCTCCAACTTTAACCTTGCTGGCTCCACCTACTGCCTAGTTGTTTTTTCCTATTCACTGGATCCACTGCTAAAATCTACAAGCTTTAGAGGATGTTTGCTTAGAATATTATAATTCATTAACCTTAGAAATAGTTGACAGAATCTTGCTGTGGTTTAGCCATGGATATATTTGTTGCAGATATGTAACTATGCAGATTTCATGGAAATTGTCCTCCTGGAAGTACATGAGAAATGAAAGCAGATACATAACACGATGAAAGACATAGTGTTTTAACAGGACTTTATCAAACTTTGAATGATCTTCTGAAACATAATGTATGAGCTTAAGTGACTCTCAGGATCCAGGATAAGATGAAAATATGTTTTATTTTTTCAGGAAACTAAAAAGTGATTATGCATACTCTAGTATTCTGAGTATTATTATTTTTTTTATGTTTATAGCTTTTTGTAGCATAAAAATTGGTTTGTTTCAGTTTAATCTGTCATACACCTATCTATTAATAGTTAACTACATTTAAGTATTATTATTAACTTATTGTGTAAAATTAGGCTTATGCAAAGGTTCTGAATTTATATTGATATATTCTAAATCTCTTACTTGTGCATCTGCTATTATCTTAATTTGGAGAATGAAATGTTTCAACATATCAAACCAAAGAAACAGGTAAAGAATTAAAACATTATTGCTGACAACAATAATCATAAAACAGAAGTAAAATTTTTGTAGCAATATTTGCGTACTTAGGCACCTTTTTGTTCACTTGCAATCTGAAGATATTGCTTCAGAAGTTTAAATCTTCTACAGGTTTTCTTTATTCATAAGGTGAAGAAAGTATAATAAATACAAAGCATCAGTAATTGAAGTGACTTTACATCTGTGAAGTATTAACAAGCAATTCATGTCAGATATTGTTATTTGTCAGGTATGGACAAGTAGAGAAGCATACAGAAAACACCCTGTAAGTATTAGTAAGAAATAAAGGTAAAGAGGAATGTCCAAGCTGGAGAGGAAGTGAGAAGAAATAGACTATCAGTGGTTAAGTCATTGCATTTAACTGTAGATAGCATGCTACTGCCTGAAGCATAGTTTTCAATATACAAAAATAACATTAACAGTCTCTTCTGCACATTTTCTAACTGCTCTGAGTGATTTTTGGTATACAGTACAGAGTTTCTGAAAGGGTAAGAAGAAACAGTGGAGATAAATCACATCAGCACAGTTTGTTGACAAAAAAAAAAAAAAAAGGCAAAAAGCTGTGAACTCAAGCATGAGATATTGTACAGCATAGTACAACTAAGTCTACGGGGATCAGGCTGATGCCTTCAGGGCTGAGCTTCTCATGTCTAAGAGCCTCAACACCAGAGCAGATGAGTAGTGGATTTGCATACTTAACTCTCTAAGACTTCTTGAAAAATGGTTATACTCTAGAGGAGGCTTATTTCCAGCTCCATTACCCACAGAAATTCCAAGAAGAAATTAAAAAGAAAACGTAGGATAAATACTGTAGATGATAATAAAAAGATGCAACAAGAATAGTTTAATTCAAATTGCATAGATGGCACTGAATACTCAGGGCAACATATAAAAATGATTTTAGAGCCTGGTGGGTAATAAGTTGGGAGATCTGAGTTCTACTCAAGTTCGACTTGCTGCAATATTTGCAATTAATAATGGAATATTTTCAATTAAAAAAAAAAAAAGAAATACACTCAAAATGCAGAGGAAAGAATATCATTTCCAGAATAAATTGTTATGTGAGATATCAGTATTCAAAAGTATGCACTAGAGCTAAGGGCGGCAGCATTGCTTCTGAGCTGCATTCCTCACAGGTTTCTGTTGAACTCATCATGATACAATCACATAACATTGAATCTAACTGATAAATCCAGAAGATAAGAAGAGGGCTGTCAGTTATCTCACTTCTCTCAAGATTAGCATAAGGAGATGTTTGAATATCTCTATTTTTCTCTCCAATTTAAACTTAATAGTTAAAAAAAAAAAAAGCAACAAATGTTGCATGCCAATTCAGCTACAAAAGTTGACATCTTCTTCCATCCGTTCAAGCTCTGAGCAACTGAACAGAATTTTACAAATGTACTAAACCAGCTAGGAATTATAGCTACAACTCAGACAGAAAGGGAATACATTTCTGCATCAACATTCTTTTTAACATTCAAATAAAGGTCCTTTATACTTCTCTAGTATATACTCAAATTAAAAGCAATCAAGCAAGGAAGAAAAAAATGCATGCACATACATTTCAATATAACAGTTCAACACCAGATTTTTGAAGACTTTGGTTTCATGTACAGGCTACACATTACCAGAGTTGAATAGAAATCAATCACCTTCAGGCCATTCAGTAGAAATCTGAAAAAGGCTTTGACAAAGAATCACAATATTTGCTTGAAGCTAGAAGTTGTCATCTGTGAAGAAAGGGGTCACTCAGTGAAATAAGATTAGATACATGAATTACAGGTTTTCCAGCTCTGTGGAAGATAGGTTTACACACCAGCACAGTGAGGAACTGAACTGTTACTACCAACAAATAACTTGGAAATAAAACATTTTGGATAACCCATTCTTTTTTTCAAATAGGAATGACAAATATCAGCCATTAAGCAAATTTTCTTTCATCAACTGGATGTATAACTAATATAAAGTGATACATATATTAGGAAAATAATGTCTTTAGATGTAAAACCCTGAAATTATTTTTATCATCAATACTGTCAACACTGGAAAAAGAGTATTTATATCATAAACAAATAAATTAAAAATGAACAAACAAAAAGCATGTTCTTGAATGTAAACAAATACAATGTTATTTAGAGTTGATATTACCATTAAGTAATACAGCATGAAGCTGGCACCAAAGCAAGTAGTTAACTAAATAATGAGTATGTGCCAGTATTCTTCTCAGACTCCAGATAGCTTGGTAAAATAAAAAACAACTGGAAAATAAAGTATACAAAACTGCCAGAACAACTTTGAAAATTTGTTTAACTTAAAATCTTAAAATCTTTTAAAACAGGTACCAGTAGTTTTATAGGTAACTGAAATACAGGGATGTGTATGAGATGCAGTCTTATTTTAATGGGAAAATCTTATTAGGGTAGCACACTTTTTTATATGTCATGCTATTAAAAGATTTACCTCTCAGCACACTGGAGAGTGCACCGTTTCCACGATGTACATGAAGCTAGGCTTTGATCTATCACATCATTACTATCACCCTGATCACTAACTTAGAAAACCTCTCACAGCTGTCTATATAAGCTGTAAAGATTGAAGGAAATAAGAAAGGAAGGAAGGAAGAAAATAAAGGAGGAAGAAAGAAAAATTTGGAAAAAGAAAACATAGTCCAGAATATTTAATAATTGCCTGTATAAGTGTTTCTTTTGGAATGGTTTTCATCTTGTCTGGTTGTCTGAAAGGCAACTCCCATTAACTACATGGGATCAAGAACAAAAACAGCCATCCTTTGAAACAGTAAAGTGAAATGGGGAAAGACTGCGTGATGCAAAAGGAAAACTGAGAGGAAAAAAGGGAGGCATGGGGGAATCCAGCGTTGTCTCCAAAGATCTGACAGTTAGTTGTAGGGAAGACAAAATAAGACAGTTCTTGGATATGCACACCAAAAATGCAAGAGGCAATGGGTGTAAGCTGCAATAAGGTGAACTGGGATCAGATATAAATGAAAAATTCTAGTGAGACTGGTCAAACCCTGCAACTGCTTACCACTGGGCTGTTTTACCTCCATCCTTCAAAACTTTCAAAATCTGACTGGTATAAAGCTCTTAGCATCCCTAGTGTGCCTATTATCTCTGATTTGAATAGTACAATTACCAAGATGACCTTCAAAGCAACCTACATTATTTTATGGTTCTATAATTTTTGTACTTAAATGGAACATTTAAATCCTCCATATTAAAAGGAAGCTTCATTTTTTTGAGTTTCTCTAAGGGATTCTTTGTTTATCCTACAGTTCCATGGCCCTACAACAGCTCTGGTAAATTAAGAAAAAATTAAATGAAATTGTTTTCAAAAATTACTGATTTTTAAGTATGCATTCTTCTATCAACATAGATTTTGCACAAATTACCTTGAGTTAGTAACTGAAGATATGAAGCATTTATTTTGCTGGTTTGTTTCTACACTTTCCATGTGTTTTACAGATACCTATTTTCACAGGTAGAACAATCTGCATCATTTTTTCTCTATGGAGGAGTTCAGTGACACACCTTTGCTTCATTAGCACTTTCATGTGAGACGCCTTTCTGTCAGACTGCCCCTCTGCTGTCATCTGTCTCATGGCAACAAAAAGTAATGGAATATTGGTTAGGAAGGTTCCGTCTCTATTGCCATACCACCAAAATCTGCCTTTGACATTGTGTTCCAGTATAATAAAGAAGAAGGCAGCAGTCTTGGTATATCCAGTTGACTGTGTGTGTAAACTCATCACATAAAGTGAGTAAGCACAAAACTGGGCATGTAAAGTGTCATGCCTATGAAAATACCATTTGAAACTTAATGAATCAAATTATGTAGTAATTTTCCCCAGTACTTTTGGTCAAACATAATAGATTTGTTACTGCATACTTTTTATAGTTCTTGTAATGTAATCTGTGCCTTACCTAGGCCTTATAGTTTCTATGCATCTTCTATCTAATGCTATTGCCCTAATCATAGTAACCAGAATAAGTTTCTTTTTTACAGACACAAGAGGAAATAGATGAATATCACCCTTTTTTACTGTTCTTGAGCAAAAGAGATGTTATATGTATTAACTCTTCTGTAAAGCAATTTTTTTTAAAGACAGTATTTTTTCACTTATAATTTTAAATTCAATATTAAGATTACAGTACAACCAAAGCCCCTTCCCTCCCCCTCTCTCCCCCCCCCCCCCCCCCCCCCCCCCCCCCCCCCAAAAAAAAACCACCACTCCAGTTTTAAAATCTTGGAAAATGCATTCTGACATGAATGCTCTTGAAAATTTCAGTCAATTGAGGTAGCTTAGTGAATGACATAGTGGAACCATACAAGTAGCAGCAGCTTTTGGGAGGCTTCAGTGGAAAAAAAAAAAAAAAAATGGCTGAACTCACAAAATTTATTCTAGTGTACAAGGAGCCTTGTCAGTAGAGGAAAAGTATTTCCAAAGAAGATTCACTATCAAATTGAAGGACGTACTGATTTCTTCAGAACTTACCTTTGAATCATAATCATAGAATGGCATGGGTTGGAATAGACTGCAAAGATCCAAGGCAGAGCTGCCAGGCACTAGATCAAGCTGCCCAGGGCTCTATCCATGCTGGCCTTAAATCCCTCTACGAATCCACAACCTCTCTGAGCAGTTTGTTCCAGTGTCTCACCACCCTCTCAGTGAAAAATTTCCGTGGCATCTGATCTAAATCTCCCTTGTTTTAATTTAAAGCCATTTCTCTTTGTCCTATCACTACCTACCTGTGTAAAAAGTTTATATCCTTCCTGTTTATAAACTCCCTATAAGAACTGGAAGGCCATGGTGAGGTCCCTCCGGAGTCTTCCCTTCTCCAGACTGAACAAGCCCAGCTCCTTCAAACTTTCTTCATAGGAGAGGTACTTCAGCCCTCTATTAATCTTTGTGGCCCTTCTCCATAGGCTCCACATCCTGTGCTAGGGCCCTCAAACCAGATGGGATCACCTCTCTTCTGATGCAGCCTAGGATGCAGTTGGTCTTCTGGGCTGCAAGAGTACCCTGCTGACTCATGTTGAGCTTTTTGTCCACCAGGACCCTCAAGTCCTTCTCAGTAGGGCTGCTCTCAAGGAGTTCTCTCCCAGTCTGACGTCATACCTGAGATTGCCCCAACCCAAGTGCAACACCTTTCATATAGACTACTTGAACCCACTCTTCAAACTTGTCCAAGTCCCTTTGGATGACATCCTTCTGTTGTAGCAACTGCACCACTCATCTTGGTGTTGTCTATGGATGGTGTTGCTAAGGATGTACTCAATCCCATTTTCTCAGTCATTGATAAAGAGCACTGGTCCCAAGATGGACCCCCAGGGGACATCACTCATCACCAGCCTCCTCCTGGACATAAATCTGTCAACCACTACCCTCCATCGGAGACCATCTGACCAATTATTTATCCATCAAACAATCCACCTTTCTAATCTATATCTCTCCACTTAGAAGTAATGATGTGTTGTGGGACCACATCGAAGGCATTGCACAAGTCCAGCTAGACTAACTATATTAGTTGCTCTTCCTTTATCCACTGATGCTGCCACTCCATAGTAGAAGGCCACCAGATTGGTGAGGCATGATGTGCCATTGGTGAAGCCATGCTTGTTGTCTTGAATCATCTCCTCATCTTGAATGTGCCTAACATAGCTTACAGGAGGATCTGTTCTATGATCTTCCCAGGCACAGAAATGAGGCTCACTGGCATGTAGTTTCCTGGGTCTTCCTTTCTACTTTAATTAAAAATGAGAGTGGTGTTTCCCTTTTTCCACTCAGAGAACTTCTAGTTTTGTTTAATAACTTTATCATTGTCTGGCTGAGAAAATGATTTTTAAATCTGCAGATGACACCAAGGTTGGAGTGCTAGAAATATGTACATAGAGTTTAAGAAAATCTTGGCAAATTGGTGTGATAAAAAATATCATGCAGTTCAGAAAATACATCACTTTCACTCAGGCATGTATAAACTGAATAAAGATCAGGTCTGATAATTGAACTACACTGATGTCAGTCTTTTAGAAAATGAGCTATGGGTTATGGTGGATCACAAGAACAACGTGAGCACACCAGTATCGTGCTGTTATGAAAAATGCAGATATTATGCAGACAAATGATCTTTCTGTTCTGCTCTGCACTGACAGTGCCTCAACTGAGTATGTCACCAGTTTTTGGCAGCACTTCAAGAACTTTCTTATACTACTGGAGAGACTCCAGAGAGGTCTAGAAAACCTGACCTAGAGGAAAGATTGAATGAAATTGGGCTGTTCATATAAAAGATGAAAAGACTAATTTGTGATATGAGAGCAATGTTGTATCAGTGCTGAACAAGTGAACAGTTTCCTGCCTGAATAGGATAAAAAGCAGTGGGCTAAATTATAGCAATCATAAACAAATCTGCATTTTAGGATAAATACCTAATAGCTGGTGAAATATTATAATAGATTACCCAGGGTACATAACGAAGTCTCATTGCTGAGTGTTTTTAAGAAAAATTTAGACAGCCATGTGTCCCACCAGACAGGACAAAGTGAGATACTTGAAAATTTGTGTTTGATCTATTCGATCTCAGGACAGTGAAAATCAGCCAGTCTTTCACTCTAGGTACTAGCTTATGGGGAGAAGGTGAAGGGACTTCCAGAGGATGGGAGCACTCAAACTAACATTAAAAACAAATGTGCTTGATAAAAAAAAGAAACATCTATTTTATAACCCACACACTAATTCTCATCACTAACTCTCATTTCTGCTACAGTGGGAGTTTGTTTGCTTCTAATGTGAGTATACCAGCAGCTCTAATTCTTCATTTTTTCTTTTTAACACCAACCTTCCTACACTTTTTTAATGAATACTGAAATACTATGCCATCTAAGAGTAGAGAAGTTCTTAGAGGAAGAGGAAAGACAGAAAATTCTGTCCTCCTTGTTTAGTCGTAGGTATAACAGAGAGTGTAAACTGGTAGATTTAGGTTGGCTCAACAAATAAACCCCAACTATCAGAATAAAAGACTCAACCTGCAAAAAAGCTGATTTGTTCATGTTTTTGCAGAGTCATGAGGAATTTCAGAAATGTAATGAATAATTTTCTGGCCAGTACCAGAGAGATGTTAATTCTTCTCAAGAAAATACTCACAGTCTTGGGACAAGGAAAAATGTTATATGTAGTACTGCCTGTTACTAAAAATAATCTTTTTTTTTTTTTTTAACATAACTATGTTAAATTCCATGAAGACAGAGATCTTCACTAAATACAGGATACTACAGGGTCTATGGATACAGTTGTTGGAAAAGTATTAACTGAAGATTATTGTTTGATTAAATAGACTGATGATAAGGCTTCCAACAGATAAACACAGCCAAGAATTTAATCAACAAACTGAATCATATTTGCATCTATTTCACATTCTGTCTACTTAGAGAAGGAACAGATGCAGACTCAGTAGGAGTCAGAAAGAAAGGAATCAATAGGGAAATACTCTATTAAAAAGAAGTTTCTGAATTTATAATCCAACCTTGACCTAAATATGGTTAGATTCTCAGTCCGTTAGTTCTCTTGAACTGGTGAAATCTGAAATCCATTTTCTCTCACTCTAATAAAGTTCCTTTTCTGGTATTATTAGTCTAAATGAAATGCTGAAAGAAATTCATTTTTAATTCCTTCTGACATAAGCTTGCACAGTTGCTGCTCTAAATAACTACCTCTGTCTGGGGTTTATCTTAGTGTTTAGCCTACAGTTGGTTTTTAAGGATTTGTTCCCCAAAATGAATAAAGAAAATGCTCAATTTCAACCCATCTAGGACACAAAATTGTCACTTAACGACTCCTTTGTGAGGGAATTCTTTAGACACATGTAGAGGACAGAATTATCCTTTATTTTGTTGTTCATGGATGTGTATAGACTTGAGCCAGAGATAGTTCAGAGCACTTTCATAGAAACAACCATACAAGTTACAGCTGATTCACAAATAGGCTATGAAAAATAGCTGTCTACACAAACTTTCACCACTGCCTGCTCTCCTGGAAACTGATAAGATACAACAAATGTACCTTTCACTCTGGACAGTGCAGACAGGATCCATTCCTGCCCTCTCTCCTCCTCCATTCCCCTTTTTTCCATCCCAGACTTCAGTTTTACTTTTGTAGCTCACTGCTGAGTAGTTATGAATTAAATTTATGGGCCTAATTAAAAGCAGATAGTTAAAGCATTATCCTCCCAGTAAGGGCCTGTCAAAAAAAAAAAAAAAAAAAAAATCACAAAAAAATCTTGCCTTGAAATAAACAAAATATTTTGCTTCAGTGGTGTCTTTAGTTAAATAATAGAGAAAGCTTGGAAAGTCAGGTGAAATCTTAAGGAATAAAAAAAAATCATTTGAAAAGTCATTTGAAAATTTCTCCCTGAACATCATGGAATTGTAAACAATACCCAGGAGAAAAAACCCTGAACACTAACTATTATTTCCCTCTTTAACAAGGTTATCATACTAGTTTTGCATAAGAGTCAGTGTAATTCGGGAAAAAGAGCTTTAGAAATGGTTTCAAACCATGGAATCTATTTCTTATTTAAAATATAGACGTTATTCCTTTTAAATTATCTTTTTACCCGTGGAAAAGAAGTATCTGCAGAACATTTAGGCACATGCATATGTCCAGTTCTCAGGTAGGACATATAAAAATTGTGAAGGCAATATTCACCTGTAAAAACACAACACTACTCTACAAATATGTGTGCATATGTGCATCTATAAAAATGTAAATTCATATGTATGCATAAATACAGGTATGTAAATGAGTATACTTTAATTCATAAAACACCTGTGCTAGCACACAAAGCTTCATTTAGAAACTTGTAAGTGCAATGACTTCATCTGAAGTTTTTCTGCTGAAAACAGCAGAAGGTTGCTAAATATTGTGTGTTGGTTCTGTAAGGAGTTTTTTGTTGTATAGTTGTTATTTTAATTTTTTAATTATTTTTTAATTTTGTTTTATTTTATGGGATCAGAGAAATTATGTCCTCAGCAGCCAATCATATGTGGTGAATGCATTTCTTGGCTGTTTCTCATGGCAGAATAGAGAAAATTTGAACTCTTATTGTCATCTGTTCATAGAGTGCTTGTATTTCTGATTGACTGGAAGAAAAATTAGGGGAGCACTTTCTTTAAAGAAGGTTCAACTTCCTCAGTCATGATGTAACTGCAGTGACATTATATTCACGTAGAATTTGTATGTTAAAACCACAGTCCCTCCATGGCAAGATATCTAGGCATCTTCTAAGATCAAGTCAACCTGAGTCAACCCATCTTAATCAAAGAATCTCAAAAGGTGGCTATCTCCCAGCATGGCCTTTATCAGGAAAAACTGATAATGGATGTGTGGACTAGAAACCAAAGAATTTAAGATGCATAAGATGCATGAGATTAATTTTACCCTTAGTTGTCTACACTGCCCTGTGTCCCCAGCTGGAGTTTTCAGATAAAGAGAAATCCACTGAGTCTTTATAACAAACAAATGACAGTGCTTGTCTGCATTCCTTTCATGGGGAAGAAATACGATCTACATCATATAAGTTATTGCATGCGTTTGATAAGTAGTCTACACATTTGCTTAATCACATCCACTTATTTTTTTTCTTTTACTACTTGTTATTTTTTCTATCCACCTGTTATTTTTCCTTTATGTCCAGAATAAAAAAAAAACTTTGCTATGAAAATGGTTTCTTGTAATTTCCTAATATTTTATATATACAGGTCAACTTTTCTTCATTCATGTTGTCCAGTTTAATTTCAAATGTATTGATTATTAGTTTTCCATATCATAAATACTCAAAAATGTAAAATATTAATTCTTTTTGATTTATTGAAAAAAAATGCAAATATACACATATTTATTCTAAATAACTCTTCTTTTACCATTCTGTTTGATAAAAAAACATAGTTAAGTTTTTCATGTTTTAGATGACCAATCTCATTCTGCTAAAAGACCCCATCAAATATATAAAGAAATGGAAATGCTGATGTTCTTAAGATGCCCAAATATTCTGTTTCTTCTGGAACTTTTGTATAATAGACATGAAAGTTTTTTTAGTTACTGAAATAAAACCTATGTTTTTTGTGGGTTTTTTTTTGAGGGGGGGGAGGGGGGTTGCTTACAAGTAAGTAAATGTATGGAACAAAATTTGTAAAATATTGTGAATAGTTTATAATGAAAAGTCAGGTAAAAAAATATCGCATTCACATCAATAAAAAATGTTAAAAAATCCATCCAAATAGCTGAAAATACTACTCATTCCATAACAACCAAGAGCTTTATGATGACATGCATGATACAGCACTTTCCAAGTGAACTCAGTAGGAATAATATTCCATTGTTTATAAAAAAGTACTGCCATAGAAATTTTCTCCTTTCAGAATGAAATGTTCCAAGCATATTATTTATATAACTGTTTCAGGGAGTTCAGAGAACATACCTATTTTTTAATTTATGCTTCATAGTGACATTAAGTTGAGCTAAATTCCATTTTAATTTTCTTACTCTTCTTTTTTTCCAACTTCTCTCACACTATAGGTCATCCTGATAATATAAATATGATTTTTTTTTTTTTACAAAGATGAATGAGTTTAAAATCTTAATTTTGTTGAATTTTATTTTAGAAATAACAAAGAACTTTAAATTCTTGTCTGCATGTGGTACACCACTTAAGGTTTTGTCTAAAAGAGGAGAAATCATATAGTTAAAATGAATACAACCTTGGTCTATTTTTTTAGACTTACAGTGTACCTTCTTTCTCTTTAAGAGACATCCCAAAAGAAAATCATTTGAGGTACGCAGGGGCATATTAACTTGCTGACTCAAGATTCCAATATTACTAGCTTGCACTCATAGACTACTTGACCTATTGATGCACTGAAGTACATGTTCAGATTAAACAAATGTTTGAATCTAATCAATGCTTAGAAATTTTCTGCTACATCAGGTTTGATGATGACTTTTCAGGCTGTACTATATCCTTTTGGCAGGCTAAATAAGTATATTCATAGATCTTGTGTCTTTGACAAACTAATCACTGGAAAGTGAGATATACATCTTCTGCATCCAGGCTGCCTGCTACCTTCAGGCACTGGAGGAAGAGAGCTTCACATTTAATGCCTGAGTACTTCAGTCAAAGCTGCCAAAAACAGTTTGATTAAATGGTTTAGGGAGTAATGCTCAAACTTATAATGGATAATTTTCATCACAGATGCCAGAAAGGAAATTGTTTGATTATCTGTGTTACTTTTAATAGTATTTTTTTAATTTAATTGGTATTAAACACATATTCAGCTAATGTGTTGCTCACAAAATTATGAAGACATAATAAAGAGCTGAGCGGATCACTTTCAACATCTAGTCAACGTCTAAACAGTTGTTGGTGGTATATTATGCGATTCACAGAGCTTGCTGTCATCTTGTATGAGCTGGAAACCAATGTCTGAGGTTCAAAAAAGATAGCAAACACAGACAGTGATCAGATAAAGTAACAGATGTTTGCTAAGCAGTACAAAGAGAATTACAATCCTTCAGTGATTATGCAACCTATTCTCATTAATAGAGAACTGAGTGCAAAATAAGTATTAAGAAAACTACTCAGCCCTAAGCAATATAATTAAAAAATTAGAATGATAAGTTCATTGAGACTTGATACCCTCATGTAAAGAATTCTACTTTTTTAATTCTACACATGAGAGGTTGTGACAGATTCAAATGTATTTTATCTCTGTCATTTAGTCTTGAACCTAAGTCAGATACAGAGACTTTCAGGATGGCATCCTGGCAATGTTATTAGTAGTTATATCTATATCAGACAGTGAAGCTTACAGAGTTAAACTCTAGAATTTTCTGTACATGAAAGATTTAAACTTTCTTTATTGCACAATACCTCCAACGTTGCTAAACTGAGTACAAAGGAACACATCTATGCCACTGACTGCACTGGTAAAAACCTTTCAGCCAGACTTTCAGCTGAGAGTAGATCATATTTCTGCTTCCACAACCAGTTCTGGATTGATATCAGCTTACAGAAAATGATTAAATATAATAATCAAACTCTGTAAGAGGAGAGGCTGTGCTTATGACAGTTTATGACAAGTGTTCACTTACCTTACATATATTTTGAATAATTTTACCAATACCAATAAAAAGGTAACTTCATATTCCAAATGGCCTTACTGGGATTATACAAGGAGACCAGACCTTGGATAGGATCAGACCCTTTGTCAGTTTATTTATACCTACAGTTCTTGTGCTCACTGCCTTACTGTGGGATCTAAGGCTAGAATACTGTACTGAATGAATAAGTTTTGTGGTCAAGCCAGAAGCACCCCTACGTTGCTGTTTGAGTGATGCTGATGAAAGTCCATTAAGAATGTGTCAAATATGCATGACGTGTATTACAAGAACATGTTGATAGTTTTAAATAATCTCTTGGAAGATGACAGAATTTGATTCCCTATGTATTCCCTCAGGAATACTTCAAAGTCATGTTCAACACAATACCACTAATTTACCGTTTTAACAGAGGGTTAAAATAGGTGCTTCTTGGAAATCAACTGTTGGCATTATTCAATAATGCAGACCACATTTGCAAATCATGACACCATGTCAAGGGATAAAAGCAATTTATTTAGTTCATGAAATAAATCTCTGACATGATAAAAGTACTAACTCTTTGGAATGTAATGCTTAACAAACCAAATCTTCAAGGAGAAGTTTTTTTATTTTCTTTCTCTGTACTTCCAGGAGATTACAAAGTCAAAAATTACCAACACAAAGAAACTGCTTTTAGCAAATAAGGTTACTAGACTGGGAAGACCTATTCTTTGAGCCTTGAAGTTGTTCAGAAACTCAGATCAAATTATAAAAATAGAAAATTGAAGGCAAACCTGCCAGATTATACAAAGAATGCACTGCTGGGAGATTCATTCCCAGTTAGTAAGCTTAGAGAAAATATTACAGTGTGTATGGGTTTCCAGCTATGTAGATGTTCTTAACTTTAAATTATATGTTGATCTGTAAGTGTGTTTTCAATTAAACGGCACATTGCTCTAGGTGCTTCTCCTGGGTGGTCTTGGAAGGGAAGAATTTTTATTAATTAGCAATAGTCTGAAAAGATCAGTCTTGAAAATAATTTATAAATATAAATTAAAAAATATTCAATGATATTACAAGTTTTTACTCAATTAAAAAAAAAAAAAAAAGTCTGAATTCTTTTGCAGGCAATTTAATTGAAGGTATCCATGAATGCAAAGATAAATTCTGACAGTGTAATATTGACTTTCCTTCTACCTCTTGATTTCATCCCAGCCCCTGGGATGGAAGAACCATGTGAATACTGTAGTACCATATTGAAAATAAGTTATTAATCCTACTGAAATTCAGATTTATTAGTTTGAGAACACAGCAAGTGCCATACAGTTTTTGGCTCAGAAAGCAAGCAGAAAAACTCTTGATTAACCCATAACTTAGAATTTAAATGTATTTCACTTGTGTAAAAGCAAGATTTATAAAGGACTGCTAATGTGATGTATCTGTTAAACTAAGACCCATAGAAAGTGCCTCTGTTATCCTCTCATAAGAATCCAGTATGCCTCTTGATTAACAGGAGAGTAACAGGTGGTTATCAGACTGTACTTGCAGTGCTTGCAGAAGGTAGCTGCTCATGCTCAGGGTTGATTGTGCCACACTTGGGTTTCTATGCAAAAAAATACAGTAGATTCATTGAATATCAAGGCTGATGTGCAATAACATTTTTCTAACGTGAACAATTTGGAGTCCTGCTATACAACAGGGTGACCATGAGCCAGTACTGTACCCTTGTGGCCAAGAAGGCCAACGGTTTCTTGGGATGCATTGGAAAAGTGTGGCCAGCAGGGCAAGGGATGTGATCCTCCCCATCTGCTCTGCCCTGGTGAGGCCACATTTGGAGTCCTGTGTCCAGCCCTTAGTGTTAGCTATTGTCACCTGAAAAGTCAATGAACTCTCATCGTGTATAATGATGTAGAAAAATGCAACAGTAACCACTTGAGTGATGAACTGTTTTGATTATTTTTAACACAGCTTGTAGAACATTATTTATTCCATTTTTCTATTGAAACGTGAATAAAAACTGTAATGTTCATAATTCCTTATGTAAAGGCCAAATATTTAATTGACCACAATAGCATGTATCTATTTTTTGTTAGCCAAGTTGAAGAAAAAGAAACAATATATTCTCTCTTAATATTTTATAAAACTCTTTTTTAATACCTTGCATAGCTTTGCAGAGGCCAGTTACCCTATATCTACATACTTTTCCTTTCTGGAAAGTCAAGAAAATGAGTTTTTCTTTTTTTAATCACACTTTGCTGTACTAAAACTTTAAAATAATGAAAACATAGTATTAACAAAATCATGTTTACCATTCTTGGTAGATATAGTGTAATTTAGCTTTTTTATTTTACAGAAACAAACACATTTTTCACCCCTGCTTGGGTCAACATGATTCCTTTTTGTCTAAAAAGATGACAGTGAACAATATTTTTGAATTCTGTTTTAAAGAATAACTGGATTAGTCGGGACATATTTCCATTAATCTTTCAGAGTCAAGAGTGCAGCAGAGATATATAGTTTATTTAAAATCATAACTTTTAAGTGATAGTGGAAATTATACCACTGATTTACTTTCACAATTTATTAAAACACTTTTCCATTGTCTTTCTCAATGTCATTCCCCAATGTACTGAAGTACATTTTAAGCTGTTAAAAGTACATTGGTATAAAGTTCTGTGTACAGTCTGTAAAAACCAGGAGTGTCAAGGTGCCATAAGGACTGGATGCTGTGAGGTTGCAAGCTGGGAGCTAAGGGCATCCACAAAGCCAGCTAGACTATTTTTTCCCTCAAGCGGCAGCAGTAATATCCTGCAAGGGAGCAGGACTGGGACCAGGGTAGTGATCAGGACAAACCAAAAGCCCTGTGACTGCCTGGCAAATCTGCAGTGATGGAGGGACCAAGATTCCTACCTGTGCACCCTGCTGTAGGGAGCCTGCTTTGGCAGGGGAGTTGGACTTGATGATCTCTAGAGGTCCCTTCCAACCCCTACAATTATATGATTCTGTGATTCTATGATCTGGTTGGGAGCTGGCTTCTGCATCCAGGTGAGGATGAGGCTGGTGAGGTGGATGGCCAGGAACACACCCATGTGCAATGGGAGATATGGGCAGCTGGAAACTGACATATGATGTAGTTTACTATAGTACTGCCTGAAAGTCCTGACTGAGGTCTGAGAATTGAACTCTCTAGCCTTGGGTGTCTCACAAACTGAAGAAAAGCATGGGAGCAAAAAGGTTCTCATACAGACAAAAGTACACAACAATTTTATCAGTTTGACTCAGCAAGGAAAGGGCAAAATGAAGAATAGGCTTTGGATTGCCTAAATACTTACATTTCATCCTTACAGAAGACCAAAGTACATCATTTTTAAGCTTGTTGAATTTTCAAGTAAATATGTTACTTTTTTTCTTTTCAACTGAGCTGCTATATTTATGTCATTTTTGTAATGTCATTTTGGAGAATTCAGATTTTACTTTAATTTTGAAGATTTGTTAATTCTTAAAAGCCATTTCAATGCAGCAAAAAAAAAAAAATACTCTAGGCAGTATGATTTTGAAAAAGTTGGCTGACATTATTTCAAAGGAATAGATATAATCATGTACATAAAACTGATCTTTCACTCAAAGAGATCTTAAAGAAAATAAATCTGTTATTTAAATGAGAAACTTGAATTTCAAAATCTTTGCCATCCTGGATTTTTTATTTTTTTTTTCTCCAATGACAGGTATTTGATGACGTTGATAACTACATTGTAGTGAGGATACAGTAAGTTCCAGGAACTTAAAGATACACAGAAATAATGTGCTCCATGATACTGTAAAAATAATTAAAATCATAGCATCATAGTATTCATAATATCAATATTATAAATAAAACGAACAATAGAACAAAGATAATTTTAAATAGAGATAAAAATGGAGATGTGATGTTACAATCTTAAAATTCATCTTATAGAAAAAAGGAAGAAAGCAAATGTTAAAAAGAAAAGTAAAAATAATAATAAAAATAAAGGGCACGCTCATAGAATAGAATCATAGAGTCATAGAATGTCTCGGATTGGAAGGGAAGAGTTCTATGTTTAAAGACACATAGCCTTCCTCTTATTCCATACCCAGAGTTACTGTTTTAAGTAGGAAAAGAAGACAGTAATTCCTTCAATTTACCTATTTTTTTCCTCATAAAAACTGTTTCCCAGGGCTTTAAAATAGAACAGCAAATACAAATTCTATATTCTTTAAAGCAATGATCAACTTAAAATGACACAGAAACTTTGTGATTCTCTTTTGTCCAATCCAAAAACTGCATAATAAAAGAAAAGAAACAGAATAGAGTGTCTATTTTTTCAGTCTGAAATAATTGAAGCTTAAAATCATGGGTGTCCAAAGTTTTGGCTTGCAAGGGCTGCAATGAGTGAAGAGGAACTTCTGGAATTGTCAGAAAGTGGGCCAGGCTGCTTGGGAGGCAAGAGACGCCTCCATGATTATGCAGGGCAGGAGGTAGGTCACATCACTGGCTGTATCGGGCTGCATACAGATGACAGGCTGTGGGTTGGATATGACTGTTTTAAAACAATAGGGTGTCACCTGAAAACTCACTTTCAGAAAGTAGATAGATTTACTGATAACAATAATTATTGAAAAAAAGAGAGAAAGAGAGAGAGAGAGAAAGAAAAGAAGAAAGAAAGAATGGCATTTTAAATTGTCCTTGTTAATTGTAGGAGGAGTAGTCATACAATTATGAAATATGACAAGTAACATGTAATCCCTGTGAGGCTGAGGTTGGATAAAATGTAGCAGAAATATAATTTATGTATTTCTGATCTGCACATTTTCCTCATTTTGCAAAAGAAATTGCATAATAGCCAAAATATCTTTCAAAAATGGGTAAAAAAATAAAAGTACATGTATGATGCAGTATATGTAACCAACTCACTAGTTTTAATTTGATCTGTTAAATATCAGTAAAATGTGAAGAGGTAGATATTTGAGCAAATATATTCCCAGGGTCATAATCAGTCTTATGCAGTCTATTGCTCGTATTTCCCTGAAGAACTGCGGTATAGGTAAGTGTTCAGTAAGTTCTAGTCTAGAAACAACTTATAGAGCTTCATATCCACTCCCACCTTCATCTGACAGTTAATTGCCTCAGGGACTGACCTAGTTTGAAATCAGATCTAGTTTAGCTACATAAACATGGTAAGACTCACTTTCTGATTTACTTAGAAAAAATTTGGCTAAAACACAATTGTCTACTGCACATGAACCAGGTGTCAAGGCTTCCACTTCAGGCAGTGGAAAGCAAGTCTGTGATGCACTTGCCTTCATCTAAGTATTAACTGTCATATCAGTTGCCTTCATACCTGAGACTAATGAATAAGGCAAACCAATATGTTGAAAAAAGCAAGTGCTGATTATATGATGAATAATACTATGTAATGAAGAATTATTAAACTGCATCTAACTATGTCATGAGCTTCTCATGATTATATTTCTAACTTAACTATGTCTGAGAGGTACTTAAAAGTAGCTGAATCTCACTGTCTTTGATAAATCATTAAAAAAAAAATTACTACAATGATAATAAACAACAAATTTACAGCACCCTTAGTAATATGGGACTTTTCTTTATTTCCAGGAATCTTTGTAGCCAACTGAAAGAGTAAGTTATGCATTTTTACATAAAACTCTGCTCACTGGACTCAGAAAGCCAATTAGCCAAGTCAAAGAATTTTTTTTTACATAAAAAAAAAAAAAATCAGGCATATCCTGCAAATTTTGATAATTTCTGATATGACAGTTACAGAACATGTCCTGCAATGGACTCAAGTAAATCCTTTGCTCAGAAGAGGGCACAAGGTTCTTAACTTTTTCATTATTAATGCAGGTGGATGTGAGTTTGCAATCCTACATATTGTGTAATGTGTACGAATCTTCCCCCATGTCTGCAACCAGCTACTCTAAAGTCTGCTATAGCTCTGTGCTATATCTCAGTGGTATGTGTCCCACATAAAGTCTGACCTTACATTTCTGAAGTCAGGGAGGCTTTTTGTCATTAACTTAAATGAGAGGAGGAGTACTGTAATGATACGGGCACTGGGTTCAGTGCGAGCCTCAGTTCAAACACTGCAATGTAGATAAAGATCCTAAATGAGGAATTATTTCAGATAATCCATCTGTCCTCCCATAAAATGTTGTATATATGGGAATCAAAGAGATCTACTCTTCAGAAAGAACTCCAGTAGTAAAAGGAATAAATGAAAAGTTCTTTCATCAGAAGTTTGACTGGTGTTTTATCAATATATAGCATGAAAAAGTACCTCCTTCTGCCTTTTAACTGTTGGTGTTCATTAATGCAATTACTTCACAGCAACAGGATATTCAAGGAGAGTGAAGCTTGTCCACGGTATAGAGAGGTAGACTTCCATTTTCTATACATCCTAAAGGATGTATTTTTTTCCATCTATTAAGCTGTCACGGAGCAATTGGATCACTCTTCAGGCTATTACTGAATAACTAATACTAAGGAAAAGCATGTCTCATTTTGTCTTTTAATAATTGTCATAGAAAAAAAAATCAGGTTGTTAGTTTTCAGAGCAAGAATGTCATCTTGTTTCTGTGGCTATTTATGTAACATCTGATACTGAGAGTTTTGACCTTTTCTCGGAATCTTAAGCCTTTAAAATATTAAGCAAAATATATATCTCATAGACTCTTGCACAAAAATGATTTATAACTCAAAATTTAATGGTGAAGCAAAGCTTCTGCAAGTATCGTTTGCCTTTTTACATTAGCTTATGAGGAAAATGTGATTTTTCATTGATGTTACATTGTTCCAGAATCATCCACACCTTAAAGCAAAGGAGTCATTTGCAGTTCACTCTGCTTTCTGTGCAGAGTATTGAATGCAGAGTGCTGAAGAGAGAAAAACAACAAACAAACAAACAAAAAGAACAAAAAGGGGAATCCAAGTGAAAAGAAAATAAAAGTAAAGTTTGCAAACAAAAAATTTCTTGCTGCAGTATTATGCTCTACTTGAAAAGCCACTTCTGACTATGTTCTTGTGGGATTTCACAATGGTCATTTCAGCAAGGAAAGAAGTGTTTTCTTAAATTCCATGGAACATTTTTCTTTCCCTCCCTTTCAGTCTGGCAAAGAGTAATCATGAGTGATGTGAATTCATTGTTCCCTATTAAAAAAAGGATTGCCAGGAGTCCAAAAATTTGTCTCTGATTTCTAATTCCCATTCTGAGAGTAACATTTATCTCAGATGACGTTTAAGTAAGTTTCATAATCTTTTTGAAATTCGGTTTCCTATCCCTGAGCAAAAGTTTGGGTAAGAGTTTCCTTCATTGGCAAATGGAAGAATTGATGAGGGAGAAAAGGGTGTGGTTACTTTGAAAGGCTTTTGTATTTTCCTATCAACAGAAAGTGAAAAAAAAAATATCATATGTGATAGTTATTTTTTCTTAATAATATACTATAGCATACAGAGGATAGTGCAGTTTAAATTAAGAAGTGCAACTTTTGAGAGAACAGACCCTCTTTCTAGGGAAGAAATTGTGATACTATGCTGAAATTACAAAGGAGAGGATAATGCAGTGTACAGAAAGAAGTAGAAAATATAATTTTATCATTCACCTTAGGAGAATTATTGGTTCATTAAAAGGGAAAAAGTAAAATATAGTTGTCTAGCTGTAAATATGTAAAGACAACAGAAGTATTTTCTCTCTTCAGTTTTCACTGTTCCCTCCTGAGTTTCTCCTAGTGTTGCTCTTTCACACTTTTGTTCCTGCTCTGTGTGGTGAAGAATATCAACATCTGTCTTTCTTTGAATCCAGCTACTCTGCCACTTTTTTTATTCAAAAGGCAGCTGGCTTCCTTTCCAGAAAAAGTCCATTTCACATGTCACCGCAGTGTGCAAGTGCAAGGCTGAAAATCCACAGATCTGAGAAGAGTTTAACTCTTCCTATTTATAAAGCATACGCCAAAGTAGGCAGTGATTAATTCTATTTTTTTTTTTTTAGCCTAACCTCCCTGAGTCATTAACTGTTAGAGGTTCTAGATGTAACAATTTTGGGAATCATAAGTAATTTAAAATATTCTTAAGTGTCACACTTTTTACAAGCTCTACCTATACGAGTGGACATTCTGTGTATAAGTAATGAGAGCTTAGAAAATCAGATTTATCATTCAAAGCAAAATGATTAATATAATCACAGCTTAGAGATTGCCATCATGATTTTACTGCTGCAGTAGTCACTCATGTAGGCTAAAAGAGGTGGAAAGCAGCCAGTCAGTATTAGACAAATAGAAGTGAATATGGGAAGAACTGGTTGATGGCAGTATTAACTGGGCTGAATAACAGTATATAAATATAGAGATATCTGGTGCCAACAAAAAAATGAAAGAGCCACCAGGAAAGATATAAAAATTGTCTTCTACAGTACTGATATACATCATTTTAATTGCCTTTCTGCCTAAAACTAGACACAACCTGTGTTACTTCAAATGGCTTAAGCTTGTGTAAGAGCATATGTGAAAGGTATCTCTAATTGTCTTTCTTGTTCTAGTATTGCAAATCTGATGTATCTATCTCATGAGATATTTGATTTTGCCTATCTCTTGAGATAACTAAGTTGTCTATCTCAAAGTGTATGTGGCTATACCGCTATGGAACATGCTCACCTAAACAGTGCATCACTTTGATTTTAGTCTAAAACAACTGTCCTAGAATGACAATGGAATAGACTGGAGCTTGAAAATTATCAAAATTTTGGGGAAACTCAGAGTTCAGATAAAAAGAGAAAAGGAGTAAGAGGCACTGTTTTCCTTTTCTACACTGGAAACATCCCATACACTTTATTATGCGGACCTCACACCTCCTCTCTCACCAAGTATGAATCATTCTAAACATCTCTTATAAAAAATTCCTTCTGAATGATTTCTAGGCAAAAGAAAGAGGGAATGGTGATTAGCAGCAGTGCAGTTCATGGCTAGTGCTTTCATTGCTATAGTACCATTTCTCTCACTGACCTGAGCAGTGACATGTTTACCTGTGTATTTCAGACAACTTTTGATCTCCACTTCTACTTCTATTCCACTCCATATGAAGAAAAATAGTTTTAAAAATTAAAGAGAAATATAAATAAAAGCAAGATTTCTTCTTCTTTTTTTTTTTTTTAAATTTCAGGATTTCTCTACTTTTTATCTACAAATCTCATTTCTGCAAGATTAATCCAACACTACGAAAGTTTTATGTTCAAGGGGATTTGAACTTCAGATGATTAAATTTCAAATGTTCCAAGACTGTTGCATAAAATGCATCACCCAGGACATGGGAATACTGTTTCAAGTCTTCGCTCTGTCATTGACTTCGTGCACGATTAAGATTGATCCATTCCTTGCTCTTCCTCTCCTTTCATGTAAAAGAGAGTGAATATTTTCATGTTTTGTATGGTTTTGCTAAAGACTCAAAGTTGTTTAAATATTTGAGTCATGGGGTATAAAAGAGTTAAGAAGTAATTCTGTTACTTGGACTCTTTTCTGACACTGTAGTAGAAGGCTGTTCTAAGCCCAAAGCTAAAAGACAAACAGAAAAAAATCACCGTAGACAGGACATGCAATGTACTATCAAGCAAAGCTCTCTTGAGACTTAGATTCTAAATCTCATTCAGTCATTCCAGAGCTGAGGAAGCCCCTTAGAGATCATAATATTATTGCTAGATCTAAGAGGCCATAAAGCAAGATTCTGAAATAGAATAATAGAATATCCCAAGGATCTTCAGGTTCAACTCCTAACTCCACATGTGACTACCCAAAATTCAAACCATATGTCTGAGAGTGTTCTCCAAGCACTCCTTGAACTCAGGCAGATTCATGCCATGACCACTGCCCCAGAAAGCCTGTTCCTGTGCCAACCAGCCTCCAGCAAATAATCTTTTCCTAATATGATTTATAAACTTAGAAGGGTATTACAGAGGTCTACACTATAGATTCTACTCTCAGTTTAAAAATAGAACATTATAGATGTCCTGAAAATAATAAAAATCACAGCCTGAAGTAACAGCCTTTATATGATTCCATTTCCATTGCTCTTACTAGAAAGACACTTTTTTTACATAATGATCTGAATGTCATCAAACCAGAGAACAGTTTCTGAAAGGCATATAATTTCACAGAGCTGGGTTCTAATCTCATATTACTTCAAGCAACACCACTTGCCACCACATTAGCAAAAAAGAGGTGGTCTCACAAGTGCACAGGAGCAGGCATTAAGAGTTCTGCCTCCTGATATTTTCTTAGAAGACAAGGAGAAATCAATAACTCAGACATTCTTTCAAAAATGTAGCAGACAACTGATATTATTCGTGGCTGAGATGCAGATACAGTGCTAAAAAAGACTTACAAAGTGAGCCTGCCTTTCTTAGACAGTGAAAGAATGAGTTCACAAGACATTGCATCAGCTAATAAAGAGTTTAGAAACTGACTTCTTTCTTGCCGCACATAACTAATCTTGCCCTAGTACCCCATTCAGCACATGGCTTGTATAACAGGCTGTTGCATTCTGACTCATCAGTAGGATTTGATTGTTTAGTACAGAGTTTATTGTAGAGAGTTCTCTAGTCATTTGCATCTGAAGTGGTAAATATATAAGCTACAATAGAAAGCCTAGACAAAAATATTGCAGGCAGTAGACATAACAGAACTAAAATGATCCTTTCAAAACAGTGTTACTATAAGCAGAAACTAAAGTTGCTGAAATAACATTCTGAAGCTGTTAACTCTGTCAACAGCCAGAGGAAAAATGCCTTCAGTAAATGGACTAAATATGTTCACTGAAGACAGTGATCAACAAATATGGTCATTTTGTCCAGGAATAGGTGCTTTTTGCAGACATTATATATAATTTACAGCCAATCTGCAAAGACATCTGAAGTATCAGGATACTCTTTTTTTTTTTCACTGACATTAAGCAAACATAGGAGATTGACTAATTATAGAACAAGTTGTATGTTAATTTTTCTTCTACTGGATGCTATATAGTCCCATAAACAGGAAGCGTCTGATCCTTAATTTGTGACTGGTGACACTCATTGTCCTTGAAGTTCCCATAGGCCCATACTAGATCACAGGAATGGATGCCCATTACCTCAGCAAGTAAAGCTGATCTAAAATGAAACAGAGAAGACTTAAAGTTTGTTTTCTGAAGATATAACATTATCTTCACAGTAAAGCTGAGCATCCAATCTATGCTATATCTTTCAAGAAACCTCTAGAAAGAACTACAGAATGCAACTTTCCATTTCATTGTTCTTGCTTTTTTTAATCTCTTTTCTCTCTATTATAAAATCTCAGTTTACTGTCCTAATTTCTTTAACATTTCCCTTGTCTTCTGTTAAATTATCCAAAAGGTTTATGTGCTTTCTTGCCAGGCAATTTCCCTTAAGCTCCCATGACTGTACTTTTAATAACAGTGATACATTTCTCACCTTATTTCTTGCTCTACATTTCTTCTGGGTCTTAGATTTTTACTCAGAAAACAACGACTTTTATGAAGTCTTGTTATCACTGCCACAAATTCATGTCAGAAAGCAATCAGCTTTTTTGCACAATGTGGTCCCAAAGTGTTACAATACTTTCAAGTGCCTTTATGAATAGTAGTTTAAATAACCTTGTACAACCTGATGTTGCATGCTGAAGATACAAAGAATGTTACATTTCAAATCCTTTCCATATTATCATGCTATCTTTTTTGTTTGTTTGTTTGTTTGTTGTGCTTTTTTTTCCTGCAGATGTAATATTTGTCCCAGTTCTTTTGCCATTAATTTGCTATGTACTCTTATGTCTATTCCTTTCCTCATGTCTCATTTTACCTGGTGAGAAAAATGGTAAATGAAATATGGTCTAAGCTTAATTAAAATGTCATGTCAGTGCTCTCATGTCATAATCTTTTCAAGATAAGTCATGAAAAGTATTTATTAAGAATGACATTACCAATAAATTTGAAAAAGCAGAATAAACTAAAAAAGACATGAATGACTGATATGATGAATTGCATTGTTCCAAAAGTGCATTGTACCACAGTTCTGGCAGAAATGGAAATAATCTTGTTCAATTGCTTTCATTAGAAACTCTAACTGCTGTCAATTTTTTTTTACAAAGGAAAAATAAAGAAAAAAATATAATAGCCAACATGACAAAATGATAAAGTAATTTGTTCACTTTGATTGAATGATAGACAGACAGACACCTATGCACTAATACCAGCAGCTTGTTTTTGAGGTAGCATAAGGTCATCGTGTTGGAGCAAGTAACAGAAGGATAGGGCCTATCCAGAAGAGCATCCATCATAGAACAAGCACGGTGTGGAATGTGAAAGTGGATAAGAATTAAACACAGCTTAGCAATCAGTGACTACAGAGACCTACAGAGCCACCACGTACACAATACTAAGTGTTTTGTACTGGTCATAAGGTAGCTGAAAAGAAATTACAAAAATAGCAACAATATAACTTTGCAATTTTCTTACAAGAAGCACATTTTGTGCATAAAAAACTGTGATGGAAAAATACGATAATATTGTGTCATGGTTTTATGATTTTTGGTTATCAGTATTCCACATCACAACATCATGCAGTGTACTGGGAGGTAAAGAGCAAATGCTTTAGTTCCGGGTACCTGTCTGGAAGAGAAGAAGAACTACGTTCCCCAAGAGCCTTTTCGAGTACTGTTATCATTCCTGCTCAAGGGAACAGATATAAGGGTGCAGGTCATCTGACTTGTCCCTCTTTTCGTCTCGCCGTGTTCCCTGTCGGATCGGCTCGCTACTGCTGCACCCGACCGCACGCAAGGCTTCAGTATTAGCGTAAGGCCTTTGGCTCTCAGACAATCTTTCTCTCAATTATTGTTGATTTATCGTGTATTATAGTGTGTTATCTTACATTCCGATACTATATTTAGTAAATTAGTTTGTTTCTCCTCAGATCGTTGCCGCTGTTTTTAATTATTTTGGGGTCCCCTGTTTCCCTTCCTGGAGGCACGGATTTTGTGAAATCCCTCCGCCCCACTAGTCGCGGAACCGGGCCGGACCAGCCCTTAAACTGTTGACATATTGTTTTTGAAAAATTTGACAACTGGGCAATATAGGTGAGCATAGTTGGCAAGGTAGTGTTTGACAAAATTTAAATCTGTTGTGTTAAGGAAGCATCTGCTGTGAACTGGCTCCCTCACAATGAGCTCTATTAATAGCTTAGATCTGCCAGTGGCATGTGGTGCTATAAAAATGTATATGAATGTTCACTTAGTTGTGTGCCAGACTGCCACAGAAATTATCACTGATTAATGTTACCAGTGGGACTACCATTGATTTTCAAGCTGACTTTAGCTATCTATCCAGGGCCCCCCTTCAGTCTGTGATGTTTGTAAAAGCGAGGGCTCTATAATGTGCCTATAGCCTTAGCATCAATGCCAGTGGTACAGTAACTTAATTGTTTCTTTACAGAATTGCAAATTCCAAAGGTCACAGGAAAATCTAAGCATCAGAAGCAAATTCAACACTGTATACTCAAACCAGAAAAATGTCTTTGGTTTGGATTGTCAGTATCACAACAAGTAATTCAAGTGTTGAAAAACTATCAGAATCACTTGTCCAGCTTATTATCAGATCACTGGTGAGATCAGATCACCAATGAGATGCTGCCTACTCTCTAAAGAACAGGTTTCAGTAGAGACCAACTCTGAAGACTCTGATTTTGTAATGAAGTGGGTCTCAAATTATAACATTTCCACCTTCCTGTCCATCTCAGCAGAGCATGTTAATGGCATCAGCTTGCAGAACTCAAAAAGTTCTCTTAGGATGCTGAAAAATAGATCCATATTCAAACTCTACTGAAGTATAGTGCAGCCCTACCTATCCTGTGATGAGGGACACATTTTATTGAATCATTTCTATTATCTATGTAAAGTAAATCTTCCTGCTAAACAACTTCAAATAAGAATCTGGAAGGGCAGCTATGTCTGTTTCAGGCATCCCTTGCTAGTAGGAAATAAAAAGCCTCATATTTATGGAAAAAATATATGGAATAAAACCACTGAATCATAGAATTGCTAAGGTTGGAAAAGACCCACAGGATCATCCAGTCCAATCATTTCCCCATCACCAATGGTTCTCACTAAACCATGTCACTCAACACAACATCCAAACGCTCTTTGAACACCTCCAGGGTCAGTGACTCCACCACCTCGCTGGGCAGCCCATTCCAGTGCCTGACCACCCTTTCAGAGAAGTAGCATTTCCTAACATCCAGCCTGAATCTTCCCTGGCCCAGCTTGAAGCCATTCCCTCTAGTCTTATCACTAGTTACACGAGAGAAGAGGCTGACCCCCAGCTCACTACAACCTCCCTTCAGGTAGTTATAGAGAGCAATAAGGTCTCCCCTGAGCCTCCTCTTCTCTAGACTGAACAATCCCAGCTCCTTCAGTCGCTCTTCATAAGGCCTGTGCTCTTTGTGCCTGACCCCTCACCAGCTTTGTTGCCCTCCTCTGGACACACTCCAGGGCCTCAATGTCTTTTTGAAGAAAATGTTGAACTCAGGAAGGCATGTTTTTCTGCACTCCATAGCCAGGAAAATGGTCCACATTTGAAGATGGTCATATCAATCTCAACATGAAATTCCGATTCACTTGAACTTTTTATGACTTCTGAACAAGTGTTTATTAATTATTAAATAATTTGATGAGGTTTTATGGCATCAGAAAAATTGCCTAGAGTAAGATCTAATTGTGGTTTATAAAACCACAGTTTGAATAAACAGGTAAAGAATATCTTTAGGCTAAGGTTATATTCATGTTGCAGTCCACAGCTCAGAGAAATGTCCTATTTTTGAGCTAACTCTAAAAGAGACGTTTTTAAGAGTAACTTCATTCCAGATGACTTCGGTTGTGAATACAATAGTATACAATACAATACCATGTAGCATCTGATGTAGGCTATTTTACAAAATTGCACAAACAAATCAGATCTTATCTAAAGCCAGAAGGATAGTTTATGACTGTTTGAGTTTCCTAAATTCAGCTTTTGGCAGTAAAAATCCCATACTGATCCTTCACAGCTCACTGGGAATAACTACTCTACCTAGACTATGCTGGCATTGACAAGTTCACAAAGGCTGACTTCACACTAGATATCTTGTTCATCTGAGAACTGACCACCCTGGTTTTAAGGTTTTCAAATTGTCACGGAGTTATCTAGATAGATCTGTGCCCATGACAGGGGGGCAGTAGGCTCGTGGCCCCCCCTGGCTTCCCGACAAAAAACGGAGCAGCAGCAACGATCTAAGAAGGAGAACTTATTTTACTAACTATGATGTTGGAAAGCAAGATGACACAATATAATACAATCTAATTGGAAGTAAGGATAATAAATCAAATGAAATGAGAGAGAGCGAAAGAGCAATAGAGAGAGAGAGTAAGAGAGTTTCCGAAACCAAAAGCCCTACTTGGTGAAGGCACATGGCTTGGAAAGCACACCCACTCCTCTCCCTGGCAGCAAGCAAAAGTGAAAAAGACTGCGCGCAACCAGATGACGTATCTTCTGTGATGTATCTTCCTTCGCTGATCATGAGGTCCTCTGGGATACGTAGTTCTTCTTCTCTTTTGTCCTTGATGTTATGATGTGGAATACCAATAGCAAAATTACAAAACTATGACATTCCACCCCTTATTCTACATCATTATATCATGCTTAATATATATATACATAGAACTACTGACTGCACTCCCCCAACATCAAATTCCCTTGTGGTACACATTGAACACCCTCATCTTTTTGCATCACCCACCAAGTGGACCCAGGTCCCTGGGCAAAAACAGTTCCATGGAGATGTTTGTCCTTTCCAGAGGCTGGAAGGACCCAAACTGCTTTTCCCAACATGCTCTTTATATGTACTACAAGGACCTTATCTCCCTCTACAGTATGTAGGGAGCTGGATTGGGTAGGACCATCACGACTGATAGATCCTCTAGTATTGACCAACCAGGTGGCTTCTGCCAGATGCTTCTCCTAGTGCTTAAATGTTCCACCACCCACTGCTTTCAGCAAGCATAGTTTTTAACAACCCGTTGTATCATTCAATTTTTCCAGAAGCTGGTGCATGATAGGGAATATGATAAATCCATTCAATGCCATGTTCTTTGACCCAAGTATTTATAAGAGAATTTTTGAAATGAGTCCCATTATCTGATTCAGTTCTTTCTGGGGTGCCATGTTGCCACAGAACTTGTTTCTCCAGACCTAATATGGTGTTTCTGGCGGTAGCATGGGGTACTGCATATGTTTCAAGCCACCCAGTGGTCGCTTCCATCATGGTGAGCACATAACGCTTACCATTGCAAGATCGTGGCAAGGTGATATAGTCAATCTGCCACGCCTCCCCAGATTTATACTTTTGCCATCGCCCTTCCTCCCAGTGAGGTTTCATCCTCTTGGCTTGTTTAATTATGGCACATGTTTCACAGTTATGAATAACTTGTGCAATAGCATGCATAGTTAAGTCCACCCCTTGATCTCTAGCCCACTTATATGTTGCATCTCTTCCTTGATGGCCCGAGGTCTCATGGGTCCACTGAGCTAGAAATAATTCACCCTTGTTCTGCCAGTCCAAGTCTATTTGAGCCACCTCAATTCTGGCAGCTCGATCTACCTGATGGCTATTTTTCTGTTCTTCAGTAGCCCGACTCTTGGGCACATGATCATCTATGTGACGCACCTTTACAACCATATTATTTATTCGGGCAGCAATGTCTTTCAACAGTTCAGCAGACCAAATAGGTTTGCCCCTCCGTTGCCAGTTATTTTGCTCCTACTGCTGTAACCACCCCCATAAGGCATTCACCACCATCCATGAATCAGTATAAAGATAAAGCACTGGCCACCCCTCCTGTTCAGCAACATCTAATGCCAGTTGGACAGCCTTTACCTCTGCAAATTGGCTTGATTCTCCTTTACCTTCAGTGGCCTCTGCAACTTGTCGCATGGGGCTCCACACAGCAGCTTTCCATCTGCGATACTTCCCAACAATACGACACGATCCATCTGTGAACAGGGCATATTTCTTTTCATTTTCTGGTATTTCATTGTATGGTGGGTCCTCTTTAGCACGTGATACCTCTTCTCCTGGTGATGCTCCAAACTTTTTACCTTTCAGGCCAGTCCATGATCACCTCTAAGATTCCTGGACGACTGGGGCTCCCCATTCGAGCTCATTGTGTAATAAGTGCAATCCACTTGCTCCAAGTGGCATCAGTAGTGTGATGGGTAGAGGGAACCTTTCCTTTAAACATCCAGTTCAGCACTGGCAGTCGAGGTGCCAGGAGGAGCTGCGTCTCAGTACCAACTACTTTGGAAGCAGCCCCAACCCCCTCATACGCGGCTAAGATTTCCTTCTCAGTTGGAGTGTAGCACTCTTCAGACCCCCTGCATGCTCGACTCCAGGGGTCGGCCTCGGGTCTCCCCTGAGGTTCTTTGCCACAAACTCCAGGTGGGACCTTTCTCTCCAGCAGCAGTGTAGAGGATGTGCTTTACATCCTGTCCCATCCGTACTGGCCCCAGGGCCACGGCACAGGCTATCTCCTGTTTGATCTGCTCAAAAGCCTGCTGCTGTTCAGGACCCCATGTAAAATCATTCTTCTTCTTCTTCCATGTCACCTGATACAGGGGGCTTACAATAAGGCTATAGTTTGGAACATGCATTCTCCAAAAGTCCACTACACCCAGAAAAGATTGTGTCTCTTTCTTATTAATGGGCGGAGACATGGCAGTGATTTTGTCAATCACATCTGCTGGGATGTGACGGTGCCCATCTTGCCACTTTATACCTAGGAACTGAATCTCCTGGGCAGGTCCTTTCACTTTGCTTCGCTTAATAGCAAAACCAGCTTGCAGAAGAGTTTGGATTATTTGCTCTCCTTTCTCGAAAACATCCTCTGCTGTATCACCCCACACAACAATATCATCAATGTATTGCATATGCTCGGGAGCACTGCCCTGTTCCCATACAGTTTGGATTAACTCATGGCAAATAGTTGGGCTGTGTTTCCACCCCTGGGGCAAATGGTTCCAAGTATATTGAACGCCTCTCCAGGTGAAGGCAAATTGTGGCCTGCACTCTGTGGCCAGAGGAATGGAAAAGAAGGCATTAGCAATGTCAGTGGTGGCATACCACTTGGCTGCTTTTGACTTCAATTCATATTGGAGTTCTAGCATGTCCGGCACAGCAGCACTCAGCGGGGGTGTGACTTCATTCAGGCCGCGGTAGTCTACCGTCAGCCTCCATTCTCCACTGGCTTTACGCACTGGCAACATGGGTTTGTTAAAAGGTGAATGGGTTCTGCTGATCACTCCTTGATTCTCTAGTTGACAAATCAACTTACGAATGGGGAGCAAGGAATCCCTGTTGGTTCAGTACTGCCATCTGTGCACTGCTTTTGTGGCAATTGGTACCTGCTGCTCTTTTACTTGCAGCAACCCCACAGCAGACGGATCTTCTGCCAGGCCAGGCAAAACAGATAGCTGCTTAATGTTGTCTGTATCTACAGCAGCTATTCCAAAGGATCATCGATACCCCTTAGGATCCTTGAAATGGCCCCATCTGAGGTAATCAATACCCAGTATGCATGGAGCCCCTAGGCCAGTCACAATAGGGTGTTTTTGCCAGTCTTTACCAGTGAGGCTTGTTTTGGCCTCCAACGCAGTCAATTCTTGAGAACCCCCAGTCACTCCAGAAATATGGACTGATTCTGTCCCTTCATGATTCGAGGGCATTAGAGTGCACTGTGCACCGGTATCCACCAGTGCCTTATATTTCTGTGGTTCTGATGTGCCAGGCCATCGGATCCACACAGTCCAATAAACTCTGTTATCCCCCTCCCTCCCCTAACTGAGGGCAGGGCCCCCTCTATTCATTACCTGTGATAACTGGAGCAACTACACTGGTGGTTGGTCTGTTCTGTAATTCTCTCACCCGTGCTCGCAGTACAGGAGTATCTTGGTCATGCCACTTCCTCATGTCTTCTCCATGGTCCCAAAGGTAACGCCACAAGGCAACACGCGATGCAGTCCTACAGTTGTCTCTCACTCGAGCAGGAAAGCGTTTGCCTTCAATAGCTGAAATTTTTGATGATACAGGTGAGGAGGGAGATCCATCTTCTTCAATTAATTGGGTTATCATTAGTTTGATAAGTTCTTTCATTAGGCCCCTTTACTTATCCTGATCTTCGTCAAACGTTTCTGATACTACTATGGGTTCATCATGATTAATCAATAGAGACACCTGCTCTTGTACTTCACCGAGTCTATTTGCTAACTCTGAGACGGCTGAAATGGAAACGTGAGTTGGGAGTAGATGTTGTTCATAGTTTTGGAGTGTAAGAATCAATTCGAAAACTAGGGGTCTTCTCTGTTGGTCCTCGTATCTGTGGAATGTTGCTACTAGCTGCTACTAGTGTGGGGGCGTATCTTTCTGGTGCTTGTAAGTTTTTGCCATATGTCAGGTTTTGCCCTCACTCTCTCCGGATCATGGTTTTGGTGTGGATCATTAGGAGCAAAATTAGGGTCATATAACATTTCCACCAGGGCTATTTCCCTCTACTACTGGATACCTTTCTCAATTGTATCCCACGTTTTCATTGCAGGCTGCAGAATATCTTTGTAGGGATACCTTTCCCTCACAGCCATCTACTAATTCCTCTGTCAATAGATTTGTCTCTGGCAATGTCTCCTAGTTGGCGGGCTTCTTTACCATCTAGAGACAAGATACTGGCCCCACCATCCCAACAGCGAAGCAACCAGGTGACAAGAGTTTCCTTCGGGTGTCGTGTAAATTCCTTTCTTGAGCTTTGGATTTCAGTCATCTTGAGAGGTCAACGAACAGTAATAGAGATCTCCTCTTCATCGCTCTCCTCTCCATGCCTCTTAGTTTTTGCTTTTGCCTTTCTTGGTTCTGAGGAAGTCGCCTCACTTGGATCTTCCTCTACCTCCTCCTCCACTTCTTCTTCTTTTTTTTGTTCTAGACGCGAGGACACCCGCTTCCATTTCTTGCCTTCTACAGGGGCTACTGACACTGTTACCGGTGTCTGCTGTGACTGATCAGGTTTGACTTGAAGATTTCCCCCTTTGGCTTGCACCTCAGCTCAGAAACTCTCTCTCTCCAGAATAGTAATATACAGAGCGCGGTAAGCACAAGCCAAGCCCCAGGTAAGCCGTACCTCCTTTGATCTATCTAAGTTGCACCATCCCTGACTCAAATGCTGGCTCAGTTTCTTGGAATCCCACAGATGTTCAAGAGTGAAATCCCATGACATGGCGGGTCCTCACGCTTCTAAGATTCTTCCTAAACCTCTCCATATTCCCTGCCAGTCAGCATTCTCTGGTCTTGGAGGAGACTTCTTCCACTTAGCACAAATGAAGAGGAATACATTCAAGGACATTGATAACATGCACACAAGTATGAGCACTAGCTCGGTATTCAAAAACTGTGAGACAAACTGAGAGGGAAGCCTGGAAACCGGTTTGAAAGACTCAAAATTCATATTATACAGCATTGCATAAAACCACCAGGCAGGTGCCTCCATCAGTGCCCTTATTTGGTTGTATATGAACACAATTCCACAGCAAGAAATCATGATGTTAATTATAGACCAGTAACTGGCAAGGAACATGATAGCTTTTAATCCCTTATGCAGTGCTCTGACAATAAAGAGCAAGCTCATAGCTGGTAACTGTTAAGGGGAGGGGGGGAGAGAAAAAAAAGAAAAAAAAAAAAAGGAAAACACTCGGAAAGCACTCAGTACAGTGTCTGGAGTTTGGCAGACTGCCCAGGCTATAATCTAATCTATGAAGGTCACACACCAACACCAGCAATGCCTTGTAGTCTCGCAGTCTGGTTTAAAGAAATCCTTTTTCCCTACTAACGTTAAAAGCTTCAGACTGCCCACATTCTCCACCAAAAATTTGTCACGGAGTTATCTAGATAGATCTGTGCCCATGACAGGGGGGCAGTAGGCTCGCGGCCCCCCCCTGGCTTCCTGACAAAAAAAGGAGCAGCGGCAACGATCTAAGGAGAACTTATTTTACTAACTATGATGGTGGAAAGCAAGATGACACAACATAATATAATCTAATTGGAAGTAAGGATAATAAATCAAATGAAATGAGAGAGAGCGAAAGAACAATAGAGAGAGAGAGAGAGTGAGAGAGTTTCCGAAACCGAAAGCCCTACCTGATGAAGGCACACGGCTTGGAAAGCACACCCACTCCTCTCCCTGGCAGCAAGCAAAAGTGAAAAAGACCACGCGCAACCAGATGACGCATCTTCCGTGATGTATCTTCCTTCGCTGATCGTGAGGTCCTCTGGGATAAGTAGTTCTTCTCTTTTGTCCATGATGTTATGATGTGGAATACCAATAGCAAAATTACAAAACCATGACACAAATATATTCACACTGACTTCTGACATTGAATATGTTCAACAGTAAAACACAGAAGAGCAAATTAACATTTACATTCAAAATTTTAGGCTTTGTTCTTTAACAAATAAGCTTTGGAAAGAAATATCACTTCCACATTCCTGCCAATATCACTAAGTAAATCAGAAAATTAAATATATCATTACATTTTAAAGAAATATTTTAATATGATTTTATGTAATTATTGACAAAAGGTACGATAAACCAGAGTTCAAAACAGCCATAATACAGCAAGATACTCCACAGAAACTCTTTCTGCCACTTCCATTGCAGAGATCTTATTTGGATGTGGCTAAGTATAGTTCAGTGCTACTAGGCAATAAAAGAATGGTCCTATTTGTGTGAAATCAGCTGTAATCTCTGTATTTAGAATACTGCCTTGTCATTTCTCAGGATATAGGTTTCCAGTACCAAGCAGACCAAGCCATGACCAGCCTGGTCTGATCCCAGAAGAGACCCTGAAGAAGACCGGACTAAAGACCACCCAATGCCTCTAACTGCCTGAATTACTCTGTGTTTTAGTGAAACCTGTTTTCTGACTTTAGAGTTTGCAGTAAGTGTTGCAATTCATAAAAAATTAGAGCATTCTGAACACGTTTACTTGAAAACAAATGGTTTGTATGAAGGTTATCTATGGGAAAAGAACAAATCATGCTAGTTGGCATCAGAGAATGGCAGTATGTACGTTCCTCCTTTTATTTATTTATTTTCTGGTGTTGACCTCACCTGTTACTTAATCACACTAAGAACAATAATCATTTCCAAGGAGTTGACTTGAGTACAGTGTACTTACTTGCTCTGTTATTTGTCTCAATGTAATCCCACTACAAAGATACTATTGCCTAAAGCTTAAAGAATAACATCAGTATGGATATTTAAAACCATATTTCATCAGTTGCATATCTTCTGCTTTACCACTGTGATTAAGAATTCTCCATAATTCTTTGTGAAATATGAGAATTTGTTTGAAATTTATGTTTTAAGGTTTTGGGGATAATTTTTTTTATTTTTTTATTTTTATTTTTATTTTATTTTTGCAGTTTGTGTCATCTTATGAGACAGGTATTATATACAAATGGAGAAGAGCTGACGTAAATGATTCCTTTTCATCCCATAAAAATATAACTGATAGTAAAGTGATTATCTCCTACATTAAGATCTAAAAAATTTAATTAACTTCTCTTCAGTGTTAAATGTATGGCTTAAATTAATTATCTCTGCTATAGTTTGATTTCTTATTTGTAATACTGTATAGACACAGTTTTATATCTCTCAGGATTGCTGAGAACAGAGATGTTATAATGTCTCTGAGACCTGGATGGCAGTAAAGAAAACAATTTAAGTATACAGAGTAGTTGGTGTTTTGTACTGTTATCAACAAGTGAAATACGTTGTGTTCTGGAATTCCAACAGCAATTAAAATAACAGTTGATGTTCACTCAGAGTTTTTCACAATACCTGTAATTTGTTGTCACAAGTGATCAGGAGGATAAATCATAAAAACACAAAGAGAGCTGTTAATGAGGCCACATGCAGGATTACTGTAAGAAATTGTCTCTATCCCAAACATATGGAAGATGGGGTTACGAAAAAAAGCACTCTCGTTCCAAAGGCAAGAAATCTAATAATTATTTTTATCTTGAAAACTTGATTTTTATATTCTATATACTGTTATTTCAGAACTTCATATCTTTACCTTAAAAAACCCTGTTTCCTTGTTTACTTGATATAAGAAGTAACTATAAGCATGAATTCATTTTGGACTGATTAAAAAGGCTGAAGTAACACTAAATTTATTCAGCTAAGACCAGAGTACAATTTGCTTCTTCTAAAAGTTGCTTGCTTAAATACTTGTTCATAGTCTTCTGCAATTCCAGGACAAATCTCTAAAGTGTGCATAATAACAGTTTGTTTTAATGAGTTAGAGCTTCTCGCTTGAGCTATTGGGCTTTTACATAGGTCACTCTGGAAGTAATGCCTCCTATTTATTTCCATGGGAATTACAACAGAAAAAGAGGAGCACAGTAATACTGTTTGATAGAGCAAATTCTCAGCAACAAAACACTTTTTACAACATAGTCACTACCATTAACTATGCCTTTTTACCAGGAATAAACAGGGGCCTGCATGCTGTCCTCCTGTAAATCTGCACCAATGGAGTTGGCTCACTGTCCCTCTCAGCACTGCTGAAATGCACCAACAACCGCCTCACTGTGCTCACATCCACTGCTTGATCTCCATAAATGTTCTGCAAGTGTTGATGAATGTCAATGGGTGCCACATGTTAAAATATACCAGGTGATCCTTTTTTCTCCTCTTTCTGGCTTATTCTCAACATGTAAACAAATTTTTTTCTATGGTGAATGCAGTAGATATAACAGGGCTGACAGGACAATTTCTGCAACCAATGAAATTGGTATTAACTCCAGATTAGCTTATACCATAAGCAATATCATCATATTTAAAAATTAAGCATCACTTTGAGTTTAAAGAAACAAATTGAATTACAAATTTTCCATAATATTATTTAGCCAAGTGAAAGATTTAATTTTTTAACATGATCTTATGCCTCTATCCTCAAATGCCAGTTGTCCTAGTACAGTACACATTTTCCCATTGCATTGTTGAATATCACTATTTTCATTTTCATATGTATATATCTGTGTTTACGTACAAAGAATAATTTAAAAGTTAACATGTAGATACAGAAGATGGCATTTGAAGTAAGGAACAAACCTGCAGGTATGTATTTTTAATATTTATTCCAGTATTTTCAGTATTTTTTAATAATCTAACAGTATTTAATACATTACAACCTACAAATGTTTTGAAACAATGAACAGACTAGTCACATGAAATCATAAAATTGGAATATTTATTTAATTACTAAAAATAATCCTTATATACTGCTGCTGTTCTGAATATAATTGTTGACTCACATCCAGTAGGTATTTCATTCAATAGGCATAGTTATATGTATCACCTTTGAAATGTGCTATTTAGGGAAAGAGAGATGGTTAGTTAACACGATTATTACTTAAGGCCAAGATTTAAAAAAAAAAAAAAAAAAAAGTAAATAAAAATTAGGAAGGTCTGTTGTCTAATTCTTATTATAATAAGAATTTTTTGCCTACATGAAGAAGATAAAGATTCTCTAATTAAGAGCTGTTTAAACAAGCTGTTGCATTTGGCTGATAAAATTGCTGTGAAAACTTTCTTTCAAACTTAGTAGATTGTTTATGGACAAGAAAAGCAATGGAATCTTTTATTCTGTTCTCTCAGGAAATATTATCAGATGGTTAACAAAGTAAAGAGAATAGACTGCAAATTAGTGGAAAAAAAAGGAGTGATGAGAGCTTGCAGAAAGTGAAAACATAACCAAATATAGCATATGATATTTTCTTGTCTTCCCTAAGAAAATTTAGCCATCCTTTAATTCTGCTTGACAGCATGTTTAGAAAAGTGTTAACTTCATTTACAAGTTGTCCCATTCTGTCTCGTGCAAAAGTTCACATAAGACAATAACAGATTTATCCTATTCCTAGCTATTCTTTTGAAATGCATATGTAGGAATATCATATTTTTTTTTCATAGAGTGTACATGACTACTAGGGTAAAGACATGAACAATAAGACAACATTAATTCATCGTCATTCATGCTGAATCCTAATAAATTATGTTGTCTTTGTCTTGTTTTCATATTTTACATAATTTCAAAATAGCTGTTTAATTTCCTGAGTCTTTATAGGAAAGGAAAAAGGAAAACTCCACCTAAGGTGGTTTACCATTGGATAAATTCAGACTTTTGATGAAAAGAATAAAGGACCGGTAACCCTGGTCTTTGCAACTCTCTCTCCCTCACTGGAGGTTCACATTTCCTTGGTAAGAAAACCAGTGTGGTCATTGCTTTTTCAGCTAAGTTTGAATTTTAACTCAGCCTCATCCTGTCACACAGTAGGTCTGCAACACAGTTTGTTCATAATTTTCCTCTTATTCAGTGTATTCTCTCCCTCTAAAATTGCCAGTGACTGATTTCACCAGCATAACCCCTGGCATGGTTTCAATTCACAGGAACTGTTCTGAATCCTCTGATCATTTCTCTCAAGCTGCCCTCACTTACCAGGAGTCAGATGTCTTGTCAGGTGGGAACAACTGTTATTTTTATACCTACAGCACACATTATGAGAAAAATATTATTTTTTAAGTAGTACGCAGGTGATGAGCTATGAGTGTTTAGTTTTATAGTTTAAGTTTTTAAGTTTATTTTAAGTTTATTAAGTTTTTAAGTTTTTAAGTTTATAAGTTTTTATTTTTTAAGTAGTACACAGGTGATGAGCTATGATTTTTAGACAACCACTGGGAACAGCTCAAGGTGCCTCTGGAAAATCTTCCAACTTTGGACAGTGTGGGAAGGAAAAAGAAACAGTGGAGATGATTTTGAAGGAGTGGTGGTCTGTCATCCTCACATGCTGCTGCAGAATCGAGTGGTTCTTATTAAGGAACCTACAGGTTATACACTTATAAATCCAATAATTTGGGATGGGATTCAGTGTCATTCAAACATCATACCCACTATCTAGAAGCCTGATTCTCAATTGCCAGAGAAGAGCAGGAAATCTTTCCCATGCAACTGGCATAACCCAGCGAGATGTTCTGCTGCTCCTGCACAGCCCAGACATAGGCAGTTCAGGAGTTCCTCTGGTAACCTGGAAGTTTACTAGTTGCCACTCCAGGTCTTGAAGAGCTTGTCTTACATTTGCCAGCTTTGGGTTTCACAGGAAGTAGAGTCAGATAATTATTCCTAAATACCTAGATTTTTGCCCTAAATAATCAGGATCCTACCTCCATATTGTTATCAGAGTCAGCTTTCTATTTAAATGGCATAGCTCATCTAAAATATCCCAGAAAAAAATAATGGTGCTCCTCAGGAACTTTCCTTCTTGTCAGGTGAGAATTTTACCAATTTATTAGTAGGACAAAATGTTATCTGTTTTTCTAACAAGTCTCAGCTCCCAAAGATTTGTGCTGTTTTTTGGATTCTTTTTTTTATTATTATTTTTTATTTGGAATGATCTGGATTTATTAGATGAAGTACGCTTTTGATTATCTTTAATCTACACTCATCGTTACACAAGCATTATTAAGACCTTCAAATTGTTAGGTAATTTACCTAAAAAATCTTAAAATGTCTTGTGTTCACAAAAATATATTGAACGTGCTTCCTTAATGAAACGTCTGTTTCATTTGCAACACTCAATAAGGAAGTCTACAAGGTAAACATAATGATGTCAAGCAGTTGATTTTGTTTTGGGGATATGATATGGATTTTACTTTAATCTTGCTTCTAGGTATGGCACTTGGCTTCTCTGTTGCCTTCCATCATACCTAAACAAATATTTACATTAGTAGAAAATGAATATGTATTATTTTAATGTCATTACTACAAATTCATTTTAAATTTTTTTACAGACCTAGTATAAAGGGCTACAACAAAGGCCAGGCTGTATGGAAACTATTTGATTGAGAAAACCGGGGAAAATATTATGTAGGAAATTGTTTCTGCTGTTATCGTGCATAGGAATTATCTATACAATACAGGTTGAAGTAAGATCACTTCTATTCTCAGAAAAAAAAAAAAAGTTTCAAGTTGACAACAGCACATCATGGTAACTACACAGATGGACTTGACTGATCCAGAGGTTTTGCCTGTTTTCCTTTTTGCTATATTTTTTTATCAAGAAGTACAGAAAAAATATCACCTAGATCTGCATATTGTGAACAATATACAAAACGTTAATTTAAATGGTCTTCAACATGTCCATTCTAATGATTATAGAATTAATACGTCTTGTATGTTCATTGCTCTGGACTTTTCAACATAAGGTAAATTGAGAAAAGAGGCCATTGACCACTTTTGAATGAAACTTTCTTGATCCTCCCTTTAAAATAGCATCTGACTTCACGATAATTAACATGTTATTTCAGGAATGAGAGTACTAAAACAAACAAATAAGATGTTTAACCCTATAAATCTCAAAAGCATATCGGGGCTACTTTCTATTTTACAAAGAGCCTCTTAGCTGAAGGGGACATTGTATCCGTCACCACTGCAGATCCTTACTCTCCTGACTGCCAGGACTCACTGCCTCCACTTCTGTCCCACATGTGACTCATCAACAGTTCCTGCAGGAATAGTAGCCTCCTCCCAGTTTACATCAGAATTCAGAATCATCTGGGCAATCCCATAGCACAGACAGGGGGAAAAGAAAAAAAGAAAAAAAGAAAAAGGTAAAACCAAATATAAAAGTGGTTTGACCAGTCCAAGTCTTAAAATATAATACTGAAAGTGGACTTGCAAAAGGGGGAAAAAAATCATATTAAGTGGTGGCTACACATTTTTCCTTGTTTTCCCTTTCTTTAAACACACATATACACGTATAGTTATAGTTAGGATAACCAGTGACTCAAAAGATCTCTAGTAAATCTTTTACTGATTTTTTGACAGAAATGACATCTGTATCTACCTAGATGGCTTTCGTCCTGAGACCAATTATACTTTTTTTGTTATGCCTAGTCTGTTTTATGTTGTCAGTAGAACAGATTATAATTTCAAATATACGTATTTTTTGTTAATGCCAGCATTTCCTTTATGCAGCATGTTTTATTATTTACTCTTCCATATTACTAAAAAATCTTGGTCATAGTTTTAAAACATCTCATTTGGCTTGTAAGTCATTTTCCTTCTCTATTGTAAAGGAGACATATAAATTTGCTTTTCCACAAGGGCAAAGGCACAAATTTCATTAGATCTTTTTTTTATTTTTACAATTTAGTTTTTACTGTGATAAAGCAGATTTTGATATAAAACAACCAACCAAATAAGAACAAAAAGGAGGAAAAAAAAGCAAACTTCTTGTTTATATCAGCTATAAAATTGCTCCATAGTACATGAAGGAAAATAGATATGGAAGAACTTCATACATGAAATAATGTATTGTTTGTATACTTTACCTCTCTCTGAACAGGGAAAACTCCTAAGCAAATACATGCATTTTGTGTTTTATTGCTTTCTGTCTTATTTTATTTCTAACTTCTCAATAATTAATACTACTCCAATACTTTCACACAGGTAATTCTTTGGAAATTATTCTACAATAGAAAACTTAAATCTGAATTCTACAATAGGAAACTGAAATCCTAAATAGATCTTTTAAATAAATACAGATATCAATAAAGCTTTACTGAAAGAAAGATTAGCAATTAAAAACCCAATTCAGCAAAACATCTAATTAAACACTTACAAAAACAGATATTTAATCCATACACTCAAGTGAGATTTAAGCATGGGTTTTTAAGTCAAAAACAAATAATGCCAGAGTTTCTACAAAATGATAAAATAATAGTATGCTTTTAAGGGAGATAAAATGGAAAACAAAAGAAACAATACCGAATAATCAATCAAACAAACAAACAAAACAAAAACTTCCTCAAATTTTCAGCTTTGCTCAAGATACTAATGAATAAATACAGCTACAGTATTTGGATATGGTATTATTGTTTGTTTAATTTTCACTACAGTAAGTTACAGGAATAGGATAAAATATCTTAAAACTGGGAAAAAAATCTGAATTCTTCTCCAAGTTGACTAAAATTTGACTATAATATTGTTTCAAATTTTGGAATTGCACAAATGTACTCAATGGCAACATTTTGAATCAGGACAGGATTCATTTTTGGGATTAAAAAAAAAAAAAAGGCATAGCTATAACACAATATACTGCTTTCTTCCAAGGAAAAAAAAAAGATTTATGAGTAATATTTTCAAGTGCTCAACCACTTTAATATGACAAGACAGCACAGACAGCAGCATTGGTAAAGCATTGCAATGCCTGAAAGTTCACAACATTATTATTATTATTTATAATATATGTTATATTATTATGCTAAGGCTGAAGGCAATAGAAATGATGCAACTTGTGTCTAGTCAGTTTGGCCCTACTTTTCAAACTAATCTATGGGAAGACATGTATTCAGACTTTTCCTGACACCAGCTCTACTGTGTATTAACCATCTGATTTACCTAGATGCCAAGAGGGTAATGAGACTTTTGCAAATGCATACCCTTGTTTTAAGACTTGATTAGTAGGTGGGAATTCAGGCGATGAGGGAAATTGCAAAACTAAGGACAAATTTACTGATTTGTTGCCAGGTAAATGTTCATTACATCAACTCATAGAAAGTCTAAACAGCTTGCATCACAGGGTGACCAGGTTCCTATCTCATGCTCCTTTCATTTCAGATATTTGATGTCTCTCATTATAAAACCTACGCTGGCTGCAACAGCAGATTTGTACATACGTTGTATTTTATAACGTATTTTACTTTTACTGCCCCCTGAGACTACTAAGCAAGCATAGAAGGCAGGGAACGCTTTCTGGCTGTTACATGTGAAGTCTACAGACACTTCAGAGGTTCCTCGACAGCCCATCTCACTTTACAACAGTTACAGATGGAAAACAGCAACCTCTCTGTAAACGTATCTGTAAATAATGACCTCCATATGCTTGAATACCTTAAGGTATATTAGCTCATTAGTGAAGATGTTATACAGTATCGTGTATAAAATACCTATATTCAGTGAATTCTTAGCAAAAAAAGCTGTGTTGTATTTCAAGTAACACCATTATATTCTATATCATTAATAGATCAAAGAGTGGTGTAAACTGTAATGTATGTTCAAGCTTTCCCTTGAATAGTTAAGGAAAATATTTATATTTTCCCTGTCCCTTTTTCAGCTGTCTGATAATATATAAATGAATAAACCTTTTACCTGCTTAAAGACGAGTTCATTCTGAGACACAGTAAGTGCCTGTATCTCCTATTATAGACGTGGTTCAAACCTGGTAAGCAGCTAAATACTATGCAGCCACTCACCTACTCCCCCTGCAGATGGGCATAAGAGGGGGAAGGAAAGGGAACCGAAAGGAAGGGGAGGGAAGGGAAGGAAAAAAGAAAGGGAAGGGGAAGGGAAACGGAAAAGGAAACAGAAACGGAAAAGGAAACGGAAAGGAAAGGGAAACAGAAAGGAAAAAGAAAAGGAGGAGGTACAGTTTTAGGCATTCCTCAGGCATTTATTTGATTTTAACCTCTGACATTTTGCTATTGCACCTTAGCTAGTTCTCAGTACAAAGACTAAAAGTTAAATCTATAGATCTATGTTCTTCACCTTTCAAAACTAATTTTTGATAACTTGCTATTTTAGACAAAGCAATAGACAAAGCTATTTTAAATAAATTCTTCATTATTTACGTGGACCTTTATCATAACCAGTTTTACATTCATTAGTTTTTCTATAGTAAATTCTAACAAATAACAAGGAAAAGTTTGGAAACAAGTTATAACTATTATCTCTTAACATCTCGCTTAGAATTCTGTAATGAGTATTTTGCTATTTACAATCTGTTCTTGCTGTGCTGATCCATTATAATGTTTTGTCATTCAAGCAGTTTGCTTACCATTATCCTCTAAATGAGCTCAAATTCCATTCACATCTAACTAAAATAACATACACAGCATTTCTGAGGAATGACTTCCCTCAAACTGTCTGATTTCCCATTACTAGAAAATCATCTCTAGTTTTTTTTTCTAATTCAAAGCAATTTGCAAGAACTTCTGAATTCCAATATAAAAGCTTTACAAAAGAACACTTAAAATGTCTGGAGATGTAACGTTGTCATTCATGAAAATAAGTCAATGTCATTACAAGATATATTCCAAAAGTGAAATATCATTAGATATGTATTTGAAAAAAAAAGTCTGCATTTAGGATATGACAGTCCACATAAACTTTGGAAAATTAGAAGTGGGTGGGTTTTATTTTATTTTTATTTTATTTTTATTTTATTTTACTCTTTTTTTTTTTTTTTTTTTCCAATTTGAGAAAGGAAATGAAATAACACTAATGAGCAACATCTGGACCCATTATGGAATTTCTATTTTTTTAAACAAGCACATTAATGAAAGAAGTCCTTTTGAATAAAGCTGTAGATGTAATTCAGATTACTGGGTAAGAAATCACTCTTCATACCTTTTATTTCCTTATCTTCCCCCTTTTCTAAACTTCTCAATCTTTTCTTCAGCTTAGCTTTTGTTTCTTCTGTTATTGTTATTTCTTTCAAGTAAAACTAGAAGAAGCTAGTAGGATTTTCTAGTCTGACTTCTTGCACAGTACAGGACTTTATGCTTTTTAGACTTATCTCTGTACTGATCCAAATGAGTTTTACACAACAAAGAAACTCCAAGAAGTTTATATTGTGTATTTACCTGACAGCCCACATGAGTTTCAAAGAAAATTCTGCCACGCTCTTCATTCCAGCAGAGCATCTGTTAGTCTGTTAATTCCATAACAGAAACATGATGAAGCTGTTTCTCCTCTCACAACCAATTCAGCCATGAATAAATCCACTGATATGTGAGATTATCAGGTAAAAGCAAAATTCGATTTCATGGGTTTAAGACAATTTAGTTACAAGAAGATTCTTAGAAATTCTTTTTTTTCTTTTGGTGTTATTTTTAATCTCTGATTTTAACTAATTCTTGTGCATTTATACTCAAAGTTCATTACTGAAGGACTTCATATAACTTTAGGACAATTTAAAGCACATTCATTTCACTAACTAAAAGAAAGAAAGTCACTTCTACATGTCCTTTTTTTAATTCTAGTTTAGAATCTGTTTTAGGTGTCTTGTACAATTATTTTTTGAAGAAGAGAGGAGACAATTCATTTAATAGCCATTAGGGCTGCTCCAGAAGTAATGCCTCCTGTTTTACCATGTTAGCCCACAACATCAAAAGTAGATGTTGATGGTATGGCAGTAGAGGCTGAACCTTCCATCAATATTCTGTTCAATTTTGTTGCTAAAACTAATAACTTCAAGTCCCTTTTTTTTTTTTTCATGTCATACATACATGAATTAAAAATATTCCTTTCACAGACTGTTATTGAGATGGATGCAAATGGGAGTCTAATTGCAATTTAAGAATCATTGTTAGTCTTGTGTGTCAGATTATCTATCAAATTTGACCCAGCTATTTGTATCTGCTGGAAAGCATCAGTTATTAGTTGTGTAAATCACCTTCATGAATATAGATGCTGATCTTCTTTACATATGTTTGCATGTCTGTATATAAATTAATCTTTGAAAGCTGGTGGTGGAAACTTTTTTTATGCAATCACAAATTTCTCACTCTGTAATCAACTGGAATTGGTAAAAAAAAAAAAAAAAAAAAAAAAAGCTTTTCATGAAAATTAACCATTGCCTATTTTACTGATAATATTGAAAATTAAATTTCCCTATACAGTGTGCTATTATTCATTCAGATATACATGTTCCCTTTTAAAAATTAATCAAATTGTTTTTACTTTCATATAATGTAACAAAGTCAGAAAAATGTGACATTTCTCCTCAAAAAATTTCATTAAGCACTGGTTGTAGTCATAGTGAGAAAATGCAAAAAGTGGAATAATATGCTATCCTGAATAAAGAAAATTTTCAAAGCATATCCTCTTTTATTTCTTCTTTTTCCTTTTTTTTTTTTTTTTTAACCTAGAATAATAGGGACAATTTTGACCAAATTTTGATGTTCGGAAAGTGTCAGTATGTTAAGTGTTCAGACAGCTGATATCTTAATGCCTTTGTCTTATTATCTTTAATTTTGGCAATACTCATCTTCTTACTGTATAATGAGATTTCCCTCTGCATTTAAACTAAATCAAACTATACCTCTATTAATCTAAAAATAAAATTGTAGGTGACTAAAGCATAACTCAGGAAGCTTTTTAATCTGAAGAGTATCAAAAATAATTTTGTATATGTTTTTAGACAGAAATGGACAGCTCATGAACAACTTTAGAACACAAATGCTATTATTTGAGGTGTTGCATGTTTGTGCCCATTCTAACATTAAAAAAAAAAAAAAGAGTCACACTGTGAAAAACATTATGGCAATGAATCAAAAAAGAACTAATATCATGTCGGATAATTACAAGCAAATAAGGGATCATAAATGCTTCCACCTGTGAGAGGGCAAAGACACACAGGACGATTGGATATGGTAAGAGACGAAAGGTGAGGAAATGCGCTTATTTGATTATAGTCTACACCATTCTCTCTTAAGATACATTTAATCAGGGAAATTATGTACTATTTCTTTATTCTTAACAGTGTTTTTGAAATTAAATATGTCTGTTTTATATGGCTATGCAATATATAAGTTAAGGTTAGTTAACATAATTTTGTTTTCAACAGTTGGATTCTAATTGATTTTTTTGTTGTTGTTGTTTCTTAAGTAAATGACACATCATGTCAAATAAATAATAAAATTTGAAGATGTCCTCGTAATGAAGACATTCCTTAAGGATAAAAGTAGCTGAGAAACTATACTTTAGATAACGCCTGGCTCACATTTTAACATGGAATAGTTAAAAGCATGTCAACATGGAAAAAGAAGATGCTTAAGAAAATCTGATTAGCCATTTGTTTTCTTCTGTTTTCACTTTTGCCTGCTGACATCTCTGCATGGAAAAATTCCAAACAGAACAATTTAGAATAAACTAGAGTAGAAAATGCTTACGCTTCATGGAAAATGTATTTCTGACTACAAAATAATTTTTTATTCATTTAACTGTTTAATACTTTAATTATGGTGTTGGAATCACTGTTACCCTAATTCAGTAACCTTCTTTTTTTTTTTTTTTTTTTTTTTTACATAGATAAAACTTCTTTCTCTAAAATAATTCCAACATTTTCTAAAATAGATGAAGGACTCTATTTATTACACAAAGTGTGAATTCAAATTTCTGCTTTGCCCTTTGTACTCATAGCACATCTATGGCCATTTTTTTATCGTGATTAAAACAATCCTGATATTTTTCTTACATATGAATGCTTGGGAAGCTTCAAATTTATTAATAAGAATATAGTAGCTCTATTTGATGATATCATTAATAATAATACTATCTTCTTACGTATACAAACGGTGTTTACTTTTTGTTCTAATTAAAGTCCATAGTCACAGCCAATTCCCTTTTCTAAAACAGCAAATTGCTCCAATCATATGAGACAACTCAGCAAATTAATCCAATTCTTTAAAAGGCTTTAAGTTTAACCCAGCTAAAAGCTTCTGTCTGAAGTAAAGAATGGCTGCATAAAAAAAGGGTATAAGCAATAGTGCTGAATCCTTTCCCAAAGTGCCAACTGTGCTTCTCCTAGAACTGTCTGAGGTCTGGTGGTGAAAAATTTCTGAAAAAGATGAAAAAGTTAGACCTCTACAGAAATAGACATCTAAAGTTCTAATTCCCAGACTTTTTGTTCAAGACAACAGCTCCTGCTGGAATAAAATGGGTTAGGCTGGCTCTCACTGAGAAATGAACAATTTCTGCAATTTCATAAAGGATTACTTCTGCTATGGTGGGTTTTTTCTTTTGCATGCATATTCACTATGGTGATTAAGTGATGCATTGAACGTATATCCTCTATAACAGATTATTTAGTGGAAAGCAGTTTATTCATCATCTCTGAACAAAATCTCTAAAACTGAAAAAGGTGTTTTTTTTGTTGTTGTTGTTGTTTCATTACAGTTATTTCTGAATTGTCATGATATGATATTTTACTCAACTGTTAATTTTGTATGTTGAGATATGGCCCATTATGAAGTGCAATGAATGAATGATTCTGGAACAAGTAAAGGCTTCCTCATCCCTTGGAAGGCTCAGACAACTCAGATGAAGAAAGAACCAGATTTCTACATCTGTGAACATTCAAGACAGGAGAAAAAAAGTATCTTATGATGATGATGACTGCTATATTTAAAGAAAAGGCATACATGTCTTAAGAGAATTTCAAATATATTTCTAAGTTGCTGGTTTGCCAAATTAGATGGCAGGACTGTTCTGAACTTTTACTTCTGAGGGATTGTCTTTCAAAAAATCTTTTATAACTCTTCATATTATTCTCCTACACTTCAAGAAGTGTCTCTATCTCTCTTTTACTAATCACTTTTTGCAACATTCATTTTCCTTTTTCAAAAAAAATTATGAACACAATACCAGATTTGTAACATTTCTAACAATTGCTGTTCACACAACTACAGACATTCAAGGAGGACTATTGATATATGATCCTCTCATGCAAGTAGATTTTTTTTTAATCTTTTATCTATCTTCTTAAAAAATAATCTAGTATAGATAGGCATTAAAATTTGATTCATTTCTGGCTTTATTGACTTCTTAGCACACACAAACCAGATGAACCACTTGTTATACATATATACTTTAAGTGGCTTTTACAGTTGTGATGGATGCAAAACATTCCTTATGTTCTCCTATAATGATTGTGTGAGAAATTACATAATTCTTTTACCACACATTTCATGCAATAAACTTTAACTTCAAGCAAATGTGAGCTATAAAATTCAATTGATGAACTTGCCAGATGTTGTCAGTTCCAGTGCTTTACACATACTTTTCTTCTTTCAATACACTTTCTTTTTACTTTTTGACATATATCTTGAACAGAAATACCTGTCAAGTGACCAGCAGGGTACAGATGATAAACCCTGATGTATCACTTTACTACATCTTATATGCAATAAAATGCACACAGAGAATAACAGATATATGCAGCACTTACCACATATAATAGTATCAATGTACCACTGATTGACACTTATAAATAAATAGCAGTAGATTTTTTTCTCGGCACATAGGTCAGAAAATTAATATACTGCAGGTTTGCATTCTGTAGGTGACATGCATTTGCAACTCAGATATTATTCTTATTTAAAGATGCTAAGGGATACCAAGGTTCACAATAGAATGCAAGAATATAAGAAACGGAGTCTGTGGAGAGAAGGATTGTCTTTTTAACTCATTATTTTTATTTTAATAAAAATAAAGTAATTATTAAAACTAATTAACTAACTAACAAAACACCACAGTACTGAGGCAGCATATCATTCAGTGTTCTCACACACACAGATGTTGAAATCTTTCCAATTGCCTGTGTATCAACCTCCAGGAACAGAAATGGAAATACTGAACACATTAGTAATATGACAGAAGTCTTGGGGCACTTCTGAGACATTTAGTAAGTGACATTATTCAGTGATGTCACCTCTGCATACACAGTTTCACATTCAAGGAAGAGTTAAGTTACAAGCGAACATATTTTCCTTTCGTAAGTGATTATTCTTTTATATCATTGACTCAAAGTTTGCTGAGGAACAAGTCCAGGCAAGTCCTGGGCAAAGGTAGAGAAATCTTCTGTCTGGAGGACACTGATGGACAGGTCCTGGCTAAAGGTTGTGAAATCCTCTAAGGATCACAGATGGACAAGGCCAGGGGCAATGAGAGGCCGGGAAACGGTCTTTTTGTGTGGACTTATCTCGAGGAAGATGGCCATCTCAGGAGGTACACACATGACTCTTGCTCAAGCACCCAGGAATGTCACATAGGCAGGAAAAAAAGGAGGATAAAAGAGGCGTCAACTACCACAAGGATAGGTGTCTGCCATCAGATCCCTCACTACGGACCGTATGTCGATGGACTTCCCTGGGCCTGCTACCTGAGACCTGCTGCTTCCTCCTGGACTTACTGTGCAGCTTCTTCCTGGACCCACCCGATACCTGCACCCTCTCATTGCCCAAGACCGGCCTTGCTGCTCCTGCCCTTTGGACCATCAGAACGGCATGCAACGGACCACTGATGGATCTTGGTAATGACTTATACCCGCTTCAAATGATTCTTACTTCTTTCCTATTCTTTGCTATCACCTTCCTTCCCTCCCTCTTTACCCTAACTCATAATAGTGTCCGTTCTCCCCTTTCTCCCATCTCCCTGGTTAACATTTGTAATAAACTGGTCAGACCAACATCTGGACCGTTGTTTCTTAATCTCACACCGGGTATATGTATTTCAAAGAACCTCCTCTCCCTCCTATAAATTGCAGCGAGACACCTTCTTAATACAAGCTTGTGTTCAGGTACTTTTCCCTCAGAAAGGCTACATTAAGCTTATCTTTGGTTAAACTTAATGAATTCCATATGATAAAAGTTGTGATTAAGAATAAACAGAATACCTTCTGTCTGTAAAAGTTTATTCCTGAGTAAATTATCATGTACTATCCTCAAAGAGACTCCCGGAACTACCACCAACAGGGCTTTCTTGTGAGACCTCTGGTAACTGTCCCTGATTCAAATCCAGTACTGCTTTCAATAATTACAGGTTATTATATCTTCTACATCCTCTTCTGAATATTTCTTGTAAATTATTATTCTCCTCTCATTTAAGTCTATGGATTACTTATATTTTTTCTTACTTATACAAATCAATGTAAAATTTTGGGATTTGTTTTCAATTCTGTCCTCATGCAGATATCTGTATTGAAATATCATCTTTTCAAATTAGAATCTTTGAAAACTGACACAATTTCCTTACAAATAAAGCATAGCGACATATTATTTGTCTTAACAAAAAAAATACTCATCTCTCCATTTTTTGTCAACCACTCTTATGTCACAATTTTGGGTTTTTTTCTTTGAGTTCTGTTTTCTTTTGAGATGACATTAGTTAGGTTGAAATATTATTATCGGTAGTCACTGTTTTACTCAGTAAGTGGTAGAGGCACATGCAACATGTAATGCACGCATATTTAAATTTGAATGAGTGTGTGTGGAAGGTGGGAGAGGTAGGAGTCAGCACCTGTGCCTTATCCTCTCCTTGTCCTGGTTTCAGCTGTTAACTGGAAATCGTTGAAAAAACAGTTGAAATTACTAAGTAATTTAGCAACAATGACATTTTATTCCCGTTTACCTGCTGATTGTTATGGCGTACCTATTATTGTGGTGAAGGACCTTAGATCTGTGTTCAGAAAAAATATATATATATTAATACTCAATTTTATTTTAAAAGATCTTTCTGACAACTAAAAGCATTTTTTTTTTCATAGTCCCAGAGGAAATCTGTGACAAATCAAAAAAAAAAAAAGAAAAAAGAAAAAAAAAAAAGAAAAAAAAAAGCCAATACAAATCTAGGCTTCTTCAGTTCTCATGTCTTTACTTCACCTCAAGATCTTCTATATAAAACCATTACCTGCCGCTGGTTTACTTCTTTTAATTTTGTAGCAATATCTTACTTCCTTAAATTGGACATTTTGACTCTTACCAAGTATCCCAGAGGTGTTGCTTGACTTTTTCTCCTAACAATATTTTCAAATGTGAGAGAACAGAAGATATCTAGGATGTGTTTCATTGAACATATGGGTCATCTAACACTACCACTCAGAATTTAAGAAGATGCATAAACAGGTACTTTACATGCAGAGAACTTCAAGGTGAATTGAAGATCATTCGAAGGGTTTATGGATCCAAAGAGACAACTAACAAGAGCTACACAAGCCTTGTTGATTGACTTTTGCTCTTATTACCATCATTTCAACACTAGTGCTTTTAATCTTCAAAGAGTTTTCTGTATCTTACAGCAGTGTCAAGTTACTGTACTTGTACAATAATGTCACATTTATCAGTATACATATATGTTATAGGTTATCTGTAATTGTACCTTAATTTAGTTGGTTTATATATTCATATTTATTCACATAAGTAATGATGTATATTAAGTATATATTTTACAGCATGCTCTAATCATCATTTCAGATAAAATAATTTTATTTTCTGCAAACATTTAAAATTTTAGCTAAGGTTTAAATTGTCAAACTTCTTAATAAAATACCTTTTAAATAAGAAAATAAGAAAAAGAAAAAACTGTACCTACCGTGTCTGTTCTGCAGACTGCATATTTTTTCAGTGATTCATTTCATGCTACATGTATACTTCTTAATTCATATGTATTCTTCTCTATTTTGTGTTGCTATAAAGATACTAAAATAAATGGAGTTGTATTCAAGTCAAGCTGGATTAATGATGAAGTGAATCAAACACAAATTTAGACAGCGTGCCCCTTAAAGGAGGAATTTAGGTGTGATAATTCAGAAGGATAATCACCTAATTCCAGATTGAAACTATGATGGTAGTTCTATTGCTCAGTTCCCTGTGACTCATGAAAGAAAGCTTCTTCCTCTCTCTTCCCTAACTCCCAACCCCAGCAGTAGCTGTGGCAGTTCAATGCCACATGAAGCCCAACTTTTGCTGAAATTTTTAAGGGATGGGATATCAAACATCTAGGATGAATGAAATTGAAGGCGAATTAATTTTAATACACAACCACAATAACTGGAAATGACAAAAGAAGATTTTAACTATTTTGGGATAATTAATCAAGGTAATAATTTGATTATCTTGAATGTTAATACATTTATAATTCCAAACTTGCCCTAGTTAAAAGCAAATAGGAAACACATCTTTTATTTTTGTCTATAGCATTAATTAAGTGGGCAGCTCATTCTGGGACTTTATCATTGCTCAAAGTCCCTGAGCACTCCTTGAGAAAGCTAGCTAAGAGCTTTGCTTACTGACACTGTAGCACGTTTTTTTTTTTTCCGTGGACCAAGGCCAATATAGGCTATCCCTGCGCAACTGCTCTCCGTTTCTTTTGACCTTCCACTGGAAAGGCTGGAAATTTCATCCTGCAATTTCTCCTAACAATATTTTCAAATGTAAGAGAACAGAATATATCTAGGATGTGTTTCATTGAACATACGGGTCATCTGACACTACCACTCACAATTTCAGAAGATGCATAAACAGATAATTTACATGCAGAGCACTTCAAGGTGAATTGAAGATCATTCTAAGGGTTTATGGATCCAAAGAGACAACTAACAAGAGCTACAAAAGCATTCATATCTCCAGTTTTTTTTTTTTCCATTTTGATGATATCTAAGGCCCCAAAATTATAATATGCCTAAGATAAAATTCTCTGAGCCCTTCTAATGGAGAATATGGAACTTTTCAATTATTTGAATTGGCTAAATGTTTCTTCATCATTTCAGAATATATCACTGTAATCTCCCTGAAATACAGATAAGTCCAGCTTAATGTCTGTTTTTATTTCTTTCTCTGGTGCAACAGATTTTTTCACACACAAAGCATGTATTTGGCACAAGGAAGATCCAAACTATTTAGACAGCAGATACTGAATCAGAAGGAGACATATTAATTACACATTCAGAAGTCATTACTTCATTTCTGATTCATGCTCATGAACTTATTTATACAACATTTATAATCTAAAATGCAGCTGTATAACATTGATCTGATCTGTATGTGCTAAACATTTTAAACAGATATATATGCGTATAGAGGTATATCATTCTACCTTAGTGGGCATTATGTCTTGATAACCTTGGACAAAAATGATCAGTGGTCATTCACAGCTCTTCCAATAATCTTTTTTATTCTTTTTTCAAACTCTGACCTCTTGGCAACACAGTCTAGCTTTTCAATGGTGTGCCTAGAATTGGAATTCCAAAAATCTAGCAAAGTCTTGGAATAACAATGTGGAGCCTACAGTTAAAACATATATTTGTTTTCATAGGCTGCATATTCTTAGCAATGTAACAAACGGTTTTTGAAATGCTATTTCAAATGTGGATGTAAATAAAAAAGAGCAGCAAATAAAGAGGCAGCTCCTTTAGTGCTTGGTTCAAATTCATCCATTTTGACTAGACAGATAATAATCCCATACTTTAAGTATCTCATATTTATTCTACATTGTTTTACTTTTAACAGGTGAGAATATATCACATTCCTGCAAATCTATGTGAAACACATCTTAAACATGATGGTAGATGCATATAAAGCATGAATTCCTAAATCCAGACAGCCACTGCAGGCTTAAATGTACTATCTATAGCACAAGAGAGGACTATTCACTGAAATTTTAAGATCGTGTATAACATGTCAAAGTACAGTCTTGGAAGTTCACATGATTTCAGAAAGTAGGAACTTGGTAAAGTTCTAAGGATTAAAGGGTAAAAAGGATAAGAAAATGTCAAATCATAAACTCTTATTTTGAAATAGCTTAAGACTTCTATTTATTCATTTTTAAAATATTTTGAATTTTCGATCTTGTTTGCTTAGTCTGAATACCAAAAAAGGATTAATTTTGACCTTATTTGCCTCGTATTTTACCCTCATTTCTAATTAGTGCATAATTTCAAGTAATATAATGGATGGAAATATCTAAGTTTTAATCAATAACTCGGTGCTTTGAATTTGTTCTTAGTTGTGGAAAATCTAGCACATTTGCTTATGATAATGCATTATAAATACTCTTGTGTAAAATAGGAGGTAAATTTCCACTGCATAAAATTTCAGCTTTGGTCTTATCAGGTTTTCTTCCAATTGGTTTTTAGACATAACCATAAGAGATAAGATTATATGACATAACTGCCATATGGCAAAGTGGTTCTTCAAAGAACAGTGCATAAGGGAAACTGTAACAGTTAAGTGATTTGACTTTGACACATCCCTGTCAGCAGAGGACTCTGGGGACAACAGGAGATGTATGAATGTCAGAGAAATGTAGAGCAGAGAAGAAAATTGTTAAAAGGAAAGGAGAGCCAAGAAAAGACATGACTGTCTTTACAGACCTCTCAGCACAGGGAGGGGAAAGGCTTTCTCATTTTCCAGTTAATTGCTCTCACTAAGGAAAGGGCATAAAATGGAAGAGAATGGCACAAAAATGCCCTCTCTATACTTCCCAAAAACTATCTGAATTCAAGACTTCGCAAAAGAATCTTACTGGTGAAAGAAGATGATTCAAACTATTGTTGAAATGTAGTAGAGGAGAACAGAAAGAAGTCATTGGATGAATCACTTTTGGAGGATTTAGACAGCATTTAATGAAAGATGTCTATGTTTAATTCATTTGTCAGGGTATGAGAGAAAATTAACAAGACAATGTGAAAATATTTAAGTTCCACTGTACGTGAAAAGAAAATGTGTGCAATGCAAGCCTGAGAGTTGTTTAGAACTAAGATTACACTTTTCTGTTTGTTTGCATAATTCCTAGCAAGTGGTATAACAGTTTTGTTATGAATTCTTGTTGTATGCTAGAGTATGAGTAAATAATGATTTGAAGTCCAAAAAAAGACTTTATACATCATTTTGTTAAGGGAAAACCCGTATTATGATTTATTTTCTCCTGCACCATTAAAATTACTCCCACTGTAAGAGAGATTCATCTAATATATGAGTTTAAATGAACAGAATACCATCTGACAAGTTTTGTGTCAATGAAAACTGACCGAGAGACTTCAAAATGCAAGATTCAAGAGACCCACTAATGTGAGAGATAGTGGTCTTATGAATAGTAACTTGAAAGTCTTTTCTATCTAATGTCAACTTAATGACTTAAATATTTCATCTTATTGCAAGAAATCCAAGTCAGTGTAATCCTGTATCATGCTATGAAACATAGCCCAGCCTTTTTTTAGAAGATGCAAGCACTTTTGATGTGAACAAGGGACTTGAAGAGGGTAAATATGAATCATGACCTGACATCAGCAAGTGCTTTTATTCATTTGAAACTAATGCTAAGCTTCACTTAATCATCATATTAAAAGTGCTCTTGTCGTAGTAGGACACTTTTACTCTTCATGAACATTATGAAGTGCTCTTATCTTTGAAGCACATCAAAGCATTTCTGCATGAGAATGAAAGAAAGTCTTTGCAATGCTTTCTTCTGCTGCTGAAACGTAGAATTTTAAGGCAGCATATAACATTATCCTGTGTGGATGTTCAGACAGGATGGACAGATTTATATATGGTAAAGCTAGAGTGATCCTTCGTGTTTAAAATTCTGTGTTAATAAGCAAAAAAGTATAGTGTATTATCTGGTTACATTATGACCTATATAACAGCTTCAATTTAAGTGGCTCCCCTGAATGCTCAGTCAGTTTGCACTTAAAAAAAATGTGAGGGAATTTTCACAGAACTTGTGAATGTGAAATATTCATAGTAAGACAACAGCACAGCCATAAGAGCCTTTGCCCTCATTTATACTGGCTTCTGCTTCTATTCCATTGACATTTGTAATCATTAAATGAAGTTTTTTTTCTTTCCCTTGGTCCAGTTCATGAAAATATGATTCTAGCTCAGTATCAGTGTTATTTTAATGAAATTGTTAGCCATTGACTAGGGCCTTGAGGGCACCAATGGGTGTATTAAACCAATAGTTGGCTTAATACGCCTTTTCAGGGATCCCTACTCCATTCCACAGAGTGGAGTCCAGAGCCATTCTCCAGCCTGACCCACATCTGCACCATCACTGCTGTAGATGTGAGCAGTACCCAGGGGACATCACCACATAGGATGGTTCCTACGGGGCCAACAATGGCACCTAGATATCCTCTATCATACTCATCTGCCCCTTCCCTGCCATCCCAGGCTGCCTTGGCTAAGGAACCATGGTTTATTCCTTCACTGTCACGTATGATCCTTGTGCCTCCCTGTGGGATGGAGGCACCCAGAGCCTGAGGGCAAGAGCCAACCCTGGGATTCTTGTGGGGCTGTAACAGCTGAGATTTAAACTACTTAAAGAATAATCACCAAACATAGTAGAGAAGATGATTTATTGAACTAAAATATTGTAAAAGTGAGTTTTGTGGTTTAACCTTGCAGGTAGCTGAGCACCACACAGTTGTTTTGCTCACCCCCTGTCTTCCCAGTGGGAAGAGGAGAAAATCAAGTAAAACAAAGTAGAACTCATAGGTTGAGATAAAGCTATTTACTAAGATAGGGAAAAAGAAAAGGATAACAGTCATGACAAATATAAATAAATAAAATGTATATAACAATTAATACACACGCAATTGCTCACCACCCCACAAGAATGCCCAGTAGCCCCCTAAACAACGAAAGGGATAGGATGAACTCCCTTCAACACCCCTTCAAAAATTCTTCCACATGATGTCATATGGTACAGAAAAATCCTTTGTCCAGTTTAAGTCAGCTGTCCTAATTCTGATCCCTCCCAGCTCTTTGAGTCCTTTGCTGAGAATGGCCTTGGCTCTGTACAACGCTGTTTAGCAGCAACTATAGTCACCAGTGCATTATCAACATTGTTTTTCTCCTAGAAACAAACAAACAAAAACAAAATAATAGCACCATATCACCAGGCTCTGAAGAAGATGGTTTCAGTCCCAGCTGAGAATAACTTTTAACAGATTTTGATGGCAAGGTTCAACTTATTATTTAATGCACAGAGCATGTAATACTAATTCTAAATTATCAATCCAGGATCTTAATGTCCGGAAGTACCAGTTATGCACGAGATCATTCACTTACCAGAGATATGCCGTTGGTAAATGATCACTCAACCTCAAGGAGTATCTTTGAGAGGTGTCTCAACTTAATGGGAGATCATTACCTTGCAACCAGTTTCTTGAGTGAGGAGAGTTTCAATAAATGCTTACCCAGGCTGACATACTTGCAGAATAAAGTGGTTGGTTTGTAAGAAGTTGTTAAGCATAAGACTCCTTGTACATACAAGTTTTTTTGTTTCTTGTTCTCTTGTTTCTAAAGCAAATTTGGTTAAGGAGCACATCTGTCACACTGCCTGCCTATGGTCCGGGGCCCCACTTCAGCTCAGGGCAAAGCTGTGCATGCTTGGAAGACTGAGGAATAAAAATTTCAACAGAATATTGCTTACATAACTGTCAGCTTTTTGTTCGCCATAGTTATTGCAGAGTGATGGCTGAAGTTTTCAGTCTTGCTTCCTTCTCCTTAATGTGACAGGCACTTGTGACAGAAACAAGGGAGAGTGTTTCTCCTCTGCCTGTTTGATAATGAATCAGCCTCAGAAAGTATGACTATTCCATCTTAACAATTTTAATAAGCTATTATTGGGAGTGGATGGAACAAGCAGATAGCATGAGGAAAAATGCCTGGATTTTTCATATTATTTCCCAGGATCTCATTTAATACATTTTTTTCTTTGAAGATCTTTTCGTGCTAGAAAATACTTTTCACTAAAATAATACTACACCATAAACAATAAAATTAAAGATCTTGTAAACAAGTATTGCTTGAAATAATGTCAGTACTAGATAATATCTAACTTCAATTTAAAAAAGAAAAAAAGTAATTCTCAATTTGTAGAGACAAAAATGCTGGCAATAGACTACAAACCACAGAGAATGTCATTTGTATTAAATTTCCCCCTTAAGTACAAATGTTAAGTTGTTTTTTGCGGTATTTGTAATGTATTTGTGTCCTCCATCTATAGCATTTCTAATTGTTTGCAGTTGAGGATAATTTATAGCAGAACAGATAGTAATAAAGTGTCTACTTCATCACTACTAAACTCAGTCCACAAACTGCTCTCAATTTTATGAGATCCTTTTATTTCCTGTGATATTTGTGGTAGAGGATGGAGCAAAAGGAAGCTAGAGGAATATTCAACAGAGGCCTTTGGTGTTTGCCAGATAAATGTGTAATGAGCTATAATGTGCCTTCGGCCTGGGACACTACAGAGCAGCATTCCTTCCCTGCAGAGAAAGGGAGAGATCATAGAAATTACACGCAGGCACCTTCAAGATCTGCAGCTTGTTATGCAGGGTAGATCTGTCTTGTTTTTCTGAATATTGTAGAAAGTGAGGTGAATTCTCTCTTTATACGTCCAGGTGGATTCAGCCCTTGACAGTGCCTTGTCTATATGTATTGCCTAACTGCTGTTCCTGACGGCAAAGTAGTTTGCAAAGCAGGATCACACAATAGTGAAGTGCAAGAGCACTATAAAAATCAGACAGCGGGCTGCCCCAGTTTAAACAAATCCTTAAAACAAGTCATTCTTATATCAACTGAAGGAAAACAGTGCAAAGGAAAGCCACACTGTGCTGTCAGCTTGTCCAGAGAGGTTGTGGGTGCCCCATCTCTGGGGCTGGATGTGGCTCTGGGTAGCCTGGTCTAGTGGTTAGTGATGCTGCCCATGGCAGAGGGTTGAAATTAGATGATTTCTGAGGTCCTTTTCAACCCAGGCCATTCAATGATTCTATGATTCATTCTAGTGAAGTGTATGAGAATTCATTAGTTCAAGTATGGGAGAAAAGAGTACATTGGAGGGAAACAAATTCCATAATTTCAGCAGATTTCAGCCAATTCCCAACAGTTTTCAGATGATTTTATTTAATAGCTATATGCTTCTGCTGTGTATTGCCATACATTTAGCATGTGCTTTCCTAAAGCGATTGTGACCCAGAAGGAAGGTGGGTCACAATGATGGGCCATTAAGGAAGTGAAATGCTTTCTGAGACATCTATTCTTAGTGAGACACCACAGCTGAGGAAAGACAGTATTTCAAAAAAATGCTGTTCTTCCATATTCCTTTGTCCTGACACAATGGTCTTAACCGGCATTGGTGCAGTACCATTAAGGTACATTTTTTGAGGTACTGTCTTACTACTGAGGCTTTCAGAAATCATCTCTCTTTTATTTTCCTTTGATTATTTTGTGAACTACAACAATATTCTCACAAGCTGAAAGCTTGTGTATTGTAGCAAAACTTTCTAAAAAAGTAGCATTGTCTTCTAAGAAACAACTTTATCATAACAGAATTTCATTGTCTGCCATAAGGGAAAAGATGCAGCAACTAGCTTTGTGCCAACATTCAAGGGAAATACAACCTGAGGCACAGAATATACAGGTTTCTTTAGCATTCAAAAGTGAGGAAATATTTCACTTCTTTATTATTCAGGGACTCATAGTGAAGTGAGTTTCCTCAAATCTCTCCAAACCAAAAAGTCTTGAGATTTACACTCTCCACATCTGCTTTGGTTAAAATACATGTAGTGTTTTGCTGTCATGGTGACAAATGTGTTCAGTCTGATTTCACTCTTGAGAGCATGGAGGATGAAAAAGCATTAAGTTACTATGGCTATAGGACAACAAGTAACAGAGAAGGTAAAAAAATCTATCCATTATTCAGAATTACAGATTTATTCTCAAGAATGTACATTTATTTTATGAATTGTTTGCATGCAGTTGCAGTCAATGCCTTAGGAGAATATCAAATTCCAAGCAATACAAAGAAAAGAATAGGACTATGCTCAGTTGTTGGTTTTTATATATTTTTATTCATTAGAGAGTGATTTTGGGGATTGGGATGGGAAAAAATTTCTTTTCTTCATACACAGAAAAGTAGAAATTCAGTTGGAAAACATTAACACAAATTGAAAACAATAGCTTAAAGCATTCTGTCTGTAGATTCACATATATGTGTTTCACTATTCAGGCTGTCTACTAATTCTGCAAATTAAAAAAAAAAAAACAAAAAACAACCCCAAAGACATAGAGAAAGTTATTTGCTTTCACTTACAAAGTATTGGGAGAAGGGATCTAGAAAACTCAGAAGGCGTTGATTCATTTGTAATTTACAGAGAAACTGAGGTTTGATAATTTTCTGAGGTCTTTAAAACAACTTGATGGAATATAAAGAATTTCCATCTAAGCCAGTTGAGTATTTCTCTAGCTTGAGAAATCCACTAGGAGCCAGACAGCACTTACTATCAATATTACAGTGCATTATTCATATATAATATGTCAAGATTTAGTAAAGAATTAAAATATTTCCCAAATATTTCTTACTCACAATACTGCCTAGGATGTCAGTAACTGTAAAGGAAAATAGTACTGCTCTTTGGTATGTAAACACAGATTTAAAGCTATATTAATGTTATATTAAACAAAATGTGAGGTTTTCTTCTGTCATACATTGTTAGTTGATCTTTTCTCACTGTCATATTTCTTGTACACTTAGCAATGCAGAGATTTTTAGCTGTGATTTTATGATGTGTAGTATCACAAATCATTTCTTGACTTGTCCTTGTTACCACCTTGTTGCCTCACATAGATTCCTCTTAAGGGCTTACTCTTGGAGAAGAAAAAATTGTGATTCCCTACTAAGAAATTGGGGATTTCACTGGAAATGTTGGCAGCTATATGTCCATCAGAAGCCAAGATTATTTGCAGGTGGAGACTCTGCTGTTTGTTTTTCACTTAAGGCATTTATTCTCAGCTGCTGGCTACTCCAGATGTCCTTGAAAATTAGTTAACTCTAACTGACAGGTAAGACCTCACTCAACCCCTTGCTCCCCTTGCTCAATGCCTTACAGTGGGATAGGAGAGATAATCATAAGGTTAATAGCAAAACAAAACCAACTAACCAAACGAAAAAAACAACAAAAAGCATGCACACAGATACAAATTCTAATGAATTAAGACAAAAACAGTTTAAGAAGAAAAGAAGATGAAAAAAGTGATGCAAAAGCCAGCAGTAGACTGATGCCCAGCCAGTCTCCAACCAATTACTACTTTGGAGAAACTCCCCCCAGTTGGTCAGTTTAAGTAAGTCATCTGCACCTTCTCCCAAACTTTTGCTCGGCTCTCCTCTGTTCACTGGAGCAGCCAAGTGAGAAACAGTGAAGGCTCTGACACTGTGCAAACACTAGTTGCTACAGCACTGGGGTATTATTTTGGCCACAAATTTAAAACACTGCCATACAGATTGCTATGAAAAAGGCTAATTCCAGCTCAAACAGTCCCAGTACATTTAGTTTCAATGTTTAAGAAATCTGCTTTGAACTTTAAAGCTACAATCAAGTCAGAGTGGCTCCCATATGACCCTAGACTTTTCTTAGCAGTGAGGAAAACGTAGTTAGGAAAGATCAGATGGTCACACAGCTGAAGACACTGCACAAACTTTTCTGAGGTTTGTTCCCGGTGCTTGTTCCTAATCTGATCCTCTTTAGCTGTGAACCAGTAAATGCAAAAAAATTAAAAAAATCCATGTGGTTGCTACAAGAGATGTCTGATGCAAATATTGCATAGATAAGAGATGAATTTATTTTTCATATATATCTATATATCTATATCTATATATCTTCTGGTTTGAAGACACTTCATCACACATTTTCTTTCTTGGCATTATTTCATGACAAGCAGTTGCATTCTAGAATTGTTTATGGATTTGAGTATGTCCAGGTAAAAGTGTGTGGTCTGGAAATAAAATTCTAGTTTTGACTGTGGGTTTCCTGGCTTATCTGTAATTTTATCTTTACACTGGGAACGTAAATATATATATATATATACATATTTATATATATAACCAAAAGATGTAATGTGACTGCTTTGATAATCCCTGAACTATTTAAAATATTTTATTTTTGATGATATCTCAAAATGTTTATTACATAAGAAAAGTTTGATGTAGGGTTGAAGAAACTATGAAATAACTACAAGCTATTTAAAACGAAAAAAAAAATCTAAACAGAATAAAATACATCAGAATAGCTCTGGTTCTGTTTTGACTTCAGGAAATTATAGTTTATAGAAAGACAAATGTGACCAGGATTTGACCTTCTGTCTCGTTGTCATATCACATGCATGGATGAGAATCTTACGTTCCATATGTAAAATGCATAATAACATTTTATTAAACAGACTAAGAGTTTGTTAATCTTGTGAAAACTCAGTGTATTATGTTGATGCAGTCTTATATGAATTCCAGATAAAGACAATTTTATTTTAATGCTTTTTCCCAAAAATTATGCTCAAGAGTTCAATTAAATTAACCCAAAAATGACATAAATTATAATAGACTTAATCTAAGCACAGAAAATATTTTTTTTCTATTAGCAGGATATGAGTATCAGATTCAGTAGTGCAATTGTCAGTATTATGGTACTACACTGAGAAAGTAATTCTTTCCCTATTCTCAAATAGAGATTTGATTTGTTAAAAGGCATTGAAGAATGAGATCTTCATGATGCTGTTACAGTTTTATGACAACTGAGTAGATAAGAAATAATGAAGGTACTGGATAATGTTGCAGGTGTGAGAAAACAGTCAATGTACTCTTGTAAGAAATTCCAGAAGATGTTTGTTTCTTTCAGAACTTATGTAATCATGCTACTAAAATACGTAAAAAGACACTATGTCTCTGAGTTTCTGCCTGATGCTTGTCTCCATTTCCTTTTTCATCATTGCTTTAAAGGAATTGAATCCCTGTTCTCAGAACAAGTGACAGTTAATCCAAATTCTCCTGAACATTGCATGAGGTAGAGCTTTTCAGGCTTTTCATTTCTACGTCTGCCTGTTTTTTTGTCACATTTCCATTTTCTTTCTAGTGCCATGATATTCATTCTATTTGATGTATAACTTTGCAGTCCAAAATACAATGTGTGTAAAACCGATACTCAATCACAACTGGGAATCATAATTCTTAATTTCTGTTTTCTACATTTTATCTGTAACCAGAGTTCTCCTAAGGTCACAATTCTTATTTGGTCATCTGTAATGCATCAAGAAACTATTAATAAGTGTACGGAACAAAGCATATTTCTTTATTACCATGTATTCTGATGTGTAAAGATAGTTCATCATCCAATCAATCAATAGGTTACAGCATTTCCAGAGTAGGAAAAAACAGTGAGAAAACAGCAAAACATCAATGACAAAACACAAATCTACAGAATGAAGAACTCTTATATTTTATTAGCGATGACTGTGGAAATACTAGCATCATTCTTACCATTGCTAACCATTACACTGTACACTATGCAAACCAGTCATACACATAATTCTGTACCATTACATTAGTGACAAAATGACAAGAACCTCTGTATTTCAGCAAATAATGACAGAGATACCATTATACTTGGGATATTAAAGTTTATCTAAGCCTCCAAACAGTCATCAAGTGCTCATTACTTTTCCCAGTAGTTAGAAACCAGAAAAGACTCCCGGCTGAAAGGCACTGGACCTCCTAATACAGTTATGTACAACCTGCAGATCATGGGCTTCATATGGCCTGGGACAGCCCCATGCCACTATGCCATCATGGCAACAGCTCCTCACTACTGAGCTGCCCAACTCAGACCCAGGCATGTACCCATCACTCAGCAAAAACCAAACCATCTGTGTGCTATTAACACTGTCTGATCTGAAACCAGAACAAGGGGAGAGCACAATGCAGTGTGAACTCCACCTCTCCCACCTTCCACAAACACTCAGTCAAATTTAAACGTGTTCATTACACATTTCATGAGCTTGTGCCTTTTACTGAGTAAAACATAGTGAGTACCAATAATATTTCAACCTAACTGATGTTGCATCAAAAGTTAAAAAAAATAAAAAATAAAAAATAAAACCTCAAAGAAATAAAAATTGTAGATGAAAGAAGAATGTTCAACGAAAATGAACAACAGTACTTCTTTTGTTGAGACAAATAATATGGAACTATGCTTAATTTGTAAGGAAATTGTGTCTGTTTTCAAGGATTACATTTTGGAAAAAAACATTATATACGAAAGCATGCTGCTAAAATTCATGGCATATCTAAGAATGTGTTTTGAAGACAAAAGAGTGGAAAATAAATGTCATCTCAACAAAATGTTCTTTAGAAAGTTATAGTTCAAATGGATTCTATTGTAAAAGCTAGTTACGTGGTAGCAAATCTGATTGCAAAAGAATCAAAAGCATGTACTTTTCGTGAGTTTATTAAGTAATGTATGTAAAGTGTGGCAGATATAATTTGTCTTGATTAAAAAAATGGAAGTTTCTAAAACCATTTTGTCTTACCAGACTATAGCAAAGCAAAGTGAAGAAACAGGAAAATCTATCTAAAGGAATTTGGGGAGTAAAGCTGAGATAATTTCAAATTTTATGCTTTGTCAGTAGATGAAAGTACTGATATTATAAATGCAAATCATGTTGCTCAAGTCTTTTTATCTTTGAGGCTTTCTGTTCAACTCCCTTTGAGCTTCAGCTTTTCCAGTATCATTCCTTATATGCTCAAGCAAGATTTCTAGATTCCTCCTGAGCAGTCTTTCCCTGTTTCCTCTCTGTCTACTTCAGGGCTCCAGCTAATGTTCCCACCTTAGCTGAGCCAGTCACTTGAAACATCTGCTTGACTTCCCAAGTAATGGAGTGAACCATTCTTGCAGGACAAAGTTTTCATTTTTTCCAAGCTCTTAGCGGTCTGTCATTGAGCTGCTAAGTATCAGTTTCCTAAATAAATCAAAATCTTCTTTCCTGAATTTTATCTCTCTTACTCTCCTTGCACACATTGAAATTGTCATCTCCCATACATAAGATCTCTACAGCCCAAATTCCACTCACTTTGTCATCCTAATCAGTTATTTCTTGCCAATGAATAGCAGCTGTGACTTTACCAAGTTATCTCAGTGCTTTCCAGAAATATTCAGGACTGTTTGTGTCTCATAATGCTTCTCCACCAGAAGAGGACTGGGAGGTGAAAATAATCCACAAGTAGAGTCCACGATTCAGAAACTTACTCAAGGTTTTTAAAGAAGACCTCAAACATTTCTTCAACTTGATCATGTTACCTATAAAAAATTTAACAGAATGTGACAGTTATATCTCTTCTGATCCTGAGTCCCAGGCTGTGAAATACATGGTTATTATTATTAAAACAAACAAGCAAACAACTCCATAACTGCCTCTGTCTGTGATCTAAATACCCATTGGACAGTTAAAGTAAGAGTCTTCTAAGCCTTCTTCTGACCAGGCTTAAGAGATTCACCTCTTTCAGTATTTCCTCAAATGACGTGATAAAAGTTAGAAATTATAAGCTAAGGGACACACTAAGTGGTGAAGTATATAGCACAGTAAAGAAGGTCAGATATTTTGACAATTAAATCAGTTTTGCTTCTGGAAATATCAATATAAAAGCTAACTATGGTTTAAGTAAAATGTACTGACTTTACATCTTTTACAGACTTACTTTTCACTTTACTTTGTTTTCTTCCCTACCTTCCTGTTGATACGATCTCTAATTTGTTGTAGTTGATGTTATTCTATGTGAAGTTTTTGTAATTCTTTAATTTAATGATTTATACTAGAGAATTTGATATTACTGTGTATATAAAATATCTAATGACCTTCAGCACTTAAGTCCTTAAATGATTTTTTCTCTAGTGTATGATTTTTTTTCTTGCATTTTTCTTTTGTATCCTTTCTTTGTTTACTTTCTGTTTTATTATATTAATAGTATTAACTATATTTTACAAACACTTTATCTTGACTACACTTACAAATGTATTGACGTGACCACGGATTACTTCTGTCTCCTGAGAAATCTGACCTGTTCATACCTAAAATACTCATGAAATGTATTCATGACACACTTGAGGAGCTCAGACTAATAAATAAATACATCTATATTTAACCAAATAAGTTACTTTGCTTTAAGAATGTCTAAATTTTCTTGGTCACTTATTTATTTTCTTTCTGCTGTTTTGTTTCCAGTTTATTTGAACTCGTGAGATGTTAAATTGACCACCCAGATGCAGAAAGCTTCTGTATGGGTTTGTCCACAATGAATAATTAGTAGAGTTTCCTGATTGGTATTGCTTGTTCTTGCAGATGCAGAGGAAAGTATTTCAGGAAAACATATAAAGATTACTAACAAGAGAAAACTAGAAAGGGAAAACCAAGCCTCTCATATTATGTGTGAAACTATTACTATATAGCAAAAAATATATTTATTCTACTTATTTTCCTCCTATTTTTAATTCTTCTGTAATATTCAGAGCCAGTGGGTCAGCATTTTCATAAGGATTCAATCTAGTTCTCTGTACACCAGGAAGTTTACTCGCATGTTCTTTGAACTGAGATTAATAGCTTACCTAACCCTTTCTGATCCTGCCATTTTGAAATGCTTTTAGGAATACCCAATTGAACCCACTTCCCTGTAGACCTCATCCACCTTTTTTTTTCTGATGAATGTTAGTAATCTTTCATGGTTCGTATTTCACTGCAGCTGACCTCTATCGATAATAGGACAATGCGTATGTTTCTTTACTGCTGTTGGTACTGCATTGTTTCCTGGGTGAATGAATCTTTCTTGGGAAAAATATTCTCAAGAGTAATGTCATGTATTTGTGTATATGATTAAGTTATCCAAGAACCTGTATGCTGAGAGTACATGCACAGTGTGTGTGAGATGGAAGTAGCTATGCACTTGCAGAAGTGTAGTAATTCTACATTCAATGTAAATCTTTGTGTTATCTTTGGGACCAAGGCATTTTCTTCTAGATCCAAAGCAAAAACTAGCTATGGCACCACTGAGGGCTGCTTACAAGAAACAACCTCTGCTTTTAAAATGAGAGATGGATTAGTATATTTTCTCTGGCACATGACTTAACAAGGAAAATCCTCTGAAGTGTGCAGCCTGCTCTTAATTTTCTCATTGTAAGACAGAGCTTATAAGAAAGATGAAGAGAGACTTTTTGCAAGGATAGGTAGTGATAGGACAACATATAGAGGATTTAAACAGAAAGTGGGTAGATTTACATTAGATAAAAAGAAGAAATTTTTCATGATGAGGTTGATGAGACACTGAAAGAGATTACCCAGAATAGCTGTGGATGCCCCATCACTGGAGACATTCAAGGCCAAGTTGCATGGGGCTTTGGGCAAACTGATCTAGTTAATGTATCCTGTCCTGTGGAAGAAGGGCTGGAATGTGATCTTTAAGGCCTCTTCCAACCCAACCCTACTCAATGATTCTAAAGAGAAACCCACATCTGGTCTCAGTAGGAGGGAGTAGCAAATGTCAAATGCATTTTTTTTAAAGCACCACTCTTTCATTTTTCCAGTAGAACTGGAATTTACACAGTTCATAGTATAAATATATTAAAGGAGTTTCATTTCAGATCAGTCCAGCATCTGTTCATGAAAGGCAAGTTCTGCCTGACCAACCTCATCTCCAGTATCTCCAGGTGACCTACCTACTGGATGAGGGAAAGTCTGTGGATGTAGCTTATTTAGATTTTAGTAAAGCCTTTGACACTGTCTCCCACAGTGTTTTCCTGGAGAAGCTGGCAGCCCATGGTTTAAACAAGTGTAATCTTCACTGGGTAAAAAACTGACTGGATGGCTAAGCACAGAGAATGGTGGTAAATGCAGTTAAATCCAGATCACAGAACCACAGAATCAAAGAATTGTAGGGGTTGGAAGGGACCTCCAGAGGTCATCAAGTTCAACCCCCCTGCAAAGCAGGCCCTCTACAGCAGGCTGCGCAGGTAGGCATCCAGAGGGGTCTTGAATATCTTCAGAGAACGAGTCTCCACAACCTCCCTGGGCAGCCTGTTCCAGTGCGCCATCACCCTCACTGTGAAGAAGTTTGTTCACATATTGGTCCAGGACTTCCTATGCTCCAGTTTATGACCGTTTCCCCTTGTCCTGTCCCCACAGACTACTTGAAAGAGGTTGGCCATGTCTCTTTGACTCCCACACTTATGATATTTATAAACATTAATTAAGATCCCCTCTGAGTCTTTTTTCCTCAAGGCTGAACAGATCCAGTACACTCAGCCTTCCCTGAGTTCACACTCCAGTTCCTCATAGGCAAGATGCTTCAGGCCCTCAATCATCTCTGTGGCCCTCCACTGGAACCTCTCCAGGAGATTCCTGTCTTTTTTGTACCGGGGAGCCCGGTATAGTACTCCAGGTGAGGCCTGACCAGGGCAGAGTAGAGGGGAAGGATCACCTCCCTTTGTCTCGCTCCAATTTATAGGAGGGAGAGGAGGTTCTTTGAAATATGTATGCCTGGCGTGAGATTAAGAAACAACGGTTCAAATGTTGGTCCGACCAATTTATTACAAATGTTAATAGGGAGATGAAGAAAGGGGAGGACGGACACTATTACAGATTGGGGTGATGGGGAAGGGAAGGCGAGCGATGGAAAAGATAGAAAGAAGCAAGAATTGCGTAAAGCAGGGATAGTCACCACCAGGATCTGGCAGCAGTCCCGTTGCACGACGTTCTGACGGTCCGAGGCCAAAGGGCAGGAGCAGCAAGGCCGGTCTTCGGCAACGGAAGGGTGCAGGTACCGGGTGGGTCCAGGAAGAAGCCGCAGAGTAAGTCTGGGAAGAAGCAGCAGGTCTCAGGTAGCAGGCCCAGGGAAGTCCATCAACATACGGTCCGTAGTGAAGGATCTGATGGCAGAAACCTCGAGTCCGTCGTGGTGAGAGATCAGATGGCAGAAAACCCCTCACAGTCTATCGTGGTTGTTGGACCCTCTTTTATCCTCCATTTTCTCCTGCCTACGTGACACCCCTGGGTGCTTGAGCAAGAGTCATGTGCATACCTCCTGAGATGGCCATCTTCCTCAAGATAAGTCCACACAAAAAGACCGTTTCCTGGCCATTATCAGCAGCTTATCCCTCTCTCGTTGCCCCTGGCCTTGTCCATCTGTGCTCCTTAGAGGATTTCACAACCCTTATCCAGGACCTGTCCATCAGTGTCCTCCAGACAGAAGATTTCTCTACCTTTGCCCAGGACTTGCCTGGACTTGTTCCTAGCAAACTTTGAGTCAAATGATATAAAAGAATAGTCTCTTACACCCTTGACCTGCTGGCAACACTCCTTTTAATGCACCCCAGGATACCACTGGCCTTCTTGGCCACCAGGACACACTGCTGGCTCATTGCCAGCCTGTTGTCTACCAGGGCCCCCAGGTCCTTCTCCACAGAGCTCCTCTCCAGAAAGTCATGTCCCAGTCTGTGCTGATACATGTGGTTATTGCTTCCCAGGTGCAAGACTCTACACTTTGTTTTGTTAAACCTCATCTGGTTTCTTGCTGCCCAGCTCTCCAGTCTGTCCAGGTCTTGCTGAATGGCACCACAGACTTCAGGTCTGTCAGCCACTCCTCCCAGCTTTGTATCATGGGTGCACTTACTGAGTATGTACGCTATCCCCTCCTCAACTCCCCTCTACTCAGCTTTTGTGAGACCTCATATGGAGTACTGCATCCAGGCATGGGTCCTCCAGCACAAGAAAGACAGAGCTCTTGGAACGGATCAGAGGAGGTCCATTAAGATGATCAGAGGGCCACTAAGGTGATCAGAGGGCTGGAGCATCTCTCCTGTGAAGAAAGGTTGAGGGAACTGGGCTTGTTTAGCTTGGAGAGAGAAGGCTCCAGGGAGACCTCATTGTGTCCTTCCAGTACTTGAAAGGAGCATACAGACAGGAGGGGTAACGACTGTTTACATGGATTGGTAGTGATAGGACAAGGGGGAATGGTTCTAGACTGAGACAGGGGAGATTTAGGTTAGATATGAGGAGGAAGTTTTTCGCTCACAGGTTGGTGATGCACTGGAACAGGTTGTCCAGAGGTTGTGGATGCCCCATACCTGGAGGCATTCAAGTCCAGGCCAGCCAGGCTCTGGGCAGCCTGGACTTGTGGCTGACTACCTTGCCTATGGAAGGGGGGTTGAAACTAGATGATCATTATGGTCCTTTTCAACCCAGGCCATTCTATGATTCTATGATTCTCAAGGGTCAGTATTGGGGCCGGTCCTGTTTAATATCTTTACTGATGATCCAGAAGAGGGGATTGAGTGTACTCTCTATAAGTTTGCAGATGACACCAAGTTTGGAGGAAGTGTTGATCTGCTTGAGGGTAGAAAGGCTGTACAGAAGGATCTGGATAGGCTAGATCAATGGGCCGAAGCCAATTGTATGAAGTTCAACACTATCGAGTGTAAGGTCATGCACTTCAGTCACAACAACTACATCAGTGCTTGGGGCAGAGTGGCTGGAAAGCTGCATAGAGGAAAAAGATGTGGGGATGTTTGTTGAAAGTCAGCTGAAGAAGAGCCAGCAGTGTGCATGGGTATACAAGAAGGCCAAAGGCATCCTGGCTTGTACCAGAAAAAAATGTAACCAGCAGAACTAGGAAAATGATTGTCCTCTTTTACTTGGTGCTGCTAAGGCCACATCTGTGTTCAACTTCAGGCCCCTCACTCCAAGAGACACACTAGAGCATGTCCAAAGAAGTCTAATTAAGCTGGTGAAGGATCTAGAGCATCAGTCTTAGGAGAAGCAGTTGAGGAAACTGGGGTTGTTTAGTCTGGAAAAGAGTAGGTTCAGGAGATACCTTATTACTCTCTACAACTAGATGAAATGGAGATTTAGTAAGGTGGTTGTTGGCCTCTTTTCCAGGTAATTAGTGATAGGAAGAGAGGTGATGGCCTTAAGTTGTGCCAGAGGAGATTTGGGTTGGATATTAGGAAAAAATTCTTCACAGAAGAGGTTGTGAAGCACTGGAACAGGCTGCCCAGTAAAGTGGTTGAATCACCTTCCCTAGAAGCATCCAAGAAACATGTAGATGTGGCACTGAAGGACATGGTTTAGAGGGTGTGGTGAAGATGCATTGATAGCTGGACTTCATGATCTTAAAGGTCTTTTCCAACCTGAATCATTCTATGATTCAGTAGTTCTTCTCCAAATCCAACTGTACTACATATTTCCCCAAACAGCAGATGTTTCCCAAATTATCCAGATAATGTGGTATCCATATTTGGAAATTGTACACCTACGCTCTTTCATCTGCTGTAAAGCATTTATCTTTTTTTATTCTAGTCTAGGGCTTGAGCTGCCAAGCAGTTTCAGACCCCTACGAGACCTCCCTTGACCTGCCTTTGGATAAAACAGTAAGGGGTTTTGTAGATCCAGTTCAAATGAGGCAAACACTGAGCATACTGTTTCAGCTTCTTTCTTCACGTGAACCAGGACTTTTAAAAACTGTTTCTATACTATTTCAGCCACCAAACAAATTGAAATCCACAGTACACTCTTTATTAATTGCATTTATGTCCTGCTTGGACAGTACTAATTGCCATATACAGTAGGTATGTGAGGATTTTCTATTACTTCTGACTGATAAAGTTATTTTACAACTACCATTTCCAAGTCAGTGGTAGTTCTTCTACCTTTAAGGATCTGGTCTATTGCTAATTCCAGCTGCGAATTGGTGTGGATGCATGCAGAAAAACTGTATCTGGGAAAGTGAGTCATATAGATTTGAACCATTTTCCCATCATTTGCACCTTCCCCCACTACACTTACTCACGAGTGTTTTAACTTAAGCCACTTTACTTCTCATAGATTCTAATCACTAAAAATGTAAACAGTAGTATAGGTAATAAAATACTTCCACTCTGAAATAAGAGAAGGGTCTACCTGTACCAGAAGCTAGTCATGTTTTCATCTGAAAGCTTGTAATTCTCTTGCCTTTGACCACTTCCATAAAAATATCCACACTGCACACAGCTTTCATTTTGACCAAATAATTTTAGACTAAACAGATTAAGTTTTTTGTCCTCTAGTTGGTAGCCTCATTACACTACTCAAAAACTATGATGGGAAATTTCTAAACATACAGATAGCATGTAAATATGTGGGATGTTTGAGAATGATCTAGGCTTATGAAACCAAAACATGTAATGGAAATAAATAATCAATGTTATTTCATGCAACAGGGTTATTACAAGTTGGCTTGTTTTCTGTGAACTTTCTTAGTGTATATTTATTCCTTTGTAAATCTTGTGAAAATGTAAATAGGAGAAGTATTGTAATGAAATAATTATTATGTTCATTCCAACCGCTGCTGTTCCCTTTTGAAAGTTGACTGAAACAACCCTCACATTCAAGTGAATTTTGGGCTGGGACTAAAAGAAACCTTTAAACTCAGGTACAACTCTCCTTATTTCTAATGGAGACATGATCTTTCACCCAGATTCTTTCATCTGCTGTGCCTGTTGAATGCTCTCCTTGTGAGTAAATATAACCCTAAACCTAGTACACCTGTCCCCTTGGGAAGCTTATGTCAACACAGTTGAATGTTTCATTCAAAATATGCATGTCTAGTGTACAACTGAGAGAAAGGTATAAAGACTCACTCAGATGATTGCTGTATGCCCTGGCAAAGGATCAGTCCTCTACATACTGTGGATGTTGTGAACATCTATCAAGTGAATGAATGCAAGTAATTTGACTGAAAGTTGTTTTTGCATGATCAGTATAAATGATTTATATCCAATATTCCTTTCAGCTGAGGAGCAAGCTAATATTCCATGAAAGCCTCTTCAAAATCCTCTCAGCAGAATTGAGTGACATCAGAAGTTGCTATAGGGCAAGTCACGCTAAGCAAAATGTAAATGTGTTTTCTAATGTGCTTTATCACCAGCATTTTCAGAAGGCACTGAATCTCTGCAGCCCAGAGAGCACAGGGGCTCTGTTTTACAGATAGAGAAAATGGTTTGATGATGCTGATAGATAACCCAAAATCTAAGCTCTCATCCCCACCTTTGTAGCCCTTGAGCCCCAGCAAGATGTAAAAACTCCTTTCCTGGAAGTTTACAAACATACATCTGGGCAAAATGCTGCCTGACCTGATGCTGTTGCCAATAGCTGTATTTTCATGAAGTTCTGGAGAAGACCCTGCAGGATCCTTCCCATCAACATTTCTCTAACTGGCTTTGTGATGCAATTGCTATCTGTGAATACATATGCCTGAGAGAAAAAAGCACCAAGTGTATATACTAAAAGACAAATCTAGCCCAGAAGCAAAATTTCTTACTTGCTATTAATACATTTAAACTGAAAGTTAGAGCATGAAGGGAATGAAGTGAAGGAAATGTGTAAGACATGTAAAATGCTGAAGCCCTGGGGCTCAGCATCAAATTAATATGCTGCAATTTTTACATTCGTGATAGTTCTTGTTTGTCCACATAATAAATTGTAGTTACCCGTTAGAAGTTTTCTTGATGTCACTTGAATTTAAACTTCAGATACTTGTTTAAAAACAAACAAAAACAAATCAAAACCAAAACAAAACATAAAACATAAAACGTGCTACAGAAAGACTTTAAAGTCTAAAGATCTTCATAGTTGTGGATTTTCTCATACTCTTTTAAAAATACATATAACCTAGTTACCTTTCTTTATATCTTTAACTTTTCTTTGCCTCTTTGAAGCAGTCTTGCCTCTGACATACTAGGATCAAGATAGAAAGCAATTGCTTGTTTAAATCATGACATTACAACACAGCAATGCCTTCAATGGCATCCTTCTCTCTTTAAGAGTCTTGAAGTTTCTGTTTAATACATTTTACATTTCAACTGAGGTAAAAAGGGTGGCTCATTGTCTGCTTCCTGGTTTTTACATGCTTAGTGAACTATGAATTTGTCTGTTCTTGCCTTAGTCAGTCACTGACTTTGCAGCATTTGTCCAATACCACTTCACAGGAAGTTTGTCTGTGGTGGGGAAAGCAGCATTCAGCCACATTCACTGCTCTCTGCCAAATATGTCAGAAGAAACAAGGATGCTTTTCATTCTATGAGACTATGCCTATACTAGCAGGACTGGAAGTGCTTCTGAATTTTTGGCTGTAATCTGGAACAGACTCTGTTTACTCCGTATTGAGGCATGAGCTGGGCATGCATCAGCCTTCCTTCGTGTTCTGTTCTATATTGAAAAGAAAGGTGGCTTCTGCAGCCAAAGAGAAGCCAAACAAGTTATAATATGTTGTATGAAATTCCCAGATTTCTTACAGGATGATGCAGGTAAAATATCTGCAAGTTTTCCTTTTCTTACTTCTCTAATCTATGTAACTAAACCCTCATATTCTCTGTGACTTCCATGCTAAAAGTCAGTTCTTTCATATCTTAGGTTGGATTGAACACTTTGAAGTACAACACACAAATGTTTTTTACCTATGAGGCATTAGTTACCACTCTAAAGACATGGTCACATGCTCTAAGGAAACCAAGTCACTGAAATGAGATGAGTCATTGCTTTTCAACTGAGCCAATGTGTATGCATTTAGTTTTTCATGTCAGTTGTGAAGAGGAATATGTTCACTGAAGCTACAAAATCCAAAGAAAGAGAATAGCTATAACAGACACTGGAAAAATATCTGTGTAGTGATAATTACTGCTTGATTTTGCAGTGAAATATCAAAATTTAAGAATTTTACAAGAATTGGATTAGCCATAGGTCTTCTCCAGGGTAATATTCTCCAGTTCTTTTTCCCCTCTATCTAACGGCTGGAAACTATTTCAAATGTAAGCTATTAGAAAACATATCCCCATCCTTTGATTCGTTCTTGGATCACCACCCTAATTACATTGTCCCTATTCAGCAGGCATGGATACCCTGTACCCTGCTAAGTGCTTGGCTGTATAGTGACATGCAACCCTCTTAGAATATTTCAGACTATTACTGCTATGTAATATTGCCTTTGAACACTAGATTAGAGCAAATAATCACACTGTTTCCAAAACAGCATAATAAAATGTGAAGCTCAACACTATAAATGTTTATGAACTCAAACAGAAACAGACAGTGGAAATATAACCATTTGTGCTATGTATGTGTTAACCTCACCTATAGAACACTCTCTACATATTGGCAGATGGCTCCAAGCCAGAATACTAATGTCCTACTGTAAAGTACTTAGCTATGTGCTACATCTTTAATGTCATCTTCATTTAGCCTTGTCTTTCTAGATGCTTATTCTGTAGATTCTTGAAGTTGAAGTGAGAAACATTTTTCATCAGTTTTATCAGCATCCCTAAAGGAGAAACAAATTATTATTGAATCACAAAAAGTGTGTTTTGAAGCCTGCCTCTTCAATGCTATTGTTTAGTTAAATCTGAACTCCCGCAGGCATGTGCAGTATCTTTAAAACAACCTCAAGCCTGGACTGGAGATATTTTAATGAAGCTACACCAAGAAAGGAAGACAATGGCAAAGGAAAGCAATAGGACAAAATCTTAAAAGAGAGCCCAAGTAATCTACTAGTAGCTCTTCTGAGGAGTTTCTGATTTTTTTTCTCCTTAATGACCTCAACTTTAAAAGATAAGAAGAGGAAACCTCTGTGATACATATTTTGTTCTCCTGTTTCTCAAAATCATAAATCATAGAATGGTTTGAGTTGAATGGGACCTTTAAAGATCATCTTGTTCAACCCTCCTGCCATGGGAAGTGACACTTTCCACTAGGACACATTGCTCAAAGTTCCATCCAGACTGGGACTTTCAAGGATGAGGCATCCACGTCTTCTGTGGTCAGCTTGTTGCAGTGTTTCATCATTATCATGAAAAATTTCTTCCCCATTTCTAATATAAACCTATCCACTTTCATTTTTAAACTATTACCCCTTGACCTATGTAGGGGAACTGTTAGGTCACAGCTTGAACTAGTGATTGAGCACCTGGTGAAGAGGTGTGGCTGGCTCAGGGAGCGCAGCAAATTGTTTGCACCGGTGCTCTCCACATGACCTGAAAGGGTGAACCAAGGGCTTCTGGAAGGGCCAGCCATGGAAGAAAGATTATCTTTTAGGCCTAGGCTACTTGCTGAGTAGGATGAGTGCTGTATAGTCAGAGATTCTCTTCACCAGTGTGAAGTGGGTGAGTTCTACTCTTCTTTCTGTATATGACTATTGGCCTACCTGCAGCTACTTTGCTGATATCACCAGAAGCCTGCCAGAAGTAATTTTGCTTATCTGTGAGCAGAACAGGTTATCTCTACACACCCTGGAAAAGAGTCTCTTCTATCTTACTCAAAGTCTCCTTTGAGTATTAGAAGACCACAAAAACATATCCCCAGAGTTTTCTTTTCCCTAGGATAAACAACACCAACTCTCTCAGCCTCCCTTTGTAGGAGAGATATTTCAACGCTTTCATCATCCTAGTAGTTCTTCACTGGACCCTCTACTACAGCTCCACATCTCTCTTGTGCTGGGGACCCCAGGGCTGAGTGCAGAGCCTCACATGAACGGAGTAGAAAGGGAGAATTACCTATCTCAACTGGCAAGCTATACTTCTGATGCAAAGCAGGATATTGTTAGCTTTCTTGGCTGAATGCATGCATGTCTGGCTTACTTCTGATTTTCCATTCACAAGTACCCCCAAGTTCCTCTCTGCAAGGTTGGTCTCATTACACTCATCCTCTGGTACGTACTGATTGAAGTTGCCCTGGCCCAGGTGCAGAACCTCCAACATGGCTTTGCTGAATTTCATGAGTCTCATATGGGTCCACTTCTCAAGTCTGTCCTAGATTCCTCTGGATGGCATCTGTTCTTTCTACTGCACCTTGGTGTCATCCACAAATGTGTTGAAAGCGAGCTCAATCCCACTGTCTATGTCATTAATAAAGGTATTAAACGTTACCAGTCCCAGTAGAGACCCTATCAATTTAAGCCCAAACTCATCCCTGCTGCTTTGAGGAATTCATCAAGATGAGCATTTGAACAGTATTTAAAGAAAAATAGAAAGCACGCTGGAAATTGTTTTTTCTTCATGTAATATTTTTTGTTGTTCAGTCTCCTTTTCTGTATCATTAGGAGTACTCTGGGTGTACCCTGTGTCAGAGATTCAATGACATAACTTCTCAGATAACCAAAATACTACTAAAATTGTTCCATTATAAAATGGGAGATAGGTTTTTTCAGGATTTTCTTAGATTAGCTGTTACATTTGTGATGAACTAATAGTGACAAGTGCCTCAAAGTAATTCCTGAATTATTCTTTTTTCCTATAGTGCTCCTGCATTACTCAGATGAACAGATATACGCCAAGAGCAATTTGAAGTCACATATGCTTATAGCAAGTTGAAAAGTTTTACATATATAAAATGCTTTTAAAAGCAGTGTGATTAAACCCACAGCCTTTCATCCCACTGTCAGTCAAGATTACAGCTCACAGTTATATCCTTGCGGGACTAATTTCTTTTCAATTAATTTTTAAACTGAGTATGGCCTGAAATCATTTTGAATTACTGATAGACTGGGTGAAGGAACATGGACATTAGGAAGCAAGGCATACTGTATGTTCTAATACTCATAATAAATAAGCCTGAGTAGAGTGAATACTTACATTCTCTAGAATTATATTTTTTCCCTTTCCCTCCCCATTCAGAAAGGAAATGTGTGATAAACTTGGAAAGAAAGAGACAAAATATCAGTTGTTACAGGAAGATTAGGTAAATCACATTAAAGGGCAAGTACCAAGCTTGACGTAACCAAGCTTCTCCCTTCTTACATGGAGTCATCTGCCAAGCAAAGTAATGCCCACTCCTACACATGGTACAAAAATATTTTTCATTTCAAAAGACAAATTCACATTAACATTTATAAATTTCTCAATTTAGAATTATCATGAATTTAAAAACACAGGAAAATTGGAATATCTTAGAGACTGTACTGTAGATTGATGAGGAGAGTTCTCACTGCTGACTCTGGATGAATTCTCAGGATTCTAAGAGCTCTGAATGCTACCAATGCCATTAGCTCACAGAGGGAGGATGTTCTGTTTGGCTATGGAGGAAATGCATCATTAGATGGAACTGTTTCCAAGAGGAGCTATATGTCAAAAATCTTTCTCCAAGAAAGAAAGCTTCTCTCCATCTTTCTCTCCCTCTACATGCCTGTTTTTCACTTCTGCTTGGAGAATATTAAACTCACCTAAGTGATTTGAGGAAGCAGAAGTTAGCTGCAGCAACTGAATGTAAATGACTATTATGTTCATGTGCTTATCTTTTTTACACTTATTCCCAATTTCATACAGTTCAGGAAAAAAATTAAAAACTCTTTTCTTTATTGGCTTTCCCTGTTTCATTATTTATCCCATTATTCCTATATTCGGTAGTTTTCCATTTAAAAAAATATAAGCTAGGCATATTAAGAATGATATGCTGTGACACTCAAAGTACAAAACAAAACATACACACACATACACCCCACCTTTTCTTTTGAAATTTACTAGGAAATAATTATCTATGTTCACTTCTTAATTACATACAGTAGATCAAGACCAGGGTGACTGTCTTTCTTCATTTACTGGATCACTCTGCTCCAAAGCAGTGGGATATGTTTGGAGTTATTCCTTCACAAATAGCAGTTATTTGGCAAATATCATGTCCAGACATTTTCCTATTTCACTGGTGCCATAAACACTTAGCAGCATATTCTGCTCTCCAGAACACTGTTTTTTCTATCTCTCCCAAATATCAGTTTTCAGTCAGGGAATGTAGGTCCCAAGTATATGTGTTTTCAACTAAAGTGAAGTTATTTCCCTATTTTGGTGCTTTATTTCTCTGTTATATTTCTCCTGAAAGGTTTCTAGGTTTTATAGTTATTTGTAAGACTATATCTTTGTAAGGAATTTAAAGGTGCTTCCTTTTCATGAGTTAAAAATTATTCCAAAGAATAATAAGCTCATAAACAAAAAGCCCAATTTTATGAGTCCAGTAAATGCTTATCACTTCTCAACAGTCGGTTTTACTGAGTTACTATTGCAACATGTATTTTAAGTAAAAAGTGGTGATATATAGAGTAAAAATAATATTCACATTTTTGAAGTACTAGGTAAGGTTGGGTGTCTTGAAAAAAGTAACTGTATTGAAGTACTGTAGCTGTGCTCAGAGTTTATAAAAAGATCTTGTTTCTCATTGAATAACAGAAGAGCCTGTTTACCTTTCAGTGGTACTGACATCATGCTCTGATCCCTGCTGTGGAATAAGTAATCTTTTTTAAAATCTCCTCTCCCAGGAACTCACCTTCTCCATGGCTACCTGCATCCCAACAGCAGGTTTGGGTCCTGGACCTGTATCAATATAAATGCTCCTTTAAGTAAAGACTTGGATGTATGTCAATCACTCCTAAGGTAATGCTTCCTATTTATTTCCATGGAAACTACAACAGATATAAAGAGCACAATCATACTATTTGATAGTGTTTTGTAACTGGGAATTTGCTCTATCTTTCAACATAGTCATCACCATTTGACTATTCTCATGGGTGAGCTGATTGTGACGCTCTTTCATTTCATGGTGTGACCAGTGTGCATGGCTGTCTAGAACACGTCTTGTTTCACTTCGATGTTGTCACTGCCAAAATGCATAGCATTCAAAGACACTGATGAATGTCAATGAATGCCATTTTTTTTTTTCTGCATGGAGGAAATTAATTTCACCCCTTTTCTTCACCTGCACTTCCATATCAGATGCTATGTTGTTTGACTGCCCCTCTCCTCCCATCTGTCACATGGCAACAAAATTGAATGAAATATTGTCAGGAAGGTTCAACCTCTACTGTCATACCACCAACAACCACCACTAACATTGTGGGCCAATGTAGTAAAATAGGAGGCATTACATATGAAATACCTCTTGTACGTGGACATACAGCTCCTTGGATATGGTGTATCTGGGAAATAAGAGAAGAAAATCTTGTCAAGCAGTTCGTGCAATGCTTTGGAGTCCAAGTAGAAGCCAGAAGTTCCTATATTAGACAATCTTATGCACACTTTCATAAAATTACACTATAATGTCCAACAGATTGTTCTTGCTCTATATCAAAGACTCATCACTTCGTTTTCTTTCTTGTATTTCAGTCTCTTTCTTCTATCCTGGCCTGGCATAGAATGCACTTACACATAGTTCAGTGTGAACCCCTGCTATTTAATTTGTAGGTCACAAACAGTTTAACAATATTATTTAACTTAAGAACAAATATATATATATATACCAAATGAAATCACACTGATGAAGAGATCTGTTTCGAATAAATGCTACAAAAGTCAGTTTAAAAAAATGAGAATCAGTGTATGGCTATCATCATAGATATGAGAAACTAGATACTTACAGTCTGACCTCAGTAGTGATAACTTCTTGCAAATTAATTTATTTAGGGAGGATGTCTATAATTCTTTATGCTTCATTATACTGGCAAGCACATGACCTTCCACTATAATTTGCAAGTGAGCATGATGTCATTTTAATGAAACATCAAGCAGGGTAATTCAAAAGGAAATGCCTGCTATAAAAGAGCTATTAAATAATACTTAGCAATTATGGAGTGATTTTCTACTTCAAAGCCCTTCACAAACAGTCACTAATGAATTTGCATAACCTCTCTGTGAGGAGGAAGGGTATCATTTTTCCGTTCTGCAGGCACAGAGTAGAGAAGAGACTTGCCTAAGACCACAGAGGCCATGAGTATCAAAGCCCCAGTCAGAACTCTGAAACTGATGACAGCTAGACATATGGCTGGGTCATTACATAAGGCTTCCAGACTAGCAGGGGCCTTTACAGAGTCCTTAATTCTTTTAAATAAAGGTTAGTATTGATAGCTTAGCCTCAGCTGCCAAATCAGTACCCATTCCAGGTTATTTTATTGTCATGGCATATAGATTGTCCAGATTAGGATCTAACACCATGCCACCTTGGTACATTCACCCTTGCTACCAACCTGCAGCCCCAGGTCTCCATATAAAAGAACCCTTGAAAAAATGGCACATACTACAGTCTCATCCTGATGGACTATGAGGATACAAACTTGTACATACATTCAGACTCAGGAATCTGGAAAGTCTCCCATTTACCTCAGTTTAGACATCCTCCCTGCCATGATATTTGCAGTATAGTCAGGAACGAATGTTGTAGACACTTGAATCTTCTGGTGTCTCAGGCATTGCATAATTAAATGAGCAGTTAACAACAGCAAAATCCATCATCACCACAAAAATGTTATTTTAATATCATAGCATTCACATTAGGCAGACCTCACTGACATGTAAGATCAGATGCCGACTGTGATACATTTAGTAAAGCCTCTCTTGACTGATTCAATTCCTCTGTCCCAGTGACAGTGGTAAATATTAAGAAAATCATTGCAAGACAAAACAAAACAAAACAAACAAACAAAAAAACAACATTGCAATCATTGCAAAGATTGTGCTATTTTTCTTTACCTGTAATAGAAGATGTCAGAGCCACTTTGAAGAGCAATACGCTTTCTCACTATTATTTAATGTTTTCAAACATACTGTAGCAATACCTTCAGGTCTGGACAACACTCTGAGTCAGGTTATTTACTGATGTGTCTAACAGTCTTGAAAATAGAAGAAATCTGTTGTTCTTATCACTGATTTTAATAATGTATTCCCATACATTTGGGAATATATATTTTTTTTTTTTATAAAGAGCATTTGAATACAGGTGTTACATTAAGCAAATAATAAAACTTTTCAGATGAATCCTCCAACTTGTTTTGGAATGGTCAGATACTCAGCAATTTTCAGCCTGTCTTTCCAATTCCTTCTAAAAGTCTTGAGATCTGCCTCTACTTCAGAAAAAACATCTATAGAAACAGAATTCAGGAGACAACTCCCAGTAACAGCAACCATTGTTCCCGCTGGTCACCCAGAAGAGAAGCTTGAAGAGGTATTACAGAAATATTCAATGAATTCATATTCCAATAAATACTAATTGGAAAAAAATAACTAAAAATTAATTTTTGACCCTTTCATTTGCCTGTCAGGTCTTTCTTGCCTTTTAATTATAGTTCAGAACCATTTGAAAATATTTTTTTTTTGCTACAAATTTGAGAACGGAGGTAAAATTTATTTCCAGCTCCAAAATTTTAAACTGACTTCAATATTATCATAATCCAGTAATAGCAGGAGGGATGCATGAAATAATATGTGCTTATTTATTTCAAGGAAGTGCTACACTGGTATAATGACTAGTTCTCACTGACAAAGAATGATCATGCTGCAGACTGTGTGTGATAAAGGTATGAATTGTTATTGATATTAGTGCTAAAAGAAAAATTCCCAGAATATTTTGTGGTGTACTTTTAGTATATATATACCAGAGATATATTTCATAATTCATGCATTAGCTGTCTTCTTACAGAAATAATACAATTATAATGCTTTCAGAACTATGGTCTGTATGAGCACAAAACTAACTATTATTATATTTTCCTAAAACTTGCCTTCATTCTAGTGAAATCAAAACTGGAAAATCCTGGATCAGCTCAGTGTCTCATCTGCTTCTCCAGACATACACTTTCAAACTTCTGGAATTCATCTTTCTCACTGGAAGACTGAATAAACAAGACCAAGAGGGATCTCAGCATGGCTTTACAATAAAATGTTTGACTATAGTTAGGACATCTGGGATCAGTTTGGGGACAGTTTCAGGTCTGGAACTATCTATTTGAACTACAGTAATTTTATTTGGCAGTTTTGGTCATTATTTCAATTTTGCTTTCTGCCAGCTGGGAAAGTCTACTTCTGTCTGAGTATACTGCGGTGTCTGTGGTTTGCAGATGTATGTTCTTCTTGATCCCTATTCACTGACACACCCTGTATTGTCTTCTTCACTTGGAAGACATCTGTACAGCTAAGCTTCTACTAAGCAAGAGTTCTTTCAGAAATATAACTTTTATTTACTAAGGTAACATATGTATATTTAGGTCAGTCTTAATCATTGTTTATTCTAAAGAAATTCAGGTTAGGAAATATCCATGAAACAGGCAAAACTTATTAATTTCCTAATTGTGTTATTTTTCTAATATTTCATTTCAGTGAGAGAAAACATTTCTAATTTTCTTGACTAAATTGTTTCCATTTTGTCAAATTCATTTTTTCTAATAAGTATATGGGTAGGGTTTTTTTTAGTTTTGTTTTGTTTTTTGATTTTTCCTTCTTTTTTAATTTATTTTTTATTCAATTTTAACTTTAATGTTGATGTAAAAATCGAAGTAGAGAAAAGTTTTGAGGGAGTCTAGGAACAGAGATAACCTGTATCTATTTTTTATTTTACAGAATTAAGTTCAACAACATTAAAATGGTTCTCATTAATTTCTTTAGACTGACAGAATTCCTTATCTGTATAATTTAAAAAATGTTTATGTAGACTTATCTACTAATTGACTATTGAATTTCATGGTTTGCAGGGAAACGATGGGCACACAAGAACACCACTGAAATGGTGGTCCAGATCTTCAGTCACACTGAAAACAAAAAGAACTGTACCCCAAATTATCTGAGTATCCAACAACAACAACAACAAAAATGCTATACAAAATGTAACTTTAAATTATACTGGTATATGACTGAGAAAAAATATTATTTCTTTATAAAGCAAACTTTCAAGATTTTTTCCATAGAACACAGGAAGAAGAACGTTGATAAATTGTAGACTTTTCACTCCACAGATAGTGTCTATTTTAAACAAAAATGTTCTAGTTTTTATTTTCTAAATAAAATACTGCATTAAAATATGGCAATTAGCATAAAATGTTATTTGACCTAGAAGAAATTTAATACACTCCTCAGAACAGCTCTGATTTGTCATTTTGCTATTCATGTTTTACAATTTTTTTTTTTTTTTTTTTTTTTTTTTGCGTCTGTAGGATTATTTTTACTTTAAAATAGTGTGACAGAAAATTATCTGATCCTTTAAGTATGACAGTATTCTGATGAAAAGTATTATTTGTTTCTGGGTATAGTATACAGAACATTCATGTCAACCTAACTTTAACTGCATATGATATTTTCCATTGTTTTACAGAAAAGAAATTGTAGTGGCCATTTGTACTTGATGCAAATGTACTGAAGATAGTAGCAATGAGATTCATCTGTCTTAAGGAAATACCTATCACTGAACCATTTTACATTAGATATCCTTAACAGTTAAAAGAATTTAAAAAGCATTTTTAGGGTGAGAGTTACCTCATCCTATGATCAGATGAGTTTCATTTGCAGACATCTGAAATTAGATCAGATGAATCCCAACCTTGGTGTCACAGAATATAGTGTGCCTTGCATCAGGTCCATCTGTGAATGGCAAGTGAGAGATTCTCTCTTATGACTGTAAAATGTGAGACTTGCCACATTCACGATTGCCAACATTTAAAAACATCTGCAGGGAATGAGAAAGCAGAGCTGCAGGTCTCTCCATCTATGTACATCACTGGAAGATTTTTTCATTAGATATCTACATGACCTATGGATGCCCAGTGCAGCCTTACTGTTTGGAACACATCAGGTGCTAAGCTTAAACTCTGGTGAGATATACACTAGCCATGCCTTGCATGTGATATCCATTAAGCCATAATTTGAATATATGTCACTAAAAGCATTTTCCTACCTCTTGAGTAATTCCAAGTTACAAGATCACTTCCATAATTTACCAAGCATATTTTTCTGTGCTCTGTTCATGGTTGAAAACAGCTGAACTGTCTTTGTTCAAAATGCTTCTCTTTCTGAGAGCTGATTTCTGGAAAACTTCATATCCAAAAATAATAATACCAGATACATAAAACATTGCCATAGTAGGAATTACTGATCAGTTCTAAGTGCAAAGAACACACGAAAATTCAGGCAAGACACTGGAAGCCTACCTGAGAGAGGACATAAATGTTGATATTTTCAACTTTAGACAGTAATCAAACATGGTTGTTTTCCTACACTAACTCATACAGAACCCATAATTCTTTGTATAACGTTTAAAGTTTGAATAACTCTGTGTTGTAATCCACACTAAGAATCCCTTTTTTTGTGTGTGGACACAGACACTCCTCTCCCAAGAACTGTTCTCTTATTGCCTAGGTTTTCATGAACTTCCTTCTGTACTCTGTTCAAAGAAGGCTGTTTTAATGGCCTTAACACCCACTGGACAAGTGGGGGAAATGTGACTGTAGGCTGCAGACCCACTCAGGAATATTATATGTCTATTCCTCAAAAACTGGCATAGCTTCATCTTTTCCTGTCAATGGAGAAATGTTCAGTCAACAGTGCCAGACAGAAAATAAACAGAATAAAATCTCCTTGAACAGGTAAAGCATCTGGTAAGGTGTTCAGATAGGAGTTTCAAAAATGCCCTTTCAAACTCCTCTCTTCCTTAATCTTATTAGTACCTCCATGTAGCTTCACACATATATACGCATTCAGGATGACTGAAATGGCCCATAACAAGAAGCATACTGATACAAAAATGATGTTGAAGACTTCCCCAAAGCTTGTTATCATTATTGTGCCCAAATTAAAGTATTTGAAAAATTTTGGGTAATTTTAGTTTTGTACATAGGAAGTTACTGCTTATGAAGCAGTCTGTGAATATTCCTTTTGATACATAAGTAAGTTAAAAGTATGGTTTTTTTTTTTCTATTTTCCTTTTCAAAAGGAAATACAAATGTCAACAACAAAATAATTTGTTTCATATCTTTATATCTTTTATATCCACGGCTGTGTGATCCTTGTCAAATGAAGGTACATTATAGATTTTTTTGTTGTTCTGTTGGAAAAAAAAATACAAATAACACCAATAAATATTAATTAAAATATTCTTAAAGTGTTATCTTAAGATATTTTGTAGGCTTAGTCTTCAATACATCTTAACAGTTAAATATTTCCAAACATAACAACCAGTCACTGAAGTGTGTGTTTTTCCCAGAAAAAATTATACTGATGCTTCATACATACATGGATTATTCTCTCAACAGAGATTCTGAGGAAACTGCCAAATATATATGCAAGTGACTCCAAGGCCCAAGTACCCTGTACATTTCTGATCCTTGAGAAGTGGAAAAAATATGTTTATTTAAATCGATGTCAGTTTTAAAGATGTCAGATTAAAGATTTAATTATATGTATACACATTATTTTTCAGATTTATAACCTATTTTTTAATCATCTCCAGTTAGCGATGAACATATTAGGAGTAAGTTCAATCCAAAATTTCAGACTGAGACAGCCACAAATTAGGGGAAAGTTTAGACTTTAGTCTAGAAACCTCTGATGCATTCAGAAGAATTAATGTTTGGATTATGCTCATAGACATTTCCTTGGCTATTTTAAGTTTCTTGCCTTTTAGAGAGAGATCAGATGGAACAAAGCCATTTATTGACTTCTCCATTCATCTCCCAGTTTAGATTTATAGCAATAGGTCTGGGCACCATTGTATGCAGTGCCCCTCATAACTTTAAGGGGAACTGGTTACAAGATAATTTACTGCACATCAAGGAAGATATTAAAGTGTGCACTTGATTTGCAGACATAGCTAATCCTTTTGATTTGGCCGTGTCAAGATCCAAAATAGGAGAAAATATATTTTCCTCTTTTTTTTTTTTTTTTTATTCATTTATAATTGAATTATTCTCTGAAGAATTAAAAAGTTAAGAAAAAGTGTTGGGTTTTTTTTTGTTGTTGTTGTTGTTTGCTTGTTTGTTTGTTTGTTTTCCCTTTCTTAACGAAAGCACAATTAGGCTTGGATTTATCCTGAAAGAGTTTGATAAAGCCAAATACAGTGTACAGACATTGATTTCCAGTGTGCCTTATCTGTCCAGGAAATAGGCTTTTATTTTCTACAGCTTCTCATGAACAAATAAATAAATGAGTAAATAAATAATTTTTTTTATTATTATTACATGTGGAGTTAATACAATATTACCATGATGACCTTCTGCCAATGATTTCATTCTCTTCAATCTCTTTTAAAAACAACTCATTGTTTTGATTTCTGAAGCAACCGAGAAAATGTAAACAATATGTATCAGCCAAAGCGATATCTTCCCAAGTTTTCAAAACATAAAAGTTATCTATGATTTCCAACTAGATGATATATCTGCCTACATGGACTTGAGTTATGATAGCCCAGTGACATAGGAGCATCACATATAACAGTCTCACAATTAGATAAACTTCACTAAGATTAATATAAAAATATAAAAAATCTTTCTGTCATACAATAATCTGCTATTAGTTAACTTGTTACGTGGTGCTACAAATGGTGTTTGAAATTGTCAAGAGAATGAGTGTCTTTTTTTGTTTGATTGGTTGGGTTTTTTTTGTTTGTTTGTTTGTTTGTTTTAAGAAAACATGATGCTACAACAACTATTCCGTTTTCTCTCATTTGGTCTTTTGTTTTCTTTTGCATCAGAAGACAAGGAGAAGAAATGGAAAATATTTATTCATGCTAAACTTCAATTAGATTCAATTTTAGGCGAAAATTGCTGTCTGTGAGCAACCTCAATGTAGGTCTAAAACTGAATAGAATTAAGCACCAAAGTTTGTTTAAAAGCATAAAAAGTATACTTTCAAATCTGAAAAAAAATCAGCCAGTGTTCTTATTGAAGATATTGTCATTGCACACAGTCATGAAATGTGTCAGTGCTTTTTCAAATATTGTGAAAAATAAAGAAGCCTGGGGAACTGTATTTCCGTGTCCTGTATTTCTGTGCTGTTGAAGGGACAAGAAAGTGATCAAAGGGCTGAAGTACCTCTCCTATGAAGAAAGGTTGATTGAGCTAGGCTTGTTCGGCTTGGAGAAGAGAAGGCTCCAGGGAGACCTCCTGTGGCCTTCCAGTACTTGAAGGGAGCTTAAAAGCAGGAGGATGACCGAGTTTTTACACAGGCAGATAGCAATAGGACAAAGCAGAATGATTTTACCTGAAGAAAGGAGATTTAGATCGGATGTTAGGGGATTATTTTTTTACTCGGGGGTAGTGAGGCATCGGTACAGGCTACTCAGAGAAGCTGCAGCTGGCCCCATCCCTGGATGTATTCAAGGCCAGGTTTGATGGGATCCTAGGCAGCCAGACCTGGTGAGTGGTAGCCCTGACCACAGAAGAGGGTTGGAACTAGGTGATCTTTAAGGCCTCCCTCCAACCTAACTCATTCTACGATTCTATGTAAAGAATTACAGATCTTGTCCTTTGTGAGGATTTATTTAACCACACAGTATTTATGAGGAAATTATGAGATATTACAAGGAAGTTACTGTAAACACTTGAAATTACAAACAGAATTACAAAAATACTAAGAGAATCAAAATGCACAGACCTTTTGTATTGTAAATGATTAAATTATTTCTGTGCTGTTCACTGTAGAGGAAAGATATCACATTATCAGCCAGAAGGAAAATAATTTCTAGCTGAAAGCTAGCAATTTTTTTCATTTATAAACATGCAGAAGTCACATCAACAACAAACAAAGGTCAATCTTTGAGGTGTTTTCAGAAGAAACTAATGAATGAGATTTCATGGAAAACTGGTTTGGAAATGTCCTGTCTCTGAGTAGAAATCACAGCCATGATATTTAACAGATGTATTGCCATGATACACTGAATTCTAACAGAAAATTCCACTGTCCTTCATGTATACGCAATTTTTATTATTTTCATTTTTTACTATGATGTTTTCAGTTGTAGACAGTTTACTAAAAAATCTTGATTTGAAAAGGAATACTAACTTTTGGGGCAAATTTCAGAGCTTTTACATCACCACCATTTATCTACGCATATATATATCTTCCCTAAATTGGTTGTCCAATGGGACTATTTGTCCAAATGTTTCCAGTATATCTCAACAACTTCTCTATGGTCCCAGCGGAAACTTAACACCTTTGTCTGATGATTGTCTGGGTGTAGACATGCAAAATCCATGCATACATTCACACAAGTTCCTTTGACAACTTCAGCCAACAAAATTTTATAATCCCCAGCTAAATGCTACTGATATTTTTCTCTGCACATCTTAGCTCTGCCCACACTGCCTATAACACTTCTCCAAGCCTTGGGATGAAAGGGCCATGTAAACAAAGGGATATGAGTGATGGGGTTAAGACAAGTGCATTTTTAAATGTGAATTGCATAAATTACATTACAGCAGTTATTAGTCAAAAGAAAGATGAATAAGTAGACACCAAGCATGGTGGAAATTATGGAAAAGAGAGAGGCTAAACACAGAATAGACAAGACAGTTTGCTAAAGGCAAGGTGCACATCCCAGTTCAGTAAGTCCATAGTATTCAAAAAAAGGGAACTGAGGGGCTGGAGTAGTACATGGGAAAGTCGGGGTTGAGGTTTAGCTGTCAAGCTTTCAAATTTACATAAACTAATTCTTGAAAAGTATGAGGCTAAAAAGATACAACGCCTTTCAGACTGTGACTCAGTCTTTCACAGGCATGTGTAGTGCATTCACAAGGGAGATTGATTTGCACTCAATACTTCTGCCCCAAATTGCATTCAAGTAGCTGGCAACTGTTTTACCAAGATATTATCAACTTCAAAGCTATTATCAATTCACTCAGTTAAAAATAAATCAATTAGCTAGCCTAACAAGATATACCCTATTTTATGATCTTCTCATTTGGTATGTAAAGTAAATTATCCTAAAGATTGAGTGAACTCAGAAATAGTAAACCGTGAGATAATAAAATAATTCCAGACTAAGCCTAGATGGGTTCTTCAGAAATCTTTGTCTGTCTGTCTAGCAAGCTAGCTATCACTGACATTTTGTGCATGTTAAGAGGAGTCAAAATGGTTATAAAAAGTCTTAAAAGGTGGAAAAAGTATTTTTGATCAATAATTTTCTAGCAATTCTCTCTAAATAGAAGTATCTTTTGTAAGAAATAGCTACTTTACAGTATACATACAGTGTTGCTTGGTAGAGTACTGTGGAATAAAACTACAGGGAAGAGGGGAGAAGGAAAGCTGGCTAATCTTCACAGATCACCTCCTCCAAGCTCAAGAGTGATGCATCGCAACAAACTAAGTCAGGCAAAAAAAGTCAGGAGATCAGTGTGTACAAACATGGAGCTCACAGATGAACAAATACACAAAGAAGAAAATCTGCAGACGATGTAAATAGGGCTTGGTAGCATTGGAGAAATAAATGTATCAAGTTAGATAAAGTACAGATAGAATTGAATGTGGCCAAAGGCAACAAGAAGGAGTTCTATAAATACATCAGTGATAAAAGGAAGACAAGGAAAAATGTGAAAGGGAGTGAGACACCAGGTTTCCCAGGACATGAAGAAGGCTCATACGACAATGACATTTTTGGCTCAGCCCACGTAGGCAGCTGTTCTAGCCACACTGACCACATCATAGAAATCAAAGGCAGAGACTGAGAGAATTAATAATCACTTACTATAGGAGAGGATCAGGTTCAAGAACATTAAAGACATATGAATATGCATAAATCCATGGGACCTGATGAGGTGAATATGAAGTTCTAGAAAGCAATGGAAAATGAAGTTGCTAAGACACTATCCATATTATTTGAGAAGTTGTAGCAGTCCATTATAGTTCCAAGTGACTGGAAAAGGGAAAACATAAGCCCATTTTTAGAATGGGAGGATCCAGGTAGCCACAGGGCAATCAATCTTATCTCAGTGATGGACAAGATCACAGAAAAGATCCCACTAGAAATTGTGCTAAGCTTCACAGAGAACAGAGAGGTGATTGGTGACAGTCAATATGGCTTCACTAAGGACAAATCATGCCAGAAAAATTTGGTGGCCTTCTACAATAGGGTTATGGCACTGGTCAATAAAGAGCAATTAATACCATCTACTAGGGCTTGTACAGATCAGATGGCACCATCCTGTACAACACCCTTGTCTCCAAGCTGAAGAGATGGATTTGATTGATGATGGATCACTCTCTGGATAAGGAATTGGCTGGATGTTCATACTCAAACGATCGTGATCACTGGTTTACTGTCCAAGTGGAGGCTAATGAAGAGTGGTGCTCCTCAGGAATCTGTATAAAGATCAGCTCAATTAAACATCTTTGTTGGTGATATGGACAGGGAGATTGAGTGCAGCAAGTTTGTGGATGACATCAAAAATTGTAGTTCAGTCAACGTGCTGGAGAGAAGGGACCTTGACAGGCTAGAGAGGTGGTCCCAGGTCTTTAGGGATGAGTGCAAGGTCTGCAGCCAAGTCAGGGCAATCCTAAACACAAATACAGGTTGGATGATGAGTCAGTACGGAACAGTCCTATGGAGAAGGATTTGAGAATACTGGTGGAAGAAAAGCTCAAGATGAGCCAGCAATATCTACTGAAATATGCAACAGAAAGCTGAACATAACCTGGACTGCTTCAAAAGAAGCAGATCAAGGGAGGCGATTCTCACCCTCCACTTTGCTCTTCTGATATCCCAGCTGGAGTAGTGTGTTTAGCATGGTGGCCTGCAGCATAACACCTGTTAGACTGCGTTCAGAGGAGACCCATGAAGATGATCAGAGGGCTTCTCCTATGAAGAAAAGCTGAGAAAATAGGGGTTATTTAGCCTAGAAACAGGAAGACTCTGGAGAAATTTCTTTGCAACTTTTCAATATTTAAAGGGGGTCTACAGGGAAGATGTGGTGGAAGTCTATCAGAAAGTTTAGTGATAGAAGAAATGGCAACAGTTTTAAGCTGAAAGCAGGTAGTTTTAAATTAGATGTAAGAACTTCTTCACTATGAGAGCAGTGAGGCACTGGAACAGGTTGTCCAGAGACCCTATGGATGCCCCATTCTTGGAGTGTTCAAGGACAGGCTGGATGAGTCTTTGGGTAATCAAAACTAGTGAAAGATGTCCCTTCCTGTGGAAGTAGTAATGGAACTACTTGTTATTTATAGTCCCTTCCAGTCTGTGACTCTATGATTCTATGACATAATAAAGACAGATTCACTTGCTGCTTAAATTCTGGACTCTCGTAGAACAGAATAGTATTCAAGCTACAATATTCAGCTGAGCCAAAATCCTAAAACCCTGAATAAATATCCTCTTCAAGGAAATATGAATTTTGAGTATGCAGTAAGTGTGAAGTTAAGAGAAATTATTGTTTAAGCAGAATGTGAATATGATAGAATTAAAATTATCCTATAGAACATCAGGAAGTTAATTCCAGATAGGAATGCTAGACAATGGCTATGAGGCTGAAAGTATTAAAAGTTACTTGTCAGCAAAATAATTATCTAAATTAATAATTATCTAGTTCTTACCTAAAGCTATGTTAAAAAACTGATTTTTTTTAAATATTCTTCTATTTTAATGTAGTTTTAATAGTAAAAATTTGTTAAAATGTTCTGTCTTCACCAGTTTGTATTTGATCTAAAATTGGAAATATAAGCCTTAGTTTGCAACTTTGTTTTATTACTGTTGTCTCAGGTCTGATATCATAGTAAAATGAAGCATACAGAATGACAAGAAAATCCTTTTAAAATGTATTAGTTTATTAGAAGAAATTTAGTGATATGGAAATGAGAATATATGCTGGAATACTTAATTGTTGTTATTTATATTTTTATCAATTGTCCGAATTATCCACCTGTTCTTATCTAAATCACTGGGTCGTATTAGTCTGATAAGTGGGTGCTTAGCTGAAGAACTGTCTTTGGACAAAGTTACACTGATTGGTAACTGTTCCAATTTGGTACTATCCTTCCTTCTGTGTAGGGAATATAGCCTTCAAAGGTTTACCGATGACAATATACCATCTTTCTATCCTTGATTTTCAGTGAAGGAAAGACTTATGCATTATGCCAATGCCTAAGGAACTGTAAAATAAATTTCCATGTGGTTTTAACTATAAATAAATTGTGTTTTAAATAATTTATTTTCTTTTCTTGAATAGAAGTCATATAAATGGATTCTATTTAGAACATTTTTTTTTTAAAATTCTTATTATAGTCTAATTGGTCTTGTTTTAATGAGTTTTTTCCAAAATAACAAAAAATGCATCCTGTTCTTAATTTGCTTTTTTTTTTTTTTTTTTTTTTTTTGCCTCACCCAGGATAAAGTCTTTAATTTCCATTAAAAGTTGATTTGACTGGGAAGTGAATAGAATTTTTTATCTCCAACTTTAGAAATTCTGTAATAAATTTTTGATGCATGTCAGGCTGTTATGAAATGCAACTATGGGGATAAAGATAAAAATCTTCTTACTCAGGAAATATTATTAACAGACCATGAGAGAGCAGTATATTACAAAGAAGTTTAAAAATAAAATCTGCATCTAATTTCATATCCCCACATCACAAATCAATTTTAAGCTTATTCTATAGTTTCTGGTACATAACAGGGAAAAACAAAACAAAACAAAACAAAACAACCAAAAAAAAAACAAACAAAAAAACTGTCTAATTCTTAACTCTTAACAGACAGTAACAAAGACAAATACTTCAGTTCTCATGTACATCGTATACACAAAGCATTCATGAAACCGTATCTTATTTCGATAGACTTACATATATATTAGTGTGTGTGTATAAATATGTATGTATGTAAAAGTAAATGCTTTTGCTTGGATTTCAGAGTAAACTTTTTCTCTTGATCTGAACTACAACTGTGCTTCTGCCTCATAACAGCTCAACTTAATGTAAATACATTGAGATATACCACATCTATGTACTGAAAGGCAAAAGCTTCTATGAAAGCTTCTCACGTCTGAACACTACTTTGAATTCCATCCTCCTCTCAGAGAATAATCCAAGACTCACCATCAGAGATCCCTCTGAGGGCTCTGTTACAAAAACAGTTGTGATTACAAACGTTATCCTACATATTTTTTTCCTATATCAAAATATAACCAAAATTATAACCTATAGCCAAAATTTATAGCATAACTGGAAATCAGAGTACATGTTTTATTCAGACGTCCAAAATCATAGGTATCATGGTTTTGTAATTTTGCTATTGGTATTCCAAATCTTAACATCATGGACAGCACAGGTAATTAAAGGGTTAATACTCCAGTTCTGTGGATTGACAATCTTCCAGATACTTTCTTCTCAAAAGAGAGGAAGAACTACATATCCCAGAGGACCTCACATTCAGAGAAGGAAAATACATCACGGAAGTCACAGGATTTGAGTCACAGGATCAGGCTCACACTCTCTCTCTGGTAGCCATGCAGCGCGGTGGGTGTGCTTCCAAGCCGTGTGCCTTCATCAAGTAGGCCTTTTGGTGTCGGAAACTTTCTCTCTCTTATTTTATTTGATTTATTACCCTTACTTTCAATTAGATTGTATTATATTGTGTTATCTTGCATTCCGATATCATAGTTAGTAAAACAAGTTTTCCTCCTTAGATCATTGACACTACTCCGTTCTTTTTTCCCTCTCTGAGCCCAGCTTACGTTCCCCTACCTGTTTCCCTTTTCCCTTCCCATTCTGGGGAGACAAGGGGCCCATGGACCTACTGCCCCCCTGTCACAGCCATAAATTTATCTAGATAACTCCATGACAATAGGCAATCTTCATTGTTTCTAAATAATTTCCCTTGCTTTGTCTTTGCTCTTTTTTATCTTTTATTTTCCCCATGAGAAATTCATTTTTATAACTTTGAATTTAACTTATTTTCTCACGGAAGTTTTTAATTTCAAAAAGTCAGTTGCTAAGGACAAAACATTTTGTACAGAACTACCTCAAAGTTCTGTAATCTATTATTATTTACAATTGGTAGTTTACTAAAGTTCAGTTAAGTAAATACAATAAGTATAATATTCCACAAGGGTATTTTTAAAAGATTAGGGAAAATGTTTTCTCATTATAAAGTTTAGAAATGCTTTGAGAATACTTTCATTAACTGTACCATGAGACTGGATAAAAGATTACAAATTAAGTCCACTGAATATTTGTACCTATCTTCTATCTTATAAAGAGATGTAAAATTAATGAAAAAGTTTAGTTTCAAATATTGGTACCATGTGAAACATTTTAAAAGTAAATAAGGAACTGCATGTGGATAATTGCTTATATATATATAAATACATGTATATATCTAATCACAATGTTTTTTATGACTCTTTATCCAGAGAAGCTGTGGGTACCCCATCCCTGGAAGCGCTCAAGGCCATTTTGGATTGGGGCCATGGGCAGCCTGAGCAGGTGGGTGACAGCCCTGCCCATGGCACAGGGGTTGGAACTAGATGATCCTTAAGGTCCCCGCCAACCTAAGCCATTCTATGGTTCCACTACATTTATTACGTGTGTGGGTACTCTGTAGAAGATGAATGTCTAAAAATTAACCACATTAAGGGCAAACATAAGATAGACCAGATGGAATAACTGATTCTCAAGAAATTCTACTCTTGCACTGAGTTCAGCAGACTGGATTGGAAATAATAAATAGCTAAAATGTACTAAAAAAAATTCAAAGTGGTTTTGATAAATAATTCAAATTTTTTTAGTCAAACTTTTCTGATTGATCAGTAGAATAGAACTTGTATAAAAATGGTGCCTGCAGACAGTTTTTCAATACTCTGAAACATCTTAATTGTCCCCCCCCCCCCAAAAAAAAAAAAAAAAAGATTTTCTGAATATCACATAATTTTAAATCACCATCAAATACTTTCTGTCATGTCACATAAATTACCTCACTAATTTGACCAATCTAGCTACTAAAAAATTCTTAGAGCCAAGAAAAGAATAGTTTATCCTGAGATTCCTTTTTAAATCTCTGGTATACATTTTCATAAGACCTCTAAATCCAGAGATAAAAGCACAGAAGGATTATAGATGACAGTTAATCTAGTAAGCAGTTCAACTTCATTATGACTGTACATTTTATATTGTGTGCAATATTGTTACCAAATAGTTTTCTTTGAATACATTTTTTCTTCTTCAAGGAATGTTTAGTGTCCTCTGTGTTTACTCAACAAAATGGTAATAGTGGACTCATTTTCTTTCATACTTTCTGTCTTAATGTTAATACATCACACATAAATCAGACCTGTCACCAGCTTTGTTGCCTTGCTCTGAACACGCTCCAGGGTCTCAATGTCTTTCTTACAGTGAGGGGCCTAAAACTGGACACAGTACTTGAGGTGGGGTCTCACCAGTGCTGAGTCCAGGGGGACAATTACTTCCCTGTTCCTACTGGCAACACTGTTTCTGATACAAGCCAAGATGCCATTGGCCTTCTTGGCCACCTGGGCACACTGCTGGCTCATGTTCACTCAAGCATCAATCAATACTGCCAGGTCCATTTCCTCTACACAGTCTTCCAGCCACTCTGCCCCGAGTCTGTAGCATTGCCTGGGGTTGCTGTGGCCAAAGTGCAGGACCCAGCATTTGGTCTTGTTGAACCTCATCCCATTGGTTTCAGCCCAGCTATCCAGCCTGTTCAGATCCCTCTGTAGGGCCTTGCTACCCCCAGACTGATTGACACTTCCAGCCAACTTGGTGTCATCTGCAAACTTACTGAGGGTACACTCAATGCCCTCATCTAGGTCATCAATAAAGGTATTGAAGAGGACAGGCCCCAGCACTGACCCCTGGGGAACACCACTTGTGACTGGTTGCCAGCTGGATTCAACTCCATTCACCACACTCTCTGGGCCTGTCCCTCCAGCCAGTTTATTACCCAGCCGAGTGTACCTGTCCAAGCCACGGACTGCCAGCTTCTGCAGGAGAACACACAGAATGCAGAAGAATACTTTTCTTCTCTGGTGTGCCCGTATACCAACACACACATCATTGGGAAGAAACAGGAAGAACTGAAGAACTGTGTGCAGACAGAGGACCATAATCTAATTGCAATCATGAATATAGGAACATCTTCAGGACATGCAGGGATGCAATCAGGAAGGCAAAGGCTCACTTGGAATTAAATCTGGTGATGGAAGTGAAGGAAAACAAAAAGAGTTTCTTTAAGTGTATCAGTGTATCAATAGAAAAAAGAAAGAAAAGAAAAAAAAAAGACTGGGGATTATATAGGCCTGCTGCCTGAATGAGGTGAGTGCCCTGGTAAAACACTGAGAAGGCGGATTTACTGAACACCTTCTTTTCTTCAGTCTTTATTGCTAAGACTTGCTTTTAGCAATAAAGTCTGGAGGTTAGAGAGACTCTGCAGAAAGGAAAACCTCCCCTTAATTGAGGATGTGCTGGCCAGAGATCATCTAGGTAAACTCACTGCGCACAAATCCATGGGCTCTGATGAGATGCAACCAGAAGTTCCGAGGGAGCTTGCAGAATAGATTTCTGAAACACCCCTCATCACCTTTGGAAGGTCATGGAGAACAGGAGAGATCCATTAAGGCAGGAGTAAAGCCAGTGTCACTCCATTCTTGAAAAAGCGCAAGAAAGGAAAAGGACCCAGGAAATTACAGACCAGTCAGCCTCAACTCTATTCCTGGGAAGGTGATAGAACAACTTGTTTGGGATGCCATTGCCAAACAAGTGGAGGCAAGTGGAAGAAGGTTACCTGGGATAGTCAACATAGATTCACCAAGAATAAATCATGCTTTATCAACTTGGTAGCCTTCTTTGATGTCATGACCAGCAGGGTAGATGAGGGGAGAGCAGTGGATGTTGTGCACATTTTGACATCAGCATGGCATTTGACACTTGCCTCCCATAACGTCCTTGTAGATAAGCTTAGAGACATGGGATAGATGAGAGGACAGTGAGGTGGATTGAGAACATGCTGACTGGCAGAGGTCAGAGGGTTGTGATCAGTGATGTAAATTTAAGTTGGAGGCCTGTAGCTAGCAATGTTCTCCAGGATTTTATAGTCAGTCCAGACTTGTTTAACCTATTAATCCTTCGAAGGAAGGCAGTCTTCCCCCTCTACTCTGCCATGGTGAGGCTACATCTGAAGTACTGTGTCCAGTTCCAAGCTCCTCAGATCAAGAAAGATAGGGAACCTCTAGAGAGAGTCTAGCGAAGGGCCACAAAGATGACAGACGCCTGGAGCATCTCCAGTATGAGGAAAGGTAGAGAGACCTGGGATTGTAAAGCCTGAAGAAGAGAAGGCTGAGGGGAAATCTTACCAAAAATGCTTATAAATATCTAATGAGCAAAAGTGAAGTGGAGGGAGCCAGGCTCTTCTCAGTGTTGTCCAGTGACAGAACAAGGGGCAATGGGCACAAACTGGAACACTGGAAGTTCCACCTGAACATGGGGAAAAACTTCTTTACTCTGAGGTTGACTCTGAGAGTAGTGAAACAGGCTGCCCACAGATGTTGTGTAGCTATCCTTCTCCAAAGATATTCAAGACCTGCCTGGACGATTTCTTGTGCAACCTGCTGCAGGAATCTGCTTTAGTAGGAGGGTTGGACTAGATGATCTCCAGAGGCCCCTTCCAACACTTATATTTCTGTGATTAATTACTTATTAATTAAGCACTAGAACTTTCAGCCATTATGTTCTAAAGTCATATTAAAGATCACTCTAACATCTTTAGATCATTTGCATGCAAATGTATTCTTTTTAGTCATTCTCTTAAGATAAATGAGGGAGGATCTTGGAGTTAGCAAGGTTAAGACTCAAATCTACCAGAATATTCAATCATGAATAAGTGGAGAATAATTTGCTTTTAACATAAACATAGTTTTTCTTACTATAGCAGTATTGAACTAACATTTGGAATATGTTAGTTTAAAACTTTTGAAGTATTTGATGGGACATATATGTAGCACTTATTCTTTAAGTGTATATATATTAAAAAACAACAACAACAAAAACTATTAGATGAATACAGTAGGTTCTACAGTTCATTGTGGAGTCATGTGTAACCTACGTTGTTAATGAATTAAGTTGTAGATTTCTTAAATGTTTCAAAATGATTGTGGAGCATTTTTTTTTAAATGTTACTGTAATGTGACACTGAAATATTTCTTTTTCATCCTGTAGGACACAATTTCTCTTTTGTTTAAGAGTTAGAATTTGCTGACATGAGTTATCAGCTTCTACTTTGTTCTGTGGAAAGAGGCTCCAGCTATAACTTTGTGACTGTTTTTGTGGAAAAAAAAAAAACCTAAGTCTTTTACACTAACAATTTGAAAAATAAATTAGAAGCTTAGAAATTCATAATAAATATCTTATATAACAATTATCACTTAATAAAACTTTGAATATGAATCAAGACCTCTCTGTTATTATCTGAGTACCAGAGTTGTGTAAACGTTCTACTTTACTACAGCAACAAAAAAGTAAGTTAGAAAATAGACGTTAGTAGACATATGCTTTAGGATCATAGACATAATGCAAGAAAATCTGGAAATCTGTGACCAGTGCATAGAGAAAGCAAGATTGAACTAAAGGTGAGCAAAGTTTTTACTGAATGAAACCATAAAAAAAAACAATAAATAAGGAGAAACTTAAAAAAAAAAAAAAAAAAGCCTCTTTATATTTTTGCAACATACTGTTAATAATACTAGAGATTAAAAATAATAAAATTTAGCTCAAATTTATTTTCCAGTCCACCAAGTATAATTTTAAAATCTATTTTGATTCACACTTCTGGAAGTGTGCCCACTTGGTATACATTTTCATTTCTGTTCATACTGTTCTTCCTCATACAACTTACCAGAAAAAGAGGCAGACTGCAGAAAGGAATCATGTTGATGTCATACACATAGAGATAATAAAGAGCTAAATATTGAGAGAGTGGATTGTCCTCAATATAATTCAAACTACTGAATTGTTGTAGTTCAGTGTGAGAATGGAGGGAAATGAGGATTCACAGGGGCTGAAATATAAGAAGAGAAATTTATAGGGAATTGCTATTAGGCTTCAAAATACAAATGAAGAGGAGGAAGAGGAGAACATTGGAATGAGGAAAAATAGGAATGGACTGGCATCTTTAAAAAATTTATTGATGCAATCAATATATCATCATAGAAAATAAAAAACAAAACTGCTGAAGTATCTTTTTTCTTTGGTTGATAATCAGAAAATTAAGTGACAAAAAATAGCCATTTAATAGAATGATTATATATGATGAATTTATATGTTTAATTAATAATGGCTAACAATTGTATGATAGCCATTTAATTTATCTTCTAATCACTTAGCAGTCAAATATGGAGAAAATTAAAATAACTGCATTCATGTGATATTTCTATCTCAAAGCTTTTCAATTTTTTTAAAAACTAATATTATTAAAATCGTAGATTGAATAGGTGGAATAGACCATCGTGATAATCCTTTTCTGATCTTCTATAATATAGGTCAAAGGTCTTCCCTTTTAATGTTCCTGTATTTTAGTCAAGCTTTCATAAACTTATATTAATCAAAGAATCTGAGCTATAATTTATGTATATTTGTGTTGTTCTGCCTCTTGTCTTCAGAGTGAAAGTTGTTTTGACTTTTCTTCAATTATTTTTTACTTCTTTTATTAGTTTATCCAAATATTGATGTGGGAGTTTGAATGAAGGTAGGCAAGCCCATCATTCTAAATCCTCTCTAATACAGACTAATTCAGTGATGATAAAATAAATAATAGGAAGTATATTTGTTCACCTCTTGTCAGTAGACATCCTGTTGCTGGAGTCTATAAATGAAATTCTTGCTCTTCCTTTTAACAATTCTAAAAATCTGTGGAATATTACTGATCTTCTTATCTCCTTGAGAATATTTGCTACCTGCAGATGGAATCTGACTCTCCAGAAAGACTTAGCAGTAATGTTGATCTTTCTTCAATATATCTGATATATATATATTTTTTTATCAAGGTATAACCTATGTATATCTGTTGCTATCTCAGTCTCTTTCTGACACCCTTACTCATGTCTGATGCTTTGCTAATAGAATCTCATCCCAAATCTTTGTCAAATGAGTCACTTTTATTACATGATGAGAACAAGTTATTCCTATCTCATGGAAGCTTTGAATCAGTCATGAGTGTAACTCCATTACATACTCCAATATAAACACTAGTGGCTATAAACAGTTTATCTTGCCAGAATGAAATATGCCCCAGAAGAGCTCAAGCCAGAACATGATTAGATTTCCCTTTCTTTTATGTTACCATCTGCAAGCACTACAGAGTTCTAAAGTGGAAA